>NW_027224265.1:1905520-2258280 GCF_023699985.2 Odocoileus virginianus
TGGCAACCCACTCCAGTATTCTTGCCTGGAGAATCCCATGGACAGAGGAGCCTGGTGGGCTGCAGTTCATGGGGTCGCAAAAAATTGGAAAACTCAGCAGTGGCCACAGGACTGGAAGAGTCAGTTTTCATTCCAATCCCAAAGAAAGGCAATCCTAAAGAATGCTCAAACTACCGCACAATTGCACTCATCTCACATGCTAGTAAAGTAATGCTCAAAATTCTCCAAGCCAGGCTTCAGCAATATGTGAACTGTGAACTTCCAGATGTTCAAGCTGGATTTAGAAAAGGCAGAGGAACCAGAGATCAAATTGCCAACATCCACTGGATCATAGAAAAAGCAAGAGAGTTTCAGAAAAACATCTATTTCTGCTTTATTGATTATGCCAAAGTCTTTGACTGTGTGGATCACAATAAACTGTGGAAAATTCTTAAAGAGATGGGAATACCAGACCATCTGACCTGTCTCTTGAGAAACCTGTATGCAGGTCAGGAAGCAACAGTTAGAACTGGACATGGAACAACAGACTGGTTCCAAATAGGAAAAGGAGTACATCAAGGCTGTATATTGTCACCCTGCTTATTTAACTTCTATGCAGAGTACATCATGAGAAATAGGCTGGGCTGGAAGAAGCACAAGCTGGAATCAAGATTGCCAGAAGAAATATCAATAACCTCAGATATGCAGATGACACCACCTTATGGCAGAAAGTGAAGAAGAACTAAAAAGCCTCTTGATGAAAATGAAAGAGGAGAGTGAAAAAGTTGACTTAAAGCTCAACATTCAGAAAACTAAAATCATGGCATCTGGTCCCATCACTTCATGGGAAATAGATGGGGAAACAGTGGAAACAGTGTCAGACTTTATTTTTGGGGGGCTCCAAAATCACTGCAGATGGTGATTGCAGCCATGAAATTAAAAGATGCTTACTCCTTGGAAGGAAAGTTATGACCAACCTAGATAGCATATTAAAAAGCAGAGCCATTACTTTGTCAACAAAGGTCCGTCTAGTTAAGGCTATGGTTTTTCCAATAGTCATGTATGGATGTGAGAGTTGGACAGTGAAGGAAGCTGAGCACCGAAGAATTGATGCTTTTAACTGTGGTGTTGGAGAAGACCCTTGAGAGTCCCTTGGACTGTGAGGAGATCCAACCAGTGCATCCTAAAGGAGATTAGTCCTGGGTGTTCTTTGGAAGGACTGATGCTGAAGCTGAAACTCCAATACTTTGGCCACCTCATGAGAAGAGTTGACTCATTTGAAAAGACCCTGATTCTGGGAGGGATTTGGGGGCAGGAGGAGAAGGGGATGACAGAGGATGAGAGGGCTGGATGGCATCACTGACTCGATGGACATGGGTTTGGGTAAACTCAGGGAGTTGGTGATGGACAGGGAGGCCTGGCGTGCTGTGATTCATGGGGTGGCAAAAAGTTGGACATGACTGAGTGGCTGAATTGAACTGACACAGTCAAAGTCTTTAGCATAATCAAGGAAACTGAAGTAGATGTTTTTCTGGAACTCTCTTGCTTTTTTGATGATCCAACAGATGTTGACAATTTGATCTCTGGTTCTTTTGCCTTTTCTAAATCCAGCTTGAACATCTGGAAGTCTCAGTTCCTGTACTGTTGAAGCCTAGCTTGGAGAATTTTGAGGATTACTTTGATAGCATGTGAGATGAGTGCAATTGTACAGTAGTTTGAACATTTTTGGCACTGAAATGAAAACTGACCTTTTACAGTCCTCTGGCCACTGCTGAGTTTTCCAAATTTGCTTGCATATTGAGTGAAATACTTTAACAGCATCTTTTAGGGTTTGAAATAGCTCAGCTGGAATTCCATCACCTCCACTAGTGTTCACAGTGATGCTTCCTAAAGCCCACTTAAGCTCACACTTCAGGATATCTGGCTCTAGGTGAGTGATCACACCATCGTGGTTATCTGGGTCATGAAGATCTTTTTTGTACAGTTCTTCCATGTATTCTTGCCACCTCTTCTTAATATCTTCTGCT
The DNA here is from genome assembly GCF_023699985.2 of Odocoileus virginianus. Taxonomy (NCBI): domain Eukaryota; kingdom Metazoa; phylum Chordata; class Mammalia; order Artiodactyla; family Cervidae; genus Odocoileus; species Odocoileus virginianus. The sequence goes on from NW_027224265.1 coordinate 1,907,527, forward strand.
TCTGTTAGGTCCACACCATTTCTGTCCTTTATTGTGCCCATCTTTGCATGAAATTTTCTCCTGATATCTCTGATTTTCTTGAAGAGATCTCTAGTCTTCCACATTCTGTTTTTTTCCTCTATTTCTTTTCGTTGTTCACTTGAAAAGGCTTTCTTATCTCTCCTTGCCGTTCTTTGGAACTCTGCATTCAGATAGGCATATCTTTCCTTTTCTCCTTTGCCTTTCACTTCTCTCCTTTTCTAAGCTATTTGGAAGGCCTCCTCAGAGAAACATTTGCCGTTTTTGCAGTTCTTTTTCTTGGGATGGTTTTGATCACTGCCTCCTGTACAATGTTATGAACCTCTGTCCATAGTTCTTCAGGCACTCTATCAGATCTAACCCTTGAATCTATTTGTCACTTCCACTGTATAATCATAAGGGATTTGATTTAGTTCATACCTGAGTGGCCTAGTGGTTTTCCCTACATTCTTCAATATAAGTCTGAATTTTACAATAAGGAGTTATCTATACTGTATTTAGATTCACATCTCTGTAGTAGTCTGGCATTTTCCTTGCACACACAGCATCTCTTATATGCAGGAGGCTTGCATTTCTTCTTGCAGCGAAAGAGTATGGCAAACACAGTATGGAGTCTTGGGGCAGGCTGAGTAGGGGATGGTGGACATCATCATTTTCTCATGACCCCAGATGGTGACTGGCTCTCCAGTGAACTCCACCTCAGCTATCTGTGAAGAGGAGCCTTCCATCTGGTATGTACTCAGTGTTGGTTGATTTTAAATAATCCCTAGCTAAATATCATCTTTTGTAAGAAGCCTAGGCACCTTGGATTTAAGCTGAGTAACCTTACTTTGTTGAGGGATCAGACTGGCTCCTAGTGAAGGAAACAGTGAGGCCAACAGCCCCAGAGAGGAGCACTCCAATCTAGCATCTTAGGTAAAGCCCCTAGGGCAGTGGCTTTGGACTGCAACCCATAAAATGCAAAATCATTTTATTTATTTAAGTGGATGTGACCAGCTTTTTTTTCCCCTTTGAATGAGCTAAAGAAATAGAAAATATCTGAATGTATTAATATTTAACTTAATAATCTTACATTATTCTTACATAATCTTACTGTTTCAGAAAACTTTTTCATTTGTTCATGTTTTTTTTTTTTTTTTTCTGGAATACAATGTAGAAAGAGTGTGTATTTGGTTGTGTGTCTGGTTGAAACACAACCTTAGGGAGAAGAGACTTATAATAAGAACAATTACCCTGACACTCTTAGTCCAGAAGCCTTACTTTTCTTTCCTTTTCTTTCCTTTTTTTTTTTTTTTTTGAGGAAGGGTTTGAGACATTTCTCTTAATCCTGTCCTTTTCATTCATTGTCTGTTCATCCTACTTGGGATAATCAAGAAAGAAAACATTTGCTTCTGTCCCTCCGATGCCCCTTCTCAGTTTCAGGCTGTGCCCAGGAGGGTCTAGAAGGCTGGGCTACTCCATCTCTCTCCTCAGGGGCAAAGCAGTGAAGAGTGAGCTGGGCTGCTGGGTTCTGGGGAGGGGTTGGAGTAGCCTTCTTACCTAAGGTAGGTGACATCTGTGAAAAAATTACAGAAAATATCCTTTGGATCCTCAAACCTAGGTTGCTAGGCAGAAATCTGGAGCCAGTGTGCAGGGACAGTGTTTAAAACAAAATAGAGGAGGAAGGGTTGATCTTGCAGTGTTGAAATGGGAAGAGGGGAGGTTAAGGGGAAGAATTCCCAAAATGAGAAACAGCCATAGTAATGCTTCATGATCTGAAAATGAGAAAAACTAAAAATCTGTAAGCTCTTTCCTTATTTACATATTTACATATTTTGAATATGACCAGAAGGAGATGACAGAGGTGTGTGTTACATGGGCATATCCGTTTCCAAATTATGTAGCTAACTGTGCATTTCAGTGCATATACATTTTACTTAAAAAAAAAAAAAGGATCCCTCCCACCATGTGAGGGTACAGTGAGAAGGCTCCAGTTGTGAACCAGGAAGGAGGTCTTTACCAGAGAAGGAGACCATGCTGGTACCTTGATCTTGAACTTTCAGCCTCCAGAACTATGAGAAATAAATTTCTGTTGTCATATATACATATGTCAAATTTATATATACATACATACATACATACATACACACACACATATATATGTGTATATATATATATATATATATATATATATATAGAGAGAGAGAGAGAGAGAGAGAGAGCAACAAAAATTTATTTCTCATGATTCTGGAGAAGACCATGAGAAATAAATTAGACATCAAGAGGTCCTCTTGATAAATTTAGACCTTGAGGTCCTCTGGTAAAGACCTCCTTCTTATATATATGTATGACAGCAGAAATATATACATAAAATTGAATAAGAGTGGGAAGTGTATGGTGCTTCCCTGGTGGCTCAGATGGTGAAGAATCTGCCTGCAATGCAGAAGACCTGGGAAGTGTATGGCGGTACATATGGTTCAAGAATGGCTGATTATAAAGGCTGGGTGATGGGTACATAGGGATTCATGATACTATTCTGTTTACTTTGTGTTTGAAAATTTCCACAATATCTCAAAAGCCATTAGCAGTCTTCCTTGTTATTAATCCATCCAAGGGCTGATATTATGTTTTTCTCCATAACCCTAACCAACATGGAATCAATGAATGGGCTACATTTCCCCACATTCTTAACTACTCCCAACAGCCAAGTCCTGAAGTCAAGGTAGACAAAGGTCTCCAGGAGTGGTATAGCTACCACATTTACACTGGACAATCAGAATAGATCTAAAAGAGACAGTGGATTTGTGTCTGAAAAATTTATTACGTCCAGCATTCTACAGATCTCTTTATTTATTTATTTTAATTAGAGGCTAATTACTTTACAATACTGTAGTGGTTTTGCCATACATTGACATGAATCTGCCATGGGTGTACATGTGTCCCCCATCCTGAACCCCGCTCCCACCTCCCTCCCCATCCCATCCCTCAGGCTCATCCCAGTGCACCAGCCCTGAGCACCCTGCCTCATGCATTGAACCTGGACTGGCCTCTTTAATGTCAGAACTTTCCAGAAGTCTGTGGAGGTAAGAAGAGACTTGTGCTTGTTATATCTGTGTGCCTTGATAGTTAAGGAGGCAATAAGACTTGTAGCTACCTAGCAAGTACCTGATGTTGTCAATGATGACTGAGAAGGTGGGATGGCAACAGCTGGAAATTCAACACATGTGGTTTGCTCTAACAGGAAGCCACAAACTAATCCTTGAGACCCAACACAGCATGAAAGTTGCAAAATTGCTTTCTCAGAGCTAAGACTATAAAGGCTTGCTAGTGAGGAAATGGTCCCCCTCATCTACCTCCTCATTAACAGGTCCAGAGTGAGGGTGTGCTGCCAGAGGCTGATCTGGTTGTCTAATGACATGAAGTAGAACTGGAGCACTGATATGAAATGATGTAGTAGAAAGACGTTCTAGTCTTGAGTCTTCAAGTAACAGTACAGTACTGGACAATCCATCCAGCTAAGTTATACTTTCATGAGGAAATTTGGTTGTATTTTAATGGTCCCTTTTATTTCTAAAATTCCATGATTCATTTGCCATAATTAAAGTTTCACTCACCCATTACATGAGTAAATTATCAATAAGGCAAAATTGTCCTCTGCTCATGTGTGACCTAATTTTTTTTGTTGAAGTATAGTTGATTTACACTACTTGTTAATTTCAGATAAGAGTCAATCTCACAAGGAGAGAGAATAATAATTACTTCTATGTCGTGATTTAGGGCATAATGAGATGGAGTCTGAAGTTTGCAAATCCTCACTAGCTCTAGCATTTCCTGAAATTACAATAGATTTGTCTCTTTATACTTTGGAGATTCCTCAAGACTCCGTTATTAAATGGAAATGCACTTGGAAGAATATTCAGCCCTTAATACCAATTTAAAACTTTATGAGAGTAGTCTATTAGGTAGGGCTTTGGGGCAGGAGGAGAGGAAGGGGTGAAGAAGAGTAACACAAGTGTGAATCCAGTACACTTCCTGCACTCCACTACCCTGAAGGATGGATTAGTTGTTATAGGACAGGGAATATGGGGGAATTAAGGTGAGACAGTTGTTTGGGGAGACTTGAACCAGTTGGAGTCAACATGAATTTTAGCACCTCTCAAATTCCTTTCATCTCTGTTATGGACTGAATATTTGTATCCCCTGAAATTCACATGTTGAAACTCTAACTTCTAATGCTATGGTATTTGGGGATGGGGCCTTTGGGAGGTAATTTGGGTTCAATGAGGCCATGTAGGATGGGGCCCTCATGATGAAATTAGTGCCCTTATAAGTGGAGACTTGAAAGAGTTTACTCTCTCCCTATATACACACAGTTTACTCTCTCTCTCTCCATACATACCAAGGAAAGGCCATGTAAGCATACAGTAAGAAGGTGGATGTCTGCAAACTGCAAAGACAACTCTCACCAGAACTGGACCCTATTGGATGAGATCATAGGCTTTCCAGCCTCCAGCACTGTGAGAAGATAAATTTCTAGTTAAAGCCTCAGTCTGTGCTACTTTGTCTTGTCAGCATGAGCCAACTAATACAATCTCCTTTTAACCATGTAGCCCCTTTCCCTTCCAATGTTAGCCATGAACCAATTTGCCAGAGTAAACATGAAAGAAGTGTCCCTAAGATATCTGTCCAGGATTATTCTTTAATGTTATTCCTCAAGCAGAGGTTACCAGGCTAGTTTCCTTGTGGTACTGTTGCTGACATTGACTACTTTCAGAGTCTATTCAAACATGGTGGTTACATTTCTTAAAGAAACATTTCTTTCTTAACCTGTCCCACGTGTGAAGTGGGTTTATTAACTTGATATCTGTTGGAACTGAAAAGACTTAAAATTTTTTTTTAAATTATCAACATTTTCAAACATGTTCCAAAGTAAAGAGAATGCTACAAAGAGAACCTGTATACCCATTACCCAAATTCAGTGATTACCAGGATTTTGCTGCTGAAGAGTTTAAAAAAAAATTACCAATGAGTGACAAAGGATTGTATTTATATTATATTTAAGCATGATATGGGGAAAGTAAGCTCAGTATTTTGTGGGGTGTGAATATACTATGAAGTTAGAGAAAAAAGCATATATCTGATTCTTCTTCAACTATATGCAAGGGTAAATTTGACCCAAGCTTTAAAAACTTAGATTCTTTAATAAAATTCAAACATTAAAATTCAGTGATAAATACTTTTTTTTTTTTGGACTGCACTCTGTAGCTTGAGGGATCTTAGTCGCCTACCCTCAGCAGTGAAAGTGTGGAGGCATAACCACTGGGTCACCAGGAAATCCCCAAGAAATCTTTTCTCCATCAGTAGGTTCTTGATTTTTTTTTTTTTTTTTCTCTTTAGAAGATCCTAGGAGAGGATTTCCAGGAGAGGGTCCCACAAATAGATAGGTTCTTTCTCTTCATTTTGAGTTCAGCTGAACACTCTTCTGAGGGAGAAATCTAGGGGCATTCATTCTCGGACTCTTTGCGACCCCGTAGACTGTAGCCTACCAGGCTCCTCTGTCCATGGGATTTTTCCAGACAAGAATAATGAAGTGGGTTGCCATTCCCTTCTCCCGGAGATCTTCCCGACCCAGGGATTGAACCTGAGTCTCCCACATTGTAGGCAGATGCTTTACCATCTGAGCCACCAGGGAAGTCTCCTTCTCCCCACCCTACTGCGTTCTCTCATAGATTCTCTCTGATTCTTTTCATGCTGCTGCTGCTGCTAAGTCACTTCAGTCGTGTCCGACTCTGTGCGACCCCATAGACGGCAGTCCACCAGACTCCACCGTCCCAGGCAAGAACACTGGAGTGGGTTGCCATTTCCTTCTCCAATGCATGAAAGTGAAAAGTGAAAGTGAAGTCGCTCAGTCGTGTCCGACTCTTAGCGACCCCATGGACTGCAGCCTACCAGGCTCCTCTGTCCATGGGATTTTCCAGGCAAGAGTACTGGAGTGGGGTGCCATTGCCTTCTCCAGATTCTTTTTGTAATCACAACTAAATCCTAACTTGTTACTGGCCCCCTAACAGCATCATTTCCCTAAAATTCAACAAAGATGTGTGCCAAGGGACATATTTTTATCACTCCTATCTTCCAAACAGTATAGGGGTTCTACTTCCCAGTAAACTCAATTTCCTCTGCTTCAAGACCACAGATTGGACTCATATGTCTCCCTTTGGGTTGCTGCTTTCTTCCTTGCTTCCTTCAACCTGCCTTGCTGTGTTCCCAGAGAGTAGTTTTCAGGGTTGTGACATGGTACTTTATCTTCAACACCCCTTTGCTTAGAAAGTTCTTCCCTGTGAACTTTTCCATACCTCTTCTTCCCCTTTTACTGTGTGTCTCTTTAAAATTACAACTACTTAAAAAACTAGTAGTCATATATGGATGTGAGAGTTGGACCATGAAGAAAGCTGAGTGCTGAAGAATTGATGCTGTTTTGGAGACGACTCTCAAGAGTCCCTTGGACTGCAAGGAAATCAAACCAGTCAGTCCTAAAGGAAATCAGTCCTGAATATTCATTGGAAGGACTGATGCTGAAGCTTCAATACTTTGGCCACCTGATGTGAAGAACTGACTCCTTAGAAAAGACCCTGATGCTGGGAAAGATTGAAGGCAGGAGAAGGGGACGATAGAGGATGAGATGGTTGGATGGCATCAGTGACTCAGACATGAATTTGAGCAAGCTCCAGGAGTTAGTGATGGACAGAGAAGCCTGGTGTGCTACAGTCCATGGGGTTGCAAAGAGCTGAACATAACTGAGTGACTGAACTGAACTGAAAAAACAAATAAGACAGTCTGTAAGAGGTGATCTTCCTCTTCTCTTCAGTCATCCTCAGCATGAGATAGCATATGCTATGTGAGTTATACAGTGCATTTGCTGGCCTAATGTACTCACATTTTGGTGCTGAGCTTTAGTGTTTGGGGGAGATTTAGGGGGTCCTAGATATTTTGAAGGCATATCCTGTAAAATATTCATTTAAAATTTACACTCTGAGACCTAAAATGCCACGCTTATTTCAATGTTCCTCCAAGTGCTAAATACATAGTGTTTGATATTTCAGGTAACAGTTGGGATATTCTACAGTGATATGATAGTAGATAAGAAAAAGAGGAAAAATACAAAATAGTCGATAGCAACTTGATAAGAAAAAGAAGAAGAATATAAAATAATTGATAGCAGCTTTCACAATCTATTTTTTAATTTTTAAGTATGAGCATTGTCTCACATGAACCTGCTATCTCAACTTCTGCTCTGATTACTGAAATTACAGTTGTTCACAGTTGTATTGATATATTAAAACTAATGACAGTCAAGGAGGGGCTAGGGCAAAAGAGAGTTTTCTAGTACCACCTTGTGGCCAACTTATTAACATACATTTTAAGCCAATTACTATGTAGGCAGGAAGGTAGATACATATAGAGAGAATTAGCAAAATAAATATTTTTGATATACCTGTAATTATACATGTAACAAATGATAGAGCTGGAAGAAATGTCACAATTCCTGAACACTTAGGTAGTGGGGACAGATTTCACTACATAGATTCTGACATGCAGGACTTAATTTCTTTGTAATTAAGTTAGTCTCAGTTAATTCAGTGGCCCCTAGACTTTTTCTTAAACTCTGGATGACTTAAGCGGTGTCATGACATTAGAAAATGTGGTTTCTGATCTTTTTTCATCTTACTACTTGTCCTGAGTGGGCACAGGAGGGCCGAGAGGAGATACCCCTCATCCAAGGTAAGGAGCAGTGGCTGCGCTTTGCTGGAGCAGCCGTGAAGAGATACCCCACGTCCAAGGTAAGAGAAACCCAAGTAAGACGGTAGGTGTTGCGAGAGGGCATCAGAGGGCAGACACACTAAAACCATAATCACAGAAAACTAGCCAATCTGATCACAGGACCACAGTCTTGTCTAACTCAGTGAAACTGAGCTTCAGTTAAGCCACGCTGTGTGGGGCCACCCAAGACAGACGGGTCATGGTGGAGAGGTCTGAATGTAGTCCACTGGAGAAGGGAATGGCAAACCACTTCAGTATTCTTGCCTTGAGAACCCCATGAACAGTGTGAAAAGGGCAAAATGATAGGATACTGAAAGAGGAACTCCCCAGGTTGGTAGGTGCCCAATATGCTACTGGAGATCAGTGGAGAAATAACTCCAGAAAGAATGAAGGGATGGAGCCAAAGCAAAAACAATACCCAGTTGTGGATGTGACTGGTGATAGAAGCAAGGTCTGATGCTGTAAAGAGCAATATTGCATAGGAACCTGGAATGTTAGGTCCATGAATCAAGGCAAATTGGAAGTGGTCAAACAGGAGATGGCAAGAGTGAACATCGACATTTTAGGAATCAGTGAATTAAAATGGACTGGAATGGGTGAATTTAATTCAGATGACCATTATATCTACTACTGTGGGCAAGAATCCCTTAGAAGAAATGGAGTAGCCATCATGGTCAACAAAAGAGTCCAAATGCAGTACTTGGATGCAATCTCAAAAACGACAGAATGATCTCTGTTCATTTCCAAGGCAAACCATTCAATATCACGGTAATCCAAGCCTATGCCCCAACCAGTAATGCTGAAGAAGCTGAAGTTGAGTGGTTCTATGAAGACCTACAAGACCTTTTAAAACTAACACCCCCAAAAAATGTCCTTTTCATTATAGGGGACTGGAATGCAACAGCAGGAAATCAAGAAACACCTGGAGTAACAGGGAAATTTGGCCTTGGAGTACAGAATGAAGCAGGACAAAAGTTAATAGAGTTTTGCAAGAGAACGCACTGGTCATAGTAAATACCCTCTTCCAACAACACAAGAGAAGACTCTACACATGGACATCACCAGATGGTCAACACTGAAATCAGATTGATTATATTCTTTGCAGCCAAAGATGGAGAAGCTCTATATAGTCAGCAAAAACAAGACCGGGAGCTGACTGTGGCTCAGATCATGAACTCCTTATTGCCAAATTCAGACTTAAATTGAAGAAAGTAGGGAAAACCACTAGATCATTCAGGTATGACCTAAATCAAATCCCTTATGACTATACAGTGGAAGTGAGAAATAGATTTAAAGGGACTAGATCTGATAGACAGCCTGATGAACTATGGACAGAGATTTGTGACATTGTACAGGAGATAGGGATCAAGACCATCCCCATGGAAAAGAAATGCAAAAAGGTACAATGATTGTCTGAGGAGGTCTTACAAATAGCTGTGAAAAGAAGAGAAGCAAAAAGCAAAGGAGAAAAGGAAAGATATACCCATTTGAATGCAGAGTTCCAAAGGATAGCCAAGAGAGATAAGATCAGTGATCAATGCAAAGAAATAGAGGAGAACAACAGAATGGGAAAGACTAGAGATCTCTTCAAGAAAATTAGAGATACCAAGGGAACATTTCATGCAAAGATGTGTTTGATAAAGGACAGAAATGGTATGGACCTAACAGAAGCAGAAGATATTAAGAAGAGGTGGCAAGAATACAGGGAAGAACTGTACAAAAAAGATCTTCATGATCCAGATAATCATGATGCTGTGATCACTCACCGAGAGCCAGACATCCTGGCATGTGAAGTCAAGTGGGCCTTAGAAAGTTAGTGGAGGTGATAGAATTCCAGTTGAGCTATTTCAAATCCTAAAAGATGATGCTGTGAAAGTGCTGTATTCAATATGCCAGCAAATTGGGAAAACTCAGCAGTGGCCACAGGACTGGAAAAGGTCAGTTTTCATTCCAATCCCAAAGAAAGGCAATGCCAAAGAATGCTCCAACTACCGCACTATTGCACTCATCTCACACGCTAGTAAAGCGATGCTTAAAATTCTGCAAGCCAGGCTTCAGCAATACGTGAACCGTGAACTTCCAGATGTTCAAGCTGATTTTAAAAAAGGCAGAGGAACCAGAGATCAAATTGCCAACATCTGCTGGATCATTGAAAAAGCAAGAGAGTTCCAGAAAAACATCTCTTTCTGCTTTATTGACTATGCCAAAGCCTTGACTGTGTGGATCACAATAAACTGTGGAAAATTTTTAAAGAGATGGGAGTACCAGACCACCTGACCTGCTCCTGAGAAACCTATATGCAGGTCAGGAAGCCTCAATTAGAACTGGACATGGAACAACAGACTGGTTCCAAACAGGAAAAGGAGTAGGTCAAGGCTGTATATTAAAAAAAAAAAAAAAAAAAAAGGCTGTATATTGTCACCCTGCTTATTTAACTTATATGCAGAGTACATCATGAGAAATGCTGGGCTGGAAGAAGCACAAGCTGGAATCAAGATTGCAGGGAGAAATATCAATAACCTCAGATATGCAGATGACACCACCCTTATGGCAGAAAGTGAAGAGGAACTAAAAAGCCTCTTGATGAAAGTGAAAGAGGAGAGTGAAAAAGTTGACTTAAAGCTCAACATTCAGAAAACTAAGATCATGGCATCTGGTCCCATCACTTCATGGGAAATAGATGGGGAAACAGTGTCAGACTTTATTTTTTTGGGCTCCAAAATCACTGCAGATGGTGATTGCAGCCATGAAATTAAAAGACACTTACTCCTTGGAAGGAAAGTTATGACCAACCTAGATAGCATATTAAAAAGTAGAAACATTACTTTGTCAACAAAGGTCCGTCCCTAGTCAAGGCTATGGTTTTTGCAGTAGTCATGTATGGATGTGAGAGTTGGACTGTGAAGAAAGCTGAGAGCCGAAGAATTGATGCTTTTGAACTGTGGTGTTGGAGAAGACTCTTGAGAGTCCCTTGGACTGCAAGGAGATCCAACCTTCCATCCTAAAGGAGATCAGTCCTGGGTGTTCATTGGAAGGGCTGATGCTGAAGCTTAAACTCCAATACTTTGGCCACCTCATAAGAAGAGCTGACTCATTTGAAAAGACCCTGATGCTGGGAGGGATGGGGGCAGGAGGAGAAGGGGATGACAGAGGATGTGATGGCTGGATGGCATCACTGACTTGATGGACATGAGTTTGAGTAAGCTCTGGAACTAGTGATGGACAGGGAGGCCTGGCGTGCTGCGATTCATGGGGTCGCAAGGAGTCGGACATGACTGAGTGACTGAACTGAACTGAGCTGACCAATGCCTACAGGTCTGGTGTGTATTTCTGCCAATTTCAGGCCCCTCTGGCACCGGCATCTGTGTTCTGTGCCGCATTGAATCCCACCTGCCAGACACCCTCTGCACCGCTCTTCCCCAGGCTTCCTCCCAGGGCTCCACCTGAGAGAGGCTTGTCAGGCTTGTCCAGGGTCTCCCAGACCAGGTGGAGCTTCTGTTTTGTCCCCCTGTAGGAGGAAAGAGCTCAGGATCCTTTTTATTTCTTAGTTTCTTATTTTCAAAAATTAAAAAAAAGTACTTTTGTCCGTGTTGTGCGGTATGCCGGATCTTACTTCCCAGACCAAGGATTGAGCCTGTGCCTGCTGCAGTGGGAGCGTGTAGTCCTAACCGCTGAAACTCCAGGGAATTCTTTCAGGATCCTTCTTAGTGACTCACTAGCATGTTAGTACATGACTTCTTCCTCCCCGTCTCCCCATTTCTTCCTCCTCCCAGCCCCTAACAGCCACCTTCCCACTCTCTGTTTAATTGAGTTTGACCTATTTTTTTTATATCTTAAAAAAAAAATCACCTTTAAGTGCTTATAATTCCACATGCAATATTTGTCTTTCTCTGTCTGGCTTATTTCACTTAGCATAATGTCCTCCATGTTTATCCATGTTCTTGCAAATGATAGAATTTCCTTATTTAAAAAAAAAAAATATTTCCTTACTTTTAAAAAAATGTGAATGACATCCCATTTTGTATATGTATATGTGTATATATATATGTACATATACACCGTATTTTCTTAATCCATTCATCCATTGACAAACATTTAGGTTGTCTCCTATAAGGAAGGATGTTTCAGTGAACATGGGAGTACAGATACCTTTTTCAGGTAATAGTTTTGTTTCCTTTGCATTTATACTTAGAAGTAGGATTGCTGGATCATATGGTGCGAAAAGTGTGTGAAAGTGTTAGTTGCTCAGTTGTGTCTGACTCTGCAACCCCATGGACTGTAGCCCGCCAGGCTCCTGCTGTCTGTGGAATTCTCCAGGCAAGAATACTGGGGTGGGTAGCCATTCCCTTCTCCAGGAGATCTTCCCAACCCAGGGATCGGAACCTGGGTCTCCTGCATTGCTGGCAGATTCTTTATCATCTGAGCCACCAGGGAAGCCAAGTTGGTATTTCTCTTTTTAATTTTTGAGAGGCAACAATTCTTTTGTCCGCAGAGGCTGTACCAGTTTGCATGTCCATCATTCATGTACCTGTTGGCCGTTTGTATGTCTTCATACAAATGAGGAAATGCTTTTTCAGGTCTTTTGCCCATTTTTACTTGGGTTATTTGTTGTTTTGCTATTAAGTTATGTGAGCTTCTTTTATGTCTTGGATATGAACCCCTTATGGGATATATGACTTGCAAATATTTTCTCCCATTTCATAGGTTGCCTTTTCCTTTCGTTGATTGTTTCCTTTGCAGAGAAGAAGATTTTTAGATTGATGCAGTCGCACTTATTTTAATTAATTTTTTTGCTTTTGTTGCCTAATTCAAAAAATCCAAGGCCAATGTCAAAGAGATTAGTCCATGTGTTTTATTCCAGGAGTTTTGTAGTTTCATGTCTTATGTTTAAATGCTTAATCCATTTTGAATTGATCTTTCTGTATAGTATAAGGTAGGAACTCAGTTTCTTTGTTTGGCTTGTGGTTGTCCAGTTTTCTCAACACCATTTATAATTAGAATACTTCTGTAAGGAAGAGCTGTCCTTTCCCTCATTTATTGATATATTCAGTTATATATTAATATTACTTTCAGCTCATGGATGTTTATTTTATGAGTTATATTCTAATACCATCATTATTTTATCAAATTATACCAGCACTGACTCTCAGGAAGGAGCTCCTTGAGGTTGTCTCCTGTGTCCTTTTGATAAGAACCCTGTTTTGAGCAATTCCTTGCTTTCTGATACATAAAGATGATTCAGGTGCATCTTGTTCTGTCCTTTCCAAGCCCTAGAATCAATCTTTTTTTTTAGGGAGCCTTGGTTCCTTTTATCAGAGAGTGGTATTTAGAAAATAGGATCTGAGTGCTAGGTGAACTCAAAGGTATCGGGGTGTCAGTGCGTCCAGGCCATCTCAGTGTTTACACTCACACATACACACTTATTTTTGTCTGTCTATCCCTCTCTGTATATATATTAAGACCCAGATAATGCTAATTCCAATACAATACCACAGACCTCATTCTGATTTTCCCTCTTATTTGTAATTCCTTCTTCCAAAATCCAGCTGCAGATTAGAGAAGAGGGAAAATCACAGGAGGAGGAAAGTAAATCACTCTGTAAACATTCCACTGGCTAGAACTTAGCCATTTGGCTTCACAATTTCAAGGCAAAAATAGAGGCAGACACATGAGAGGATATGGGAGAAATATGGTCTAGTATTCTTAGAAAGAAGAGGAAAAACATGAAAATTTATGAGAATGACCATTCTTTGCCATATACGTGGTGCCGCACAAATATTGTAATTTTCAAAGTGTGCTATGAAGTGGAAAAGTTTGGGAAGTACTGATCTAGAGAGACTCAGTGATTTGTAACAATTAAGGATCCACTACATTTCTTCCAATTAAGTGATGTTATCTAATTAGGGCTGAGCACAACAATTTTATTATTATTATTATTAGGGAATATTTTTGAAAAGTAAATAATGGAGTTAGTGGGAAAACATCAAAACTTAAGTGTAATAAGTAGCTCAAGGTTTCAATTCAGAACACGTATTTTTACCTTAATCTCTAAGACAAATAGAAATCTGAGTGTTTATGTATATAATAAGTCTATTTGTTGTGTTAGGTTTTTGGGTTTATTTTTGAAACTATCATTATTTGTGACTCTGTGACATCCTGGGAAATCTGTAAAAAAGTGATTAACATGGTAGAATAATAATTACTCTTTAACAGATACTGGGTTGCCAGTTCAAATTCTATGTGGATGTATGAGGCGTTGTGTGGTCTTTTCTACTTTAGTAAAGGAGACAGTTACTTTCTGTGGCCTACTTTCTAATTTCTTATGAAGTCTTAATGCACCTTCTGGGAATTAAAATATTCCACCCTCAAAGATAACTGTTCTTCCCCTTTTAGTGTAACCATATCTCTGTTATTTGCTTGTGGAAAATTAGACATATTTACTTGAGATAAATTATCTGAACTAAACAGACCTGCAAGTAGGTACCTGGTATGAGGGACTATTTAATTAATAAAGAATATTTGATCATTCAATTTGAACTGAAATTATATTTCATTTTAAAACATAAAAAAATCACATAACAACTCAAAGGGCCAAGAATGACTTTTATGAAGAAGGAAAACCAGTATACCTATGCCTTCTGTTAATATGTAGGAAAAAATAGTATTAGATTCAAAGTCTTGTAGGTTATTTTTAAAAAAAAACAAATTTACTGAGGTATAATTGACTACAATAGTACATATATTGGCAGTGCATAATTTTAAAAGTTCTGAGATATGTGCACATAAGTGAGACCGTCACCCAAATCAAGGTAATGAGTACACCCGTAACCCAGACTTTGCTCACGCCGCCCTGAAACCCCTTCCGGTCCATGCTGTGCCTAGGCAACAACTCATCTGCATTCTGTCACTGCAGATTAGTTTGCACTTTCCAGAGTGTTGCATGAATGAAGTTATATAGCTTTACTCTTTTTGTCTGACTTCTTTTATTTGGTATATTTATTCTGATGTTCATCCATGTTGCTGTGTGTAACAATAGCTCATTTTTTTATAGTTGGGCAGTGTTGCACCGTATGCCTGTATCACCATTTCTTTATCCATACACCTGCAGGTGAATATTTGTGTTCTTTCCAGTGTTTGAGCTATTACGAACAAAGCTGCTACGAACATTTGTGCTCTTATCTTTGTACAGATACATGCTTCTGTTTTTCCTGGGTAAACACCTAGGAATAGAATGGCTGGATTTTGTGGTAACTATATGTTTTGTGTTCTAATTAACTAACTTTGGCTCTGCTCAGTCTTTGCTGCTATGCATGGGTTTTCTCTAGTTGCAGAGTGGGGCTTCCCCTCCAGCTGTGGCATGCAGGCTTCTCGTTGCGGCACTTCAGTAGTTGCGGCTCTCAGGCTCTAGAGCGCAGGCTCAGCAGCCGTGGCACACGGGCTCAGCGGCTGGGCAGCATGTGGGATCTTCCTGGATCAGGGATTGAACTCATGTCTCCTGCATTGGCAGGTAGATTCTTTACCACTGAGCCACCAGGGAAACCCTGTGTTTTATTTTTTAAAGAAACTGCCATACTGTTCCAAAGTGCTTTGTTTCCCATCTTAGAATATGAAAATTCCAATTCCTCAGCTTGCTCTCTGATAATCTGTAAAATCAGTTAATTTTAGATTTAGACATACTGATCAGTAGGTAGTGGCATCCCTTGGTGGATTTAAGATGCATTTTTCTAATGATGAATGATGTTTAGCATTTTTAATGTATTTATTTGCCACCCGTATCTCTTTTTTGGTCAAGTGTCTGTTCAAACTTTGCCCAATTTAAAAAATTTGGTTGTTTGTTTTCTTCTTATGGTATTTGAGGGTTATTCATATATTCTGGACATATCTTTTATCAGATATATGATTCGTAAATATTTTCCCTCAGTCTGTGTTTTATCTTTTAACAATGTCTTTGAAAGAACAAAAGTTCTTAACTTGGATGAAATCCAATTTAGCAGTTTTTTACTTTAATGATTTGTGCTTTTTGGTGTTATATCTTAAAAAAATCTTTGTCTAACCCAAGGTCACAAAGATTTTCTTTGATGTATCCTTAGAGAAGTTCTATAGTTTTAGTTCTTATACTTAGGCAATGCCTATAATCCATTTTGAGTTAATTTTTTGTATGGAGTGAGATAAGGTTTGGAATTATTTGCATTTGGCCATTCAGTTTCAGCACTTGTTGAAAAGCTCAGCTTTCCTCCAGTGTGTTAGCTTTTACCTTTGTCAAGAATCAGTTGTCCAAATATATATGGGTTTATTTTTAAACTCTATTTTGTAGCAATGTTTGTTCAAATTTATGTCAGCACCACACTATCTTGTGAAATGCAGCTTTTTACTAAGTTTGTAAATCAGATTGTGGTAACCCTCAAACATTTTTTTCTACTTAAAATTGCTTTGGATATTTTAGTGCATTCCCATATGAAGCATCAGCTTGTTACTGTTTTAGAAAAAAGTTGTGCTGGGTTCCAGAAAAACATTTATTTCTGCTTTATTGACTGTGCTAAAGCCTTTGACTATGTGGATCACAGCAAACTCTGGAAAATTTTGAAAGAGATGGGAATACCAGACCACCTGACCTGCCTCCTTAGAAATCTGTATGCAGGTCAGGAAGCAACAGTCAGAACTGGACATGGAACAACAGACTGGTTCCAAACAGGGAAAGAGTACATCAAGGCTATATCTTGTTACCCTGCTTATATATGGAGTACATCATAAGAAACGCTGGGCTGGATGAAGCACAAACTGGAATCAAGATTGCTGGGAGAGAAATATCAATAACCTCAGATATGCAGATGACACCACCCTTATGGCAGAAAGCGAAGAAGAGCTAAAGAGCCTCTTGATGAAAGTGAAAGAGGAGAGTGAAAAAGTTGGCTTAAAGCTCAACATTCAGAAAACTAAAATCATGGCATCTGGTCCCATCACTTCATGACAAATAGATGGGGAAACATTTTTGGGGGGCTCCAAAGTCACTGCAGATGGTGACTGCAACCATGAAATTAAAAGATGCTTACTATGACCAACCTAAAAAGCAGAGACATTACTTTGTCAACAAAGGTCCGTCTAGTCAAGGCTATGGTGTTTCCAGTGGTCATGTATGGACGTGAGAGTTGGACCATGAAGAAAGCTGAGTGCTGAAGAATTGATTCTTTTGAACTCTGGTGTGGGAGAAGACTCTTGAGAGTCCCTTGGACTGCAAGAAGATCCAACCAGTCCATCCTAAAGGAAATCATTCCTGAATATTCATTGGAAGGACTGATGCTGGAAGCTGAAACTCCAATACTTTGGCCACCTGATGCGAAGAGCTGACTCATTTGAAAAGACCCTGATGCTGGGGAAGATTGAAGGCAGGAGGAGAAGGGGACGACAGAGGATGAGATGGTTGGATGGCATCACTGATTTGATGGACATGAGTTTGAGTAAGCTCCGGGAGTTGGTGATGGACAGGGAAGCCTGGCGTGCTGCAGTCCATGGGGTCACAAAGAGTCGGACACGACTGAGCGACTGAACTGGACTGAACTGATGGTGATAAGAGGAGAATTGCTGTCTTATTTCTACTGACTTTTCTCATCCCTGAACACAGTATATGTTTTCATTTGTTTAAGTGTTTCATTTTTCTTAGAAATATTCTCTTGTAGTTTTAGGGTTTTTAAACAATTTGGAGTAGGATAATATTCTTTCTTTCTTAGACATGTTTTGTTAGTTGTTTTAGTTGCTCTTAGACATGTTTTGCAGTGAAAAGTGAGGTCAAAATGAAAGTGAAACATAGCACTTCAACTCACCCCTCACTGGCCAGAACTAGTCAAATGTTCCCACTCAACTGCAACAGGGCCAGGGAGGACAATTCTGAGACATCCTGGAAAGGAAGAAAACCAGAAATGTTTGATGAAATCATTGTTGACTGACATATCTTTTGTTGCCTATGCAACAGTCATTCTCCACCCTTTTTTACTTGCTATGAGAACATAAATTTAGTCCATTTTCTTCTAGGTGACCACACTGTTCAACATAGACCAGACATTTCATGTTTGTTGTTCAGTCGCTCAGTTGTGTCCTACTCTTTGTGACCCCATGACTGCAGCACGCCAGGCTTCCCTGTCCTTCATTATCTCCCAGAGCTTGCTCAAACTCATGTCCATTGAGTTGGTGATGCCATCCAACCATCTCATCCTTTGCCATGGTAATCCCATTTTTCTTTGCTGGTTGTTGGGTTAGCCATGTTCTGACTAGGATACATAAGCATATATATTTCTGGAACTTCTAGGAAAGTTTATCTTAAAAGAAACATCAGACAGAAGGCACTTGTCTTTATCTCAGGCTTTGTAATGATTTGCTTACTTGGACCTACAACCAAAAGGGTAATGTCAAGCCCTAAGGAGGCAGGCTGGTAGGGTGGACAGATTCTGCATGACTGACAACATTGGTATACAATGTTGAAATAATCAATCCTGGAAACACCCTATCCTGTGACTTTATTTGGGGCTTTTTTTTTTTTTTTAACTTGAGTTTCCTGTTACTTGAAGTTAAAAGCATCTAGCAGTTAGTGCTGACTGTTAAGGATGAGCCAAGAATTGTACTAAGTATTTCATTTGCATAAGGGTAATATAGTCTAACTTAATTCCTATAATATTAATAACACTGTGGGTCAGGAAGATCCCCTGGAGAAGGAAATGGCAACCCACTCTAGTATTCTTGCCTGGAAAATCCCATGGACAGAGGAGCCTGGAGGGCTACAGTCCATGGAGTCACAAAAAGTTGGACATGACTGAACACGCACACACACACAGGGAAGGTAAGTCCTTCCACAGACCATAACTATACAGTGGTAAAAACAAACATGAGAACTTTAGGTCTCTCTGACACTAAGTTCAACTTGAAATCATTTGTAAATATTCCATATCTTCTCTAATTTTAATTTTTTCCCCAAAGCATATGTATAAAGGAGAATTGCAGTGTTTCACCCTAAGCACCAGAAATTTCTAGGAGTATACAAAAATGATAGATAATGAAGAATCTGATTAACCTTATAATTTATTGATATATAATGTGGGTAAATATTCTCTTCTATTTCAACAAACATATTCCATACTCTTACTAGGTGCTGCTGCTGCCGCCAGGTTGCTTCAGTTGTGTTTGACTCTTTGCAACCCCATAACTATAGCCCACCAGTCTTCTCTGTCCATGGGATTCTCCAGACAAAAATACTGGGGTGGGCTGCTCTTTCCTTCTCCAAGTAGGACTATGAATCTTTTGGCATTTATTCTAAAAGAAAAGAAAGAAGGAAAAAAGAAGCACACATCAGATCAATGCTTGATATTTACATCTTATGTCAAACTCACAGAAATCCTATAAAATAAATATTAAAATACCCATTTTATGGACGGGAACATGAAGCTGGGAAGACAAAGTAATTCATCAAGTCACAAAGCTTATAAATGATGGAGCCAATAAACAGTGGAATAAAGAAGTTATGGAGGGAGATTAAATATATGTCTGACCCCACACAAAATGTTTTCAGTTTCATCACAATATTCAAATATTATCTTCTATTTATGATTTGTCCTGGAATGAAGCTAGGCCTCCTAATCAGCTGGGCCTAGTTTCCATTACCTCATTAATTATTGCTAATTAATAAACCTTGGACCAGTTTTAACCTCATCCAGCCAGTTTCCTCATTTGTGTCTGAGGTAATATAACTACTTCATATGATTTCATGAGGACTGGAAAAATAAAAACAGTGCCCCTGGGCACTTAATAAATTGTGGGCATTATTACTGCACAGCTAAGGAACTTAGGATACACAGAAATCAACATAGTCTTAATAGAAAATGTCCACACAGTTCACTGGTAACCATGCCAGGACCGGGGTACAGGATCCATTTCTGCTTATCAAGAACTCTTTCTAGCGGCCAATCAAATTGATTCAGTTCAGTCACTCAACCATGTCCGATTCTTTGCGACCCCATGGACTGCAGCACACCAGGCCTCCCCGTTCAACAGAAACTCCCAGAGTTTACTCAAACTCATGTCCATCAAATCGGTGATGCCACCCAACCATCTCATCCTCTGTCATCCCCTTCTCCTTCTGCCTTCAATCTTTCCCAGCATCAGGGCCTTTTTAAATGAGTCAATTCTTCACATCAGGTGGCCAAGGTATTGGAGTTTCAGCTTCAGCATCAGTCCTTCCAATGAATATTCAGGACTGATTTCCTTTAGGATGGACTGGTTGGGTCTCCTTGCAGTCCAAGGGACTCTCAAGAGTCTTCTCCAACACCACAGTTCAAAAGCATCAATTCTTTGCCACTCAGCTTTCTTTATGGTCCAAACCTCACATCCATACATGACCACTGGAAAAACCATAGCGTTGATGAGATGGACCTTTGTTGACAAAGTAATGTCTCTGCTTTTTAACATGCTGTCTAGATTGATCATAAATTTCCTTCCAAGGAGTAAGCATCTTTTAATTTCATGGTTTCAGTCACCATCTGCAGTGATTTTGGAGCACCCAAAAATAAAGTCAGTCACTGTTTCCACTATTTCCCCATCTATTTTCCATGAAGTGATGGGACTGGATGCCATGATTTTAGTTTTCTGAATGTTGAGCTTTAAGCCATTTTTTTCACTCTCCTCTTTCATTTTCAAGAGGCTCTTTATTTCTTCTTCTCTTTCTGCCATAAGGGTGGTGTTATCTGCATAACTGAGGTTATTGATATTTCTCCTGGCAACTTGTTTCCAGCTTGTGTTTCATCCAGCCCAGCAGTTTCTCATGATGTACTCTGCATGTAAGTTAAATAAGCAGGGTGACAATATACAACCTTGAGGTACTCCTTTCCCTATATGGAAATAGTTTGTTGTTCCATGTACAGTTCTAACTGTTGCTTCCTGACCTGCATACAGATTTCTCAAGTTACTTTACTAGCATGTGAGATGAGTGCAACTGTGTGGTAGTTTGAGCATTCTTTGGCATTGTCTTTCTTAGGGATTGGAATGAAAACTGACCTTTTCCAGTCCTGTGGCCACTGCTGAGTTTTCCAAATTTGCTGGCATATTGAGTGCAGCACTTTCACAGCATCATCTTTTAGGATTTGAAATAGCTCAACTGGAATTCCATCACCTCCACTAGCTTTGTTCATAGTGATGCTTCCTAAGGCCCACTTGACTTTGCATTCCAGGATATCTGGCTCTAGGTGAGTGATCACACCATCGTGATTATCTGGGTCATGAAAATCTTTTTTGTATTTCTTCTGTGTATTCCTGCCACCTCTTCTTAATATCTTCTTCTTCTATTAGGTCCATACCATTTCTGTCCTTATTGTGCCCATCTTTGCATGAAATGTTCCCTTGATATCCCTAATTTTCTTGAAGAGATCTCTAGTTTTTCCCATTTGTTTTCCTCTATTTGTTTTCCGTATTGTTTTCCTTTATTTCTTTGCATCGATTGTTAAGGAAGGCTTTCTTATCTCCTTGCTATTCTTTGGAACTCTGCATTCAAATGGGTATATCTTTCCTTTTCTCCTTTGCCTTTTGCTTCTCTTCTATTCACAGCTATTTGTAAGGCCTCCTCACACAACCATTTTGCCCTTTTGCATTTATTTTCCTTGGGGATTACCTTGACTCCTATACAATGTCATGTACCTCTGTCCATAGTTCTTCAGGCACTCTGTCTGTCCCTTGAATCTATTTATCACTTCCACTGTACAATTGTAAGGGATTTGATTTAGGCCATACCTGAATGGTCTAGTGGTTTTCCCTACTTTCTTCAATTTAAGTCTGAATTTGGCAATAAGGAGTTCATGATCTGAGCCACAGTCAGCTCCCAGTCTTGTTTTTGCTGACTGTATAGAGCTTCTCCATCTTTGGCTGCAAAGAATATAATCAATCTGATTTCAGTATTGATCATCTGGTGATGTCCATGTGTAGAGTCTTCTCTTGTGTTGTTGGAAGAGGGTGTTTGCTATGACCAGTGCGTTCTCTTTGCAAAACTCTATTAGCCTTTGCCCTGTTTCATTCCATACTCCAAGGCCAAATTTGCCTGTTACTCCAGGTGTTTCTTGACTTCCTACTTTTGCATTCCAGTCCCCTATAATGAAAAGGACATCTTTTTTGGGTGTTAGTTCTAGAAGGTCTTGTAGGTCTTCATAGAACCATTCAGCTTCTTCAGCATTACTGTCAGGGCATAGACTTGGATTTCTGTGATATTGAATGGTTTGCCTTGGACATGAACAGAGATCACCCAGTCATTTTTGAGATTGCATCCAAGTACTGCATTTTGGACTCTTTTGTTGACTATGATGGCTACTCCATTTCTTCTAAGGGATTCTTGCCCACAGTAGTAGATATAATGGTCATCTGAGTTAAATTCACCCATTCCAGTCCATTTTAGTTCACTGATTCCTAAAATGTCGATGTTCACTCTTGCCATCTCCTGTTTGACCACTTCCAATTTGCCTTGATTCACGGATCTAACATTCCAGGTTCCTATGCAATAATCCTCTTTACAGCATAGGACTTTACTTCCATCACTAGTCACATCCACAATTGGGTGGTGTTTTTTGCTTTGACTTCGTCTCTTCACTCTTTCTGGAGTTATCATCTTATCTGAAAGATGATCTCCAGTACCATATCGGGCACCTACTGATTTGGGGAGCTCATCTTTCAGTGTCCTGTCTTTTTGTCTTTTCATACTGTTCTCAAGGCAAGAATACTGAAGTGCTTTGTCATTCCCTTTTCCAGTGAACCACGTTTTGTTAGATCTCTCCACCATGACATGTCCATCTTGGGTGGCCCTGCAGGGCATGGATCACAGTTTCATTGAGTTAGACAAGGCTGTGGTCCATGTGATCAGATTGGTTAGTTTCCTGTGACTGTGGTTTTCAGTCTGTCTGCCCTCTGATGGAAAACGATAAGAGGCTTATGGAAGCTTCCTGATAGGAGAGACTGACTGAGGGGGAAACTGGGTCTTGTTCTGATGGGCAGGGGCCATGTTCAGTAAATCTTTAATCCAATTTTCTGTTGATGGGTGGGGCTGTGTTCCCTCCCTGTTATTTGACCTGAGGCCAAACTATGGTGGAGGTAATGAAGATAATGGTGATTCCTTCAAAAGGTCCCATGCATGCACTGCTACACTCAGTGCCCCCAGCCCTGCAGCAGGCCACTGCTGACCCCCGCCTAATCAATCAAATTGATTAGGATTCCTAGAATTATGAAGAAAATTTGTAGAGGATAAAGATGATAAATCTTAATTACAGATTCTATTTTAAAAAAATTTTTTTTAAACCCCTTTATTGAGGTATGAGCAATGACTGACACACAAAAAGTGGTACACATTTAATGTTTATGATCAAATGGGTCTGGAGATAAGTATACATCCATAAAGCATCTCCATAATCTATACCATAAACACACCCATCCACTCTAGTTTCATTCCACCTTCATAATTTATTATTAGTAGTATTTGGTAATAGAAACATGACAGAACAAGATCTACCGTCTTAGCCTTTTCAGGACACATCAATTCCAGGGCCTGGAGGAGATACACAGGTGCTTGGTCCTGGCTTTAGCTACATCCTATATCCTGTGGCTCAGAACTCTGACAACCTACTAGAGGAAAATCAACAACAGGCCTTTCAGCATTCTGGAAGGTGCTTTGTCTGACTGATGGGGAGAGGCTGGGTAAACCAGTGAATCTCCCTAGGATTCACTGAGGTGTGTCCACTTCTGCTCTTTTCCAAAGCTGATAAGTAGTAGTACAGTAGGCTTGCACATGAATAAGGAGAAGCGAAGGAAGCTCAGAAAGCCAACCCAAATCGAAACTCTGAGGTGGCCTGGCTGCGACACTCAGTAACCCATTTTGGGTTCATGCTGGAGTCAGCATAGTGGACTGGGAGGGCAAATTCAAATCCAGAGGGATGAAGAGACCATTCAAATTGTACAGGAATGCACATATTTGGCTCATTCTGTCCACTCTTTTTGACAGAGCTGCACACTAAAATTCCACAAGTAAAACTCTGCCGGATCTGAGTCCTTGCCTCCTCCCAAGTATTCTAGCAGGTCCTGTGCACCACAAGACACAAAAATTGGACCTCTACCAATTGGAGATCAAATCTCTGCTCCTTCAGAGTGCTTGAGAAAGGGACGGTGAGAGATGAAGTTCAGCTCCGCTTGCCAACAGACTGCTGACATCAGCAGAGCGACTTAAACCACTTCTAAACAAGGTTTGTAGTTTTAATCCACATCTCCAGTGATCCTATTGATCACAGAGAAGTCGCCCTGAGGACATATGTATGGGTAAAAAGCTCTTAGAGGATAAGCAGTCATACTTTTTACTTGTCCTTCAGGTGCTGTTTCCACAAGTTCCTCTTGAGGAAGTTCTCTGCACAGGTCTGGCTACGGCCAGGCGTTTACAATCAGCTCTTGGAGGGATGGTGAAGATGCCGAGGGGACCTGGTGTCTCACGGGGAGCACATTGTAAGGGACACTCAGATAAGGAAAATTAAATTGCTCATGCTGAAAAGGGACGAATATTTCCTTCTCACATTTCCTCAAAAACTGGAGTGTGGTCAGTTCTTTGTCTGACTCTGCAAAATCACTTCATTCGTGTCTGACTCTGTGTGACCCCACAGACGGCAGCCCACCAGGCTCCCCTGTCCCTGGGATTCTCCAGGAAATAGGCTGCCATTTCTGACTCTCTGCAATGTATGCAAATCTTTTCTGTAAGTTAAATAAGCCTCTTGGAAATTTGGCAAACCAAGAGTGTTCCTTCAGGGAACTGGCAGCAAAAGCAGTGACCAAGAGCCCATAAAGCAACAGGTAAAGGGCAGAAAATATTTCTGGGGGAAAAATAAACAGTGTAAGCAACAGCAGTGCCTTCTCAGAACTCCCTTAGATTATATACTGTGCAACAGTACAGCTGGACAAAGAGCTCCCCTTCCACAACAGCCATTTGTCACAGGTCTAGGCAACACAGAGCAAGGAAGTGACAGCAAAGCCTTCACTTGCAGACAAAATCACAATTCACTTGGGAAAGTGGAAAATAATCCTCTTCTCACAAGAAATGTCCTAGTTTATATGAAAGCCGTATCTTTTTATAGTATATCCAACAGAGTCCATTGTTAACTTCTGTCCCTCAGCTATGCTAACCCAAAGGAAGGGCACGAGAATGGAGAAAGGAGACAGGAGAAAGAGCCCGGAGCCCAAAATGCCCACCACAGTCGTCACACCAAAGACCCTTGTCCTCCCCACTGTCAGTCTTCCCTTATACTCTCAGAGCCTCCTCCTCGTAGTCCTGCTGGGCCCAAATTTCCCGAATCAAGAGATAGCAGAAGCCTGACATGGGGAAACCATCAGGCCTTATCCCTCCCCCAACTGAGCTCCCCTTTCGTCTCCCCCACTCCAGTAGCACAACACCACAAACAATGCATAACTGTCCCTCCACTGGTGTACCAACAACACCTTCTTCCTTGAGAGTGCAGAGAAGGTCCCCCTGAGGCAATGTCACCCCCACCAACAGGAAACCCCAAATGGAAGAGGAGCCACCACCAGCCAGCCTTTCTGCTAGAAAGGCTTTCTAGCAGATACACGGGTGGGAGAGACAGTTACAGCCTGGGGGTTTAGCCCTCTCCCGCAAGAGGAATACAAGGGCTTCATCCTCCAGCTGGGGCACCTGGCTCGGGAGGTTCCTGGACATCCGGGCTCATTGGCATATGCCCTGAAGGAAGCAAATGGCCCCGGATTCATGGACAGTTCACTGACGAGACCCATCGGACCTCTGTCTTCCAGCCAATGTGCAGAGTTTGCTCAGTGGAAGAGTGCAGAAAGTGAATGTGGGAGAGTTCCAACCACATTCTGACAGACAGAGTTGGGACTCCTCAGGATTCCCAATGTGCCCTCGCTCGGCACAATGGCACAGAATTCTGACATCAGGCTACAGCCAACTTCTGCCAAAGACTCAACATTTCCCATGCATCACATGTTGCCAATGCCAATATGCACCTTCTTTAGGACTTTAGCAAGGCACCTGAGGTGTGTGAGTGTCAAAGGAAGAAGTGTCTGGTTGGTATATCAGTAGAACACACAAGCAACAGCAGTTCACATTCATGTGCCTGTTTATGGCCACAGGTAGTCTCAACAGAAGAGTTGAGTGGTCTACTCAACCAAGTGTAGTCAACGTCAGCATGCGCCTCCCAGGAGACCCTCTCAGACTACTGCTCTAGACCACAGTATAGGAGGGCGAAAGGTCACCTTTCCTGAGCTGCTTTTCACTGCCTAAGGCAGTGCACAGACTGAAGCAGGAACACAAGAACATCCCTAACAGTGAAGTCCAAATTCTGTGGAAGGCTGTAACATAGGGTAAAGCCTTCATCATGAAAGTCTCAACTTTGCCGGGAAGGAATCCACTGTCATGTCACACTCAGTGATGTGCACTATTATGTTCAGTCCGCTTGCTACAATGATCCCAGGCAGTACCAGGGATTGAGAAATAGGAGACACTTTTGACCACAGAAAGTCCAATGCACCTTTCACATGGAGGGCCTATGTCCTCCTATCCAGCTTTCTCCTTGTGCTCTCACAGCAGCTCTACAGAGGGTCACTCTCCCCAGTCCCTTCCCCACCTCTAGGCTTTAGGCACCCCAACGAAGGTCCCTATGTAGTCAGTCATTCCATCTTTCCTGATCATGGAACTGCTTCCCACTTTGAGCCTCTAATCTCTACAGTACTTCTCCTGAAAAGAACCGACAATCAAAAGTGGCCTGAGAACCACTCATGTAACTCATTTAGTTCAAGATTCATTTGGTATAGCTGCTATGGAAAACAGTATGAAAGCCCCTCAAAAACTGAAAAACAGAACTACCATCTAGTCCAGCAATCCCACTTGGGGTATGTATCCAAAGGAATACCTCACACCAAGAATTTATAGAACATTCACATTCCCACGAGTGAGTAGACATTCACTAGGTACTGTCTCATGAGCCTAAGTGACATGGCTGGCCTGGGAATGAATTCCTGGGAAAGAATATAATAATATAATAAGAATATAAGAATACATATAATATGGAAAATCAATAAATATTTATTGTATGACCATACAGTTCTTGCTGCTGATCAAATATTGACAAAAAAGATAAGCAAGTTTCCTGCTCTTAAAAGGCTTATGTTGTAGTGGGAAGAGCAAATAATAAATATATAAGTAAAGTAATTTCAAACAACAGTAAATGATGGTGGATTACTGTGGGAGAGCATATCTAAGTAACGGATGGAATCCTGGCTTTAATGATGAGAAAGAGGCATCCATATGAAGTATTGGGAGGGAGACTGTCATGTGCAGGAGTAAACCGTTCAAGTGGAAAGTTTCCTTGACAATAATGAACTCGATGTGTTCAAGGTACAGGAATGAATCAGTGCATTTGAGCACTGTGAGGATGAAAATGGTCACAGATGAGCCTCATGGAGGTAGACAGATGCCAGACCATGCAGAGTCTTAAGGTCTTAATGAGGAAATGAGGGTATTTTAGAGTTGCAGTGGGGACTGATAGGAGTGCGTTGTGTAGGCATGTTATCCTACTTGGCTTGTACAGTCGTCTCTCTGTCCACAGGGATTGGTCCCAGGACCCCTTGAGGATACAAAAATCCAAGTCCCTTATCTAAAATGGCAGTGAGTGAAAATCACTCAGTCATGTCCAACTCTTTGTGACCCCATGGACTATACAGTCCTGGAATTCTCCAGGCCAGAATACTGGAGTGGGTAGCCTTTCCCTTCTCCAGGGGATCGTCCCAATCCAGGGATCCAATCCAGGTATCTTGCATTGCAGTCAGATTCTTTACCAGCTGAGCCAAAAGGGACTCCCAACAATACTGGAGTGGTTAGCCTATCCCTTCTCCAGGGGATCTTCCAGACACAGGAATCGAACCAGGGTCTCCTGCATTGCAGGCAGATTCTTTACCAACTTGAACTATCAGGGAAGCCCTTAAAATAATAGTATTTGCATATAATCTATACACATCCTGTTATATACTTAGAATCATCTCTAAATTACATATAATACCTAATAGGATATAAACACTATGTACATAGTTGCAATGCATAGTAAATTCAAGTTTTGCTCTTTGGAACTTTCTGAATTGAAAAATTTTTTTTTTTTGGTTTGGTGGTTGGTTGAAACAGTGGATAAGGAACTCAAAGATACTGAGAACCAAGATATTTTTAATGTGTTTTAAAAAAGATCATTCTAGTTGCTTTCTGGAGAATGGATAATAGGAAGGCCAGAGTGGAAGCAGTGTGGCTGGGTTTAGGTTTGTGTTAGTGTAACTGTACAAATGTAAATGGACATTCTCATAATCTTCCTGGACTTCGCAGACTAAAGGGTCCATCTTCCTATTCCATTACCTCACATAGCACTTACAACTACCATTTAATCTTTTTTTTTAGTTTATTGCCTGTTTTTCCCTTCTAGGGTTGCCAAATAAGGCCGCTCAGTTGAATTTGCATTTCAGATATTGAGTAATTCTTTACTCCTAGTGTCCTTGTGTTCTCAGTCGTGTCCAACTAAAGACTGTAGCTGGCCAGGCTCCTTTGTCCCCGGAAATGCTACAGGCAAGAATACTGGAGTGGGTAGTCATTCCCTTCCCCAGGGTATCTTCTCAAGCCAGAAATCAACAACCCTGCATCCCAGGTAGATTCTTTGCTGTCTGAGCCAGCAGGGAAGCCCAGGGAATTCTTTAGTCTGTGTGCTCCCAAATACTGCATGGTAAAGCCCTATACTAAAATTCTGTTCTTTATCTGACATTCAGATAAACGGGGCATCTTGTATTTTTATTTACTAAACCTGGCAACATTACCCCCAATAGAACGCAAACTCCTTGAAGGCAGGAACCCCTTCTGTCTCCCAACTGGTTTCCCAATGTATATCCAGGACATAGACCAGGAGCCCACACACGCTTATTGAATGCATTAACAAAGGATTCAACTACAGAGCGATCGAATAAGAGCCCCTCGGTGAGGGTGCAGATGAAGACCGGAGGCAACGGGGAGAAACATAGGTGTTGACCCGGAGACTAGGGTGCAGCGACACCGGGCCTGGGCGGCCTGCGCGCTGAGGTCACGGGCGCCGGCCCCGGTGACGTCATCACGGCCGCGCTGTCCGCCGGGCTCGAGCTTCATTGGCGCCGGCCCCTCGCCGGCTGTTGTGGAGACCGAGGGCTTTCTGGTGCGCTCTCCGCAGTGCAGGCCCCCTCTGAGGCCGCCCGGCCCCGGCCAGGGCCCCAGAGGCCCACTTGCGCGGTCGTTGGCTGTCAGCCAGCAGGACTGGCCGCTCTACCGCGGGGAGAACGTCTCCTCAGGGCCATGTCTAGGCCGAGCAGCGTCTCCCCGCGGCCGCCGGCTCCCGGTGGGGGCGGGGGCGGCCCCGCGCCCTGTTGCCCTGGGGGCGGCGGCCGTGCCAAGGGGCTGAAGGACATTCGTATAGACGAGGAGGTGAAGATTGCAGTCAATATCGCTCTGGAGCGCTTCCGCTATGGGGACCAGAGAGGTGAGGTTCCTGACAGGGACCCCGCCGGCTGCCCCACCTCCCGGAAGCCCGGCCCCTCGGTGGGCAGGGGCTGCCTCATGCGTGGGAGGGAAGATGGCTCAGCGCAGGCGAGGAGGGCGGGGGGCGGAGGCCGGCGTGGTCGCCCTCTCCCGGGATGTGAGGAGTCGCAGAGTGCTGCGGGTCAGCCAAGTTTCGGGACCCTTCGTGGCGTCCGAAAGCGAAAAAATCAGGTTGCTCCGTAGCGGGAGGCATTTCTTTCCCTAGGGAGAGGGCTTCCGGTAGTTTTGCCACAACTTTTAGGTATTGTTTAGCCCCTGCTTTTTTTTTTAGCCCCTGCTTTTTTTTTGTTTTTTTTCCCTAAATCGAGGTAGATTTAGTTTGAGTTACGGAAGTAGAGGAGCGGAAGGAAATCGTAGAGATAAATGAAGTGGCAACATGTAGTCCTTTGCTTAAATCCTGGAAGCATCACTCTATTGAACAGTTTTTTTTAAAAAAGGAGTTAGACTCCTGGTAGACAAAACATCTTCCCCACCTCTTAAGGTTAGAAAGCGACTTGAGTCACACACTGCAAAGCCAGCAGCCGATCTGTGATCAGTACAGTATATATTAAGTGCTCATTCTGATTTGCTGGTCTAAGTACAAGACCCCCTTACTCTGGAAGCTTAATTAAAAGTGTCTTAAAGAAAAAGAAGAAAAGAAAATATGTGAAGCCCCAGAAATACGCAACATACCCAGTCTGAGATTGTAAAATATGAATTCTGTGCAGTTTTGAAGGCAAAGACAGTGGAATCTGATGCTGAGCGTTCAAAATTCTTGAGCATATCTCATCATTGAAGGAAATAAGCATTTTGTTAATTAAACAAGAGGTAAGATAGTAAACTTGTCAGTTTTTATAGGAGCTCAAGCAGCACAAGTAAGAGTAGTAATCTTTGGTGAACATCAGAGTCCTTTATCATATTTAGGTTTACGTGTTACTAATATCAGAATTCTGGTAGACATTAAGTGGTTAATTAGTACAGGTATATCTGATTATTACACTTTATTGTACTTTGCAGATTTTTTAAATAGTTGTTTTTTCTTTTTTAAACAGTTGAAGGTTTGTGGCAATTCTCTGTTGTCAGATGATGGTTAGCATATTTTATCAATAAATATTTTTAAATTACTGTGTATACATTGTTTTTTAATACATAATGCTGTTGCACATTTAATAGAGTACAGTGTAGTGTAACCATAAATAGGCCCAGGAACAAACCAGCATAGACCCTGGAAACCAAAACAATTTGTATGACTTGCTTTATTATTTTTTATTATTTTACTTTATTATTTATTATATTTGTTTTATTGCAAGAGTCTGGAACCAAACCCACAATCTCACTGAGGTATACCTGTATCTACTTTTCACATAAAATATGGTAAATGTGATTATATGCTTGTATGATTTTTTCAAATTTTATAAATACATGTGTACTGAAATACCTTGAAAAAAATTTGCCTATCAGCAAATGATGCTTTGTGTTTTTTTTTTTTTCATGTAGAAATGGAATTTCCTTCTTCTTTGACCAGTACAGAAAGAGCCTTTATTCATCGATTGAGTCAGTCTCTTGGTTTGGTTTCTAAAAGTAAAGGGTAAGCTGGTAACTTTTTTAACTAGAGAAACTTTACTGAAAAAGAGAAATGTTTTTGACTAAATAGTTAATACCGTTTTAGATTCACATCCTTAATTATATTGTATATAGAAGATCTGATTTATGTTTGTACTTTGCTTTTCTTCCTATCCCCCTTTTTTGGTTTCCCTGGTTGGGAGAGGGTGGGAGAAGAAGGTAAATTTTAAAATGTTAGCAAAATGGTTTAAAAGTTGAAGTTGATTGCATCCAGAAAGATATTTTCATTTTTTGTAGAAACCAAAACTCTTTTTTTTCCCTTGAAGAATGGATAGCCTTAAAATAATAAATACAATTATTAACAGAACTTATTTTTTAAAGCTACTGTACTATAATGGTATGCTTTAGAACACATGCTTATTTTCTTTCATACCAAGTCACAAAGCTGATTAGAAATGATTAAATAAAATGGAACTTATGTTCACTCCTGAGTAGAGATCTTTTATTTTTAATCTCCTAGAATTAACTTTGTTGATTTAGCAAATTAGTCTTTCTGTCTTTTTTTTTCTTTTGTGCCTGGTATTATGGTTCCACTATACCTATTTGAGAGGTATGGAGAAAAGGGCAAGAAACCTGGATTCTACTCCCAGGCTGTCAGTGCTTCATTCTTTAGTTTGATCATGTCCCTTAACTTTAAATGCCAGTGTTTTTTTTAATGTAAAAAAATGAAAAAGTTAATCTCTTTGTGCTAGTTGAGATTCTGTGATCCTGCAGTTTATTTTGAGCTTCTTATATGAGTTTTAAAAACAGATCGCAGAATTACTGTGTGATAATTTACAGTTGTTTTTCTGATCACTTTTTTTTTATATCCTTTCTTTTGAAATGAAACTATGTATGTTGGATTTTGTTTTTCATCTCCTCTTAGAGAGTTGGATTTACTTTGAATTGCTTTTTTTTTTTTTTTAGTAACTGTTCACCTTTTGGTGAAAATACTCTTGTTAGAATAGCACTTGTTTTATGTTCTTTACTATATCCTTATGTTTTCTTAGAAATTCCAGTCAAGTATTCCCATACCCCAGATTTCACCTCCTTATAATTTGTGTCATTTTTCCTGAACTGGTATCACTATGTTTTGGTTCTAAGAGCACACCTTTCTGAGTCTTTAATTTGTTCATGAAAAAAACAAAATTGGTTCCTATTCTTCTTAGTCCAAGTTAGACAAAATGAAACTTACAAAGTGAACTTGTTAAAAACTTGTAGAGAGAATAGATATAGAGTATATGAAAGCAGGTTTTCCAAGTACAGGTTTTTAATCTTGTGATTGCTGAAGGTGCTGCTTAATAGGTATACACGTATTTCACTTGGGCTTCCCAGATGGCTCAGTGGTAAAGAATCTGCCTGCCAATGCAGAGATACAGGAGACACTGGGTTTCGATCTCTGGCTTGGGAAGATCCCCTGGAGGAGGAAATGACAACCCACTCCAGTATTCTTGCCTGAGAAATCCCCTCGACAGTGGAGCCTGGGGGGACATGGAGTCGCAGTAGTCCAACATGACTTAACGACTGAGCGTGCGCACATGCGGCATGCATGCAAGTGTTTTTCTCACCCTGACCAGGATGCTGTGTCCTATAAGGCCTTCCTTTCAGATTTGAATTATTGCCTCCCTTACCTTCTGCCCTAGAAGATTGAATGCTGTACTCCCCCTCTCTTCCCCTAGCTAAAATAAGAAAAATGGGTTAAAAGTGAGGAACCCTGTTAGTGAAGTTTTGGAAATCCATTAAAACCCTGTGATGTACAGAAATAATAGTAACAGTAGCTAGTATTTATTAAGTGCCCTTGTGCAACAGGCATTGTGCTAGGTGCTTTAAGTAAATTATCATTTGATCCTCACAATAGTCTTGTATGGTGGGTTCTACTTTTTTAATACGCGATTCCTATATAACAGATGAGGCAAGTCAAGCTTAGAGATATTAGTTTTCCAAAGTTCACACAGCTAGCAAGTGGCAGAGCCAACAATCAAACATAGTTAATGTTTAGCTAATTTTTGTTGTTTGTAGTGAATTCATAGCAATGTTTTAGGAACTATGAGTAGTCAAGAGGGAAATGTTAGATAATGCTTCTTTCGACAAGGAAAGAAAATTGTCACAAACATAGTGAGTGTGACATGGAAATAATTGTGTTTAGTCACAAAATTAACTTGGTTTATTATTTCTGAGCTAATCATAAAAAGAAACAGATTTGTGTGGTGTAAACTTCAATAAATTTGTAAATTTGTATTACAGTATCAAAGGTAAAATGGTTTGGAGTTAGGTCTTTCTGTCTGTCTGCCTGTGCTTAGTCACTCAGTGGTATCTGACTCTTTGCCACCCTTTGAACTGTAGCCACCAGGCTCCTCTGTCCATGGGATTTTCCAGGCAAGAATACTGGCGTGGGTTGCCATTTCCTCCTCCAGGGGATCTTCCTGATGTAGGGATTGAACTGGCATCTTCTGTGTCTCCTGTACTGGAGTGGATTCTTTACCTGCTGAGCCACTGGGGCAACCCCTCTATCTGCCTAGTGGAAGTATAGATTAAAGGGAAATGAAATTAAGTATTTGCTAGACATTAAACAAATGTGTATTATCTTTGTGAAGTGAAGTGAAAGTCCCTCAGTGGTGCCTGACTCTTTGTGACCCCATGGACTATACAGTCCATGAAGTTCTCCAGGCCAGAATACTGGAGCGGGTAGCCTATCCCTTCTCCAGGGGATCTTCCCAACCCAGGAATTGAACCAAGGTCTCCTGCATTGCAGGTGGGTTCTTTACCAACTGAGCTATGAGGGAAGACTTTGTATATTTATATAGAGACATTAATTCCTTGGTGGCTGAGAACTTTTAAGTAGTGCTTTCAGATTTTGGCTCTTCAGCAGATTTTTAAACAATTCTCAGGTTTGTAAAGTGGGGAATAGCTGTATGGTTGTATTTGAGGTAAATTGTTCAGTAACATACTGTGTAAATGCAACATTTATGTCATGGTCCATGAGTGGGTTGGAAAAGAATTTCCAGACATGAGACAGAATGAGAGGGAAATAAAGTTTATTAGAGTGGGAGATGCTGTTAGAACAGCGGGCTGGCTCAAGGGAGAGCTGACATTGACTAGGTCCTTGGTCTATTTTTATAGCCAGGGTACAAGGAGCGGGATAGGGGTCTTGTGGGTCATTTGCTGATTGGATGAGGCATGTATACTGGGTCGGGGATGAGTAAGGCAAATACTTTTTCCCTGTGGGGTAGAAGGGGAGACAGGTTATGCTGCTCAGGAGGACCTGAAATTTGTTAATAGTTACAGCATGGGTGTGGGAGGGAATGACACTAAGGGTCTGGTTTTTCTCTTCCTGCATTCCAAGACCCTCCTTGGTTTCATCTGCTCTTTCATCCTTGGGTCACCACAATTTATTAATATTAAAATTACATCAAATTTGATTAGTTATATCATCATTTCTTTAAAAGGAAGAAGCTATTGAAATATTAGAACTTCATTATAATGTATGATTACTTTTTCCTTTGAAAGTTAGAAGTTACGATGTTCTTACCTGTACTTTCAGTCCATCTATACTTAAATATGGCATATGTGCCTTGCGTGCTACTATATTTTTAAAACTTCTTGTGAACTTCACTTATCTAGCATCTTTCCGACATTTTGCAGATTTCTAGTTAATTTTGCTTTGTAAAGGTACTACTAGATTTTCATGGTAGTGTGTTACCTTGGAATGAAATCATGGTGAGATTTCATTGTATTAATTTACGGACAGCTGCTGTATAGAATGTTTTCATCTGCATAATAACAGTGAATATTTTGCCAGAATTTCACTAATTTTTGAATTATATGTCAGTGCCACTGTGGTGGTGAATGGTATAGGGACAGCACTAATATTGACAAGTAGAAGTTTTTACTAAAACATAAAAACTAGTAGGTTGGTATTACCTTTCTGTCCACCATCTGTGTTCAAACCAAATTTAATAAATTTTAAATGCTAGTGGCTAAGTCCTCCCACTGCTTAGTATGAGTTATTTTTATACATTGTTTTGCTGTCTTTTGCAACATGAACTCTGTAGCCCACCAGGCTCCTCTGTCCATGGAGTTTTCAAGGCAAGAGTACTGGAGTAGGTTGCCGTTTTCTTCTCCAGAGGATCTTTCTGACCCAGGAATCAGAGTAGCATCTCCTGCATCTCCTCTTTATCACTGAGCCACCAGCGAAGCTCATTCTTACTCATTAATTCTGTATGATTGTTAGGCAATCTCTGTTAGGAAAGTTTCAACCTAACCTGTTCATTTAGTTGTTAGCTTACTGAGGAAAAGTGTGTTTTCCTTAACTTTGTAATCCTGATCTCTAGCATAGTGCCTGGCATACAGTAGGTATTCAGTATATGATGAATGATTGAATAAAAGAGAATTAAAAGTAAAATCTAGGAAAACTTTCCTGAGATGATTTTTAAGAAAATTAAAACATCTTGGAACTGATAGACATATTCGAGATTTTAAAATTAATGGTTCTACTGTGTCAGAGAAGTAAATTGATTTATTTTTGATCGCATGTTACTTGAAAGATTATTACTAGGTGAACAGAAGCCTCCTGACTCTTGCTCTAGTGCTCATTTCAGCACACTTCTGGCCTTCTATAGTTAAAATTTTATGAAGTAAATGAGAGAGAAGGGGAATGAGTGACTGATGGGAAAAGAACCTACTATGGAAAACATCTCTAGAATCCAGTAATTCTGATTTACCATGGAATTGACTAAAATTTCTAGATAAGTTTAAATTTTAATAAGTTCATCTTTATGTCATCATTTAAACATCACTAAGCACTTGTTCAGGAGTAGATGATGGCATAGAAAGGTTGTAATTCATGGAGGAATTTTCAGAAGTTAAAAATCTTGGTAAATTGAAGGCCAAGACTTAGAAAACTTAGATAGCTAAAACTGTATAGGTTAATCTTCGGTTTCATATCATTTTATAGTGAAGGTATTGTTGAAAAAAATTTAAATCTAATGAGAATTAGAAAAATTATACATGTATTTTTCATTGTATTTGTGGCTTTGTTCATTTTTGTAAGGTGATAGTGGCATTAACAAATTGTAAAAATTTTATTATAAAGTTTTGGTTAACTTTTTTGGTATAAGAAAT
Source organism: Odocoileus virginianus (assembly GCF_023699985.2). Classification (NCBI taxonomy): domain Eukaryota; kingdom Metazoa; phylum Chordata; class Mammalia; order Artiodactyla; family Cervidae; genus Odocoileus; species Odocoileus virginianus. The sequence goes on from NW_027224265.1 coordinate 1,943,663, forward strand.
GATATTTTTTCCTGGCTATAATAATTGCTTTCATTTATTATATTTAGTATGTACACAGTAAAAGATACTGCCCTTTATGCATTATCTTATTTAATCATGTTAATAGTTCTTTGAGGCAGGTATCATCATCATCATCATCATAGGCTCAGAGCTATTACATAATTTGCTTGTGGTCCCACAGCTAGTAAGTGGTAGAGGTAGGATTCAAATCCAAGTGCATGTGCTTTCAGAGCCGGAGCTCTTTGCCAATATTACATTGTACTAGATTATAGACATGTATTATTAAATCCTTCAAGATACATCTGAGGACTTCCTTTGTATGTGACATTGTACTTAGTACTCTTGAAGCTACAGAAGTCATCAAAGATATAATTAGGACTCGTTGAAGAATCTGGTAACTTGAGAGCAGTTATATGTCATCATTACCTTATAATCAAAAGTTGGAGTCGGAAACTTTGAAAGATTTCTTTTTATTTTTTTTTCCCAGTATACATCTGAAAATGCTTATCAATAATGCTGATTTTTTGGTTCAGCCACTAAACTTGGCTTTCTTAACAGGTTTTTCATGGGAGTGTGACATTACCAACATACTGGGAAAACACTCAGTGGGATATATTAGTCTGGATCACTGTCATAACTGGACCACCATGGCATTGTCATTATCATTTTTAGATTCTGTTGTTCAAATTGATTTTCTCCCTCTGTATATTTCCCAGCATGTATTAGTTGGTGATGTTTCATCCACCATGAAGCCTGCTAAGACAAACTTTCAGGGTAAGTAAGCCTTTTTTGCTGATTAAAACTAGATTTGCAGCATTTTAAAATTTTAATTGAAAATGGTCCTGTGGCCGCTTTAGCACTCAATTCCTCTTTACTGAATTTTTTGGAGATTTTCAGCATCTTATCTCAAAGCATTTTGATCTTTTTCAGTGTTTTGCTTGAGACATGTTTTCTAAGTAGCCATACATCATATGTGAACAAATTGACTTATATAGTAAATAAATGATTTTTATTAATATTCAGAAAGGGAGCAAATAGATACCTAACTGTGAAGAAGAAAGATGGATCAGAAACAGCTCATGCAATGATGACCTGTAATTTGACTCATAATACAAAACATGCTATTAGGAGCCTAATTCAGAGATTTCCTGTCACCAATAAAGAGCGTACTGAACTTCTGCCTAAGACAGAAAGAGGAAATGTGTTTGCTGTTGAAGCTGGTATGTATTTTCTGGGGAGATTCCTTGTTTATCCTTTTATTGAATGACTATTCTTTTTCCACTTAACATTTAAAATTTTTTAACATTTTAAAACAACATTGAATAAGATTTCTCACTGTGAATAAGTTTGTTTGAAATGATTAGAATTTGTAAAAATTTTTGTAATGAAATGCAGTGTTAAGGCATGTCATTAAGTTAGACAGGGTTTTTGTTTTTGTTTCTTTTTTTACATGTTATAGTAATAGCTAACCCTTTATTGAGCACTTATTGTGTGCTGGACAGCATTGTAAACTTGATATAGAGCCTCATGGCAACCCTTCCAAGGTAAGAATTTCCCCTATTTCACAGGTGAAGAAACTGGGCTCAGAGAAGTTTAAAGATTTGTTCAAGGCCGCTCAATCAGCTAGTAAACTGCAGAGCTGGGGTTTGACTCCAAGGTCTCCACTTGGACTATTATATATTATGCTGCCATGATACACTATGAGTGGAATTTTGAATTAGGGCTTCAGCTTTTGCGAAGAGATAGGACAGAGTCTTCAGTATATTAACTTGCTCAGAAGTAGATAAATATATATATTTAGGTTATAAAGTGAAGTTGTAATTTTACTGTTTGGAAAAATAATTTTCCTAATGAGAAGTTTATTTCTTTTATTATCTCCAGTGACAGAGTTTCTGTTGGTGAAGTAGGTTTGCAGAATGTAGAAAATGCATGGTCCTAGCCATCAAGGAGCTTTATTAATAAAAATATTTTCACACAAAAATATTTTAAGTTATATGAAGAATATAAAACACATCATGCCTTTTTTATTCATATCTGCTTAAATATAGATGTTGGCTAAAATGCACAATTAGGAGATTTGTTAAGCATTAAAGCCTTAAGTTCACACGTTATTCTGTTTGATCACGTAATCTTACATGCTAACTTCAAGAGGGGTTTTTTCTTTTTCATATGTGTTTTCATACTGCATGTAATAGACTTTACAAGTATAATGTGTATTGTTTCCTACTCTAAAATTTTGTTCTAATTGATAGAAACAAGTTTGAGAATCATTTTAGGATATCAAAATTGGATTTTATTTTTAATGATTTTTGTTCATTTTAAAACATTATACACTAGGAATACTTCCGAGAAGTTTGCCATCTAATTGATATCAAAACGTGTAGTGTTCTCTAAGAATACTGTGTAGGAATTAAGCAGCTAAGGTACTGCTTGCTAATTTTATGTTGACTGAGTAGAGAAGAAGCACTTAGAAGGTATTAATTACTTACTTATGTTTTTAACTGTATTGTTGATCATAAATTTTTTTTTGTTCTCTGATTCATTTTCAAAGAAAATCGGGAAATGAGCAAGACAAGTGGGCGACTCAACAATGGCATACCTCAGATTCCAGTAAAAAGAGGAGAATCTGAATTTGATTCTTTCAGACAATCTCTGCCAGTGTTTGAAAAACAAGAGGAAATTGTTAAAATAATTAAGGAAAATAAAGTAGTTTTGATTGTCGGAGAAACTGGATCTGGAAAGACTACACAGGTTTGTGTCTACTTTGTTGTTTATAGAAGAAAAATATTTTACTTCATGTGATGGTTTTGCATCAAATTTATGCTACATATACAAAGTAAACATAATTACAGTTTTTAAACTACTAGTTTGGCTGAAATTTAAAAATTCATGAAATCCAGCATTTGCATAGGTATTGACAAAACAGCATCTTCTGCTCTTAGGATAAAAGTATAAATTGTTTTGAAGTGCTGATTGATCATTTTTTTGAAAATTAAATTTATATACTCTTTGACTCAGCATATATTTGTCTTTGCAAAAGTATTTGAGGATAGATGCTCAGTACAGTGTTCTTTATAGCAAGCAACAACATCAATAATAACAAACCTAAAAAAGCTGGACACTATATGTAATCATATTTGTTAAATTATAGCACATCCACTAGATGGAATGTGCAGCTGTTAAAATGGATTAGGTAGATCTGATATGTTGTTAAGTGACATCAGCAGATTACAAACATTAATAATGACTTCGTGGGAATAAAAGCCTGTTTATATACACAAATATTTTAAGTTGTATAAACATATTTTCCCCCCAAAAGAGTTTATGAGAAACTTACCAGTAGTTACTTTTGTGGAGAGGACTGTTGGTAATGGTAGGGGTTGGTAAGACTTTTACCTTATATTCTAAATCTTTTTGACCTGTTTGAACTTAATTATATAAGAGTGTTTGCAGTCCTTCTATTAGGCTATTTCTGATTTCTTTATACTTTTCACTATTTAAAAGAGTCCAACAGAGTTTTATTTCATTGACTTTATAGGATATTTTGGAAAGAATTAATATTTTTGCAATATTGATTATTCCTGCCCAGGAATATGTCATATTTTTTTAGAATGTTCCCATCCTTTATGTTTTTTAGTAGTGTTTTATAATCTTTTTCATGTAAACCTTAACTGTTTCTTTATACTTTTGTTTTTAAGTGTTTTAGTTTCTATTGTGAACAAAATCTTTTTAAATTATGTTTTTTAGCTGATTATTAGCAGTTAACATGAAAGGGTTTTTTTTTATGTTTGGACATGTTACATAACTTTTTTAGTTCTAATGATTTTTCAGTTGACATAGATTTTCTGGATATACAGTTATGCCATCTTAATAGTACTTTAAAATTTGTTTCAGATTCCTCAGTTCCTTTTAGATGATTGCTTTAAAAATGGTATTCCCTGCCGTATATTTTGTACTCAACCAAGACGATTAGCAGCTATTGCTGTGGCTGAAAGAGTTGCTGCAGAGAGGAGAGAAAGGATTGGTCAAACAATTGGGTATCAGATTCGTTTAGAAAGCAGGTAAAGACAATTCACCTGTAACCTTTTATCATTCTTAGAAAAGACTAAATATTTGTATTTCACTAAACATAGAGAATGTGTTAGTTGAAAAATGAGGTGGTCATTTTGCTTCAAGTAAGTTTGTGAACAGAACATTGAGGTCATGTCTAAACTTATTGAGGTTTTGAATAAATAAATAGTTTGAAAAGAAATTCTGTTTCATAGTTTCATGATAAAGTGCAAGTTGTATCACCTCTTTGAGTCTTAGTTTCCTCATCTGTAGTATTCGGTTAATGAAAGCATCTAGAGCACAGGTTTGATGTGAAGTTTACAGTAAGCACTCAGTAAGTGTTAGTGACTGAATTCATTATTATTATTGTTATTGATATTAGTAGTACTTAGTAGTGCCTTCTTGACAGGTAGTACCATTTCTTTGCTCATAGTTATTTGGGTATAATGATTCAAAAAGCTGATCTCATTTATGATGTACTGTTTTACTCAAGTTAAAAATGTTTGGGATCTTAAAAACAATCTCTTTGTACTCTTTAACAATTAATTAATAAAAGGCTATTAGTAATAATAAATTTGTGATATTATCAAACATAAAATATGTATTTCATATAACTTTGCTAATAAAGCATGTATACCAGTACACTAAATGTATATGTATACCAATACACTACATGTATACCAGCGAACTAAAATGGACTGGAATGGGTGAATTGAACTCAGATGACCATTATATCTACTACTGTGGGCAAGAATCCCTTAAAAGAAATAGAGTAGCCATCACAGTCAACAAAAGAGTCCAAAATGCAAAACTTGGATGCAGTCTCAAAAATGACAGAATGATCTATGTTCATTTCCAAGGCATACCACACAATTGCACTCATCTCACACTCTAGTAAAGTAATGCTCCAAATTCTCCAAGCCAGGCTTCAGCAATATCTAAATCGTGAACTTCCAGATGTTCAAGCTGGTTTTAGAAAAGGCAGAGGCACCAGAGATCAAATTGCCAATATCCGCTGGATCATCGAAAAAGCAAGAGAATTCCAGAAAATCCTCTGTTTCTGCTTTATTGACTATGCCAAAGCCTTTCACTGTGTAGATCACAATAAACTGGAAAATTCTTAAAGAGATGGGAATACCAGACCACCTGACCTGCCTCTTGAGAAATCTCTATGTAGGCCAGGAAGCAACAGTTAGAACTGGACATGGACAGCAGACTGGTTCCAAACAGGAAAAGGAGTACGTCATTGTTGTATATTATCACCCTGCTTATTTATCTTATATGCAGAGTTCATCATGAGAAACGCTGGGCTAGATGAAGCACAAGCTGGAATCAAGATTGCTGGGAGAAATAGCAGTAACCTCAGATATGCAGATGACACCACCCTATGGCAGAAAGTGAAGAAGAACTAAAAAGCCTCTTGATGAAAGTGAAAGAGGAGAGTGAAAAAGTTGGCTTAAAGCTCAACATTCAGAAAACTAAGATCACCACGTCCTGTCTGATCTCTTGGCAAATAGATAGGGAAAGAGTGGAAACAGTGGCTGACTTTATTTTTGGGGACTCCAAAATCACTGTAGATGGTGTGACTGCAGCCATGAAGTTAAAAGACACTTACTCTTTGGAAGGAAAGTTATGACCAACCTAGAGTAGTCCAGTGGCTAAGACTCTGTGCTCCCAATGCAGGGGGCTTGGGTTTGATCCCTGGTTGGGGAACTAGATCCTGCATGCCACAACTAAGACAAGCCAAATAAATGGGCCTACAAGACCTTCTAGAACTAACACCCAAAAAAGATGTCCTTTTCATTATGGGGGCTGGAATGCAAAAGCAGGAAGTCAAGAAACACCTGGAGTATCAGACAAATTTGGCCTTGGAGTGTGGAATGAAGCAGGACAAAGGCTAATAAAGTTTTGCCAAGAGAACACACTGGTCATGGCCAACACTGTCTTCCAACAACACAAGAGAAGACTCTACACATGGACATCACCAGATGGTCAACACCGAAATCAGATTGATTATATTCTTTGCAGCCAAAGATGGAGAAGCTCTATACAGTCAGCAAAAATAAGACCGGGAGCTGACTGTGGTTCAGATCATGAACTCCTTATTGCCAAATTCAGACTTAAATTGAAGAAAGTAGGGAAAACCACTAGACCATTCAGGTATGGTCTAAATCAAATCCCTTATGACTATACAGTGGAAGTGAGAAATAGATTTAAGGGACTAGATCTGATATATAGAGTTCCTGGTGAACTATGGACAGAGGTTCATGACATTGTACAGGAGACAGGGATCAAGACCATCCCCATGGAAAAGAAATGCAAAAAAGCAAAGTGGTTGTCTGAGGAGGCCTTACAAATAACTGTGGAAAGAAGAGAAGCGAAAAGCAAAGGAGAAAAGGAAAGATATACCCATTTGAATGCAGAGTTCCGAAGAATAGCAAGGAGAGATAAGAAAGCCTTCCTCAGTGATCAGTGCAAAGAAATAGAGGAAAACAACAGAATGGGAAAGACTAGAGATCTCTTCAAGAAAATTGGAGATACCAAGGAAACATTTCATGCAAAGATGTATTTGATAAAGGACAGAAATGGTCTGGACCTAACAGAAGCAGAAGATATTAAGAAGAGGTGGCAAGAATACACAGAAGAACTGTACAAAAAAGATCTTCATGATCCAGATAATCATGATGGTGTGATCACTCACCTAGAGCCAGACATCCTGGAATGTGAAATCAAGTGGGCCTTAGAAAGCATCACTACAAACAAAGCTAGTGGAGGCGATGGAACTCCAGTTGAGCTATTTCAAATCCTGAAAGATGATGCTGTGAAAGTGCTGCACTCAATATGCCAGCAGATTTGGAAAACTCAGCAGTGGCCACAGGACTGGAAGAGTCAGTTTTCATTCCAATCCCAAAGAAAGGCAATCCTAAAGAATGCTCAAACTACCGCACAATTGTACTCCTCTCACATGTTAGTAAAGTAATGCTCCAAATTCTGCAAGCCAGGCTTCAGCAATACTTGAACTGTGAACTTCCAGATGTTCAAGCTGGGTTTAGAAAAGGCAGAAGAACCAGAGATCAAATTGCCAACATCCGCTGGATCATTGAAAAAGCAAGAGAGTTCCAGAAAAACATCTCTTTCTGCTTTATTGACTATGCCAAAGCCTTTCACTGTGTGGATCACAATAAACTGGAGAATTCTTAAACAGATGAGAATCCCAGACCACTTGACCTGCCTCTTGAGAAACCTATATGCAGGTCAGGAAGCAACAGTTAGAACTGGATGTGGAACAGCAGACTGGTTCCAAATAGGAAAAGGAGTACGTCAAGGCTGTATATTGTCACCCTGCTTATTTAACTTATATGAAGAGTACATCATGAGAAACGCTGGGCTGGAAGAAGCACAAGCTGGAATCAAGATATGCCGGGAGAAATATCAATAACCTCAGATATGCAGATGACACCACCCTTATGGCAAAAAGTGAAGAGGAACTAAAAAGCCTCTTGATGAAAGTGAAAGAGGAGAGTGAAAAAGTTGGCTTAAAGCTCAACATTCAGAAACTAAGATCATGCCATCTGGTCCCATCACTTCGTGGGAAATAGATGGGGAAACAGTGGAAACAGTGTCAGACTTTTATTTTTTTGGGCTCCAAAATCACTGCAGATGGTGATTGTGGCCATGAAATTAAAAGATACTTCCTCCTTGGAAGGAAAGTTATGACCAACCTAGATAGCATATTAAAAAGCAGAGACATTACTTTGCCAACAAAGGTCCATCTAGTCAAGGCTATGGTTTTTCCAGTGGTCATGTATGCTTTTGAACTGTGGTGTTGGAGAAGACCCTTGAGAGTCCCTTAGACTGTGAGGAGATCCAACCAGTCCATCCTAAAGGAGATCAGCCCTGGGTGTTCATTGGAAGGACTGATGCTGAAGCTGAAACTCCAGTACTGTGGCCACCTCATGTGAGGAGTTAACTCATTGGAAAAGACCCTGATGCTGGGACGAACTGGGGGCAGGAGGAGCAGGGGACAACAGAGGATGAGATGGCTGGATGGCATCACCGACTTGATGGACATGAGTTTGAGTAAACTCCGGGAGTTGGTGATGGACAGGGAGGCCTGGTGTGCTGCGATTCATGGGGTCGCAAAGAGTCGGACATGACTGAGCAACTGAATTGAACTGAACTGAGAAAGCATGTTAAAAAGCAGAGACATTACTTTGCCATCAAAGGTCCATCTGGTCAAGGCTATGGTTTCCAGTAGTCATTTATGGATGTGAGAGTTAGACCATAAAGAGAGCTGAGTGCCGAAGAATTGATGCCTTTGAGCTGTGGTGTTGGAGAAGACCCTTGAGAGTCCCTTGGATTGCAAGGAGATCCAACTAGTCCATCAAGGAAATCAGTCCTGAGTGTTCTTTGGAAGGACTGATGTTGAGGCCAAAACTCTAATACTTTTTCCACCTGATGTAAAGAACTGACTCATTTGAAAAGACCCTGATGCTAGGAAAGATTGAGGGCAGGAGGAATAGGGGATGACAAAAGGTTAGATGGTTGGATGGCATTACTGACTCAATGGAGATGAGTTTGAGTAAACTCTGGGAGTTGGTGATGGACAGGGAGTCCTGGCATGCTGGAGTTCATGGTGTTGTGAAGAGTCAGACATGTCTGAGTGACTGAACTGAACTGAACTGAACCAGTACACTGTTATTTTAGTAATACTTACTAAAATACTAAGGATACTAGCATTTTAATATGGCCATGTTTTAATTGCAAAAAAGATTTGTAATTATACTTTTTTTTCTTTTAAAGGGTTTCTCCAAAGACACTTCTGACATTTTGCACCAATGGGGTACTGCTTCGTACACTGATGGCAGGAGATAGTACATTGTCAACTGTGACACATGTTATTGTGGTAAGAATAATTAAATTTAAATAGCTAAGATTTTAGAATACGATATAAGTGAGCACCAATTTTTTTTTAAAACAAGCTGTTCTAATCAAGTTACTTTTCATTTTCTGTAATTATTAGAAGTAAATATTTATATTAAGTAAAGATATTCTTGCCATCAGTTTTCATGAGTGAAAATAGATAGCTTTGTAAAAAGTGCTTTTTATATGTGAAAATGATACATGTATTTCAAGAGTCTCCAGAATAGAGAAAGTTTTCTTTTTTCTCTGTACTTAGTCATCTATTTTCTCTTCCATATCTTAGGAGAATACTTAAAGTCAGTTAAATTACTGGTTAAGCTGCTAAATTAACTAGCTGCTGATGAAATAAGTAGATGAATTAGCACCTTATTAAAGAATTCTAAGCTTTTATCCAGTTTGTGTCAGAAAACTTAGATTAAATTCTATAAGCTTTTGATAAGCAGCTTTTGGAGTTATTAGTTCTCTGCATTCAAACTACAATATGCACCTGGTCCTGATGCTAACAAGCATATTTAAATAGATTTTATATTTATTAAAAGTACATTAAATTAGACTGTACTAATTCAGAATTTTAGTTTCTGCAGTTTTACATTCTGTGGGAAAAAGGGCAATATGTTACCCACAGAAGATTGTTAATATCTGAGTAGTTCTAAATTGTCCGTATAACAAAATTTTCACTAATTGACTGTGTCCACATTTTAATTTGATTTAGTGTGAAACTCAGCAGCTCCATAGTTTTAAAGACTTCACTTATTTTACGTTTTAACTGTTCCATGGTTTGTTTTTGTTTACTGCAGGATGAAGTACATGAAAGGGATCGATTTAGTGATTTTTTACTTACAAAGTTAAGAGATTTACTACAGAAGCACCCAACTTTGAAACTAATTCTTTCTAGTGCTGCCTTAGATGTAAATCTTTTTATTAGATATTTTGGGAGCTGTCCAGTGATATATAGTAAGTAAAATTATCAGATTTCTTCTAGGATTTTACAAAAGAATTCTTTTCTGGCTTGATTTTATTTATTGAAATAGAAATATTAAGGAATATTCTGATGTATAGGGCATCCTTTTCTGTTTTCTCTGAGATGAGCTTAATCAGTCATCTCTATATATTTTCATCCTCTCCTTTTTCACTTTTTGGTATTGTGTAGTGAGCCAGTTTTCTAGTCTTAAAAGGAGATATGTTTTAATTTGGTATTCCTCTTTAAATTCTGTCTTACAGCTTCACCTTTATTGCTAGACTCTTTCACAGAGTAGTCATAGTCCCATGTTTAGTTCCCATGTATTTCTGAATATGTTGCCACTGAACTTTTGTCCTTGTCCTTTAATAATACCTGATTTTTCCACCAATCTTTAACAAAATGATTAATTTTCTTCTCAAAAATTGAAGAAGTTGTGTTTACCTCAGTTCAAACATGTAGGATGTAGTTTATTATATTGAACAGCTACTTTTATATTTCCTAATATGAATGTACCATGATTTATTTAACCATTTCTTAATTTTTAGACATTCACATTGGTCCTGGATCCTTCCTTTTGCCAACTATAAACCTTGTTGTTATGAGCATCCTTATACATATATTCTTATATATGTATATATAACTGCTCTTATTTCTGAGACTAGATTCTTAAAAGTGAAATTGTTGAGTAAAAAAGTATGTCTGTTTTTAATTTTAACAATAATATGGTTTTGCCATTTTACTTTTCCAAAAGGCTGAAATGATTCACATTTCTGCAGCTTATGGGGCTATTCATTTATGCATTCTTAACAGTATTGTTTTGAAACTGATTTAATTGCCAAGCCTATTATTCAAATTTTATATAAAAATCTTACTTAAAGTTGCTGTAGTATTTCTTGTAATCATTCCCCCTTTTTTGTGAAATGCTCATATTCCCATCATCTGTTTGCCAGCACTGCTTCCTGAGTCCCATTCTGTATTACAGCCTATACTTTCTTGGTCTCCTCTGTGGGCTTCTTTTGCATAGTGCTTAAATATTGGTATTTTTGAGGATTATTCCCATAATCCATTCTTTTTTTCTCTTCCTCTCTTCTTTACCCTCCCCTTCCCCTCCTTTCCCTTCCTTTTTTGACTTCTTTGCTTTTTCTCTTTCCTGCTCTATGCTGCTCTCGACTTGATACTGGGAATGCATAGTTTGTTTCCCTGGAAGATCTCATTCTTACCCTTGACTTCTACTTCCTCTTTTATGGATGACTCCTGAATCTTTATTTCCCAATTCAACCTGTTCTCCAGAGCTTTGGACTTAGGAAGTTTATAAGCAGTTCACATCTAATATGCGCTAACTGAATACTAATCCTTTCTAAAAAATATACAAGCAACTCCTGCAGCTCAATTCCAGAAAAATAAATGACCCAATCAAAAAATGGGCCAAAGAACTAAACAGTTCTCCAAAGAAGACATAGATGGCTAACAAACATATGAAAAGATGCTCAACATCACTTATTAGCAGATAAATGCAAATCAAAACCACAATGAGGTACCATCTCACGCCAGTCAGAATGGCTGCTATCCAAAAGTCTATAAGCAATAAATGCTGGAGAGAGTGTGGCGAAAAGGGAACCCTCTTACACTGTTGGTGGGAATGCAAACTAATACAGCCACTATGGAGAACAGTGTGGAGATTCCTTAAAAAACTGGAAATAGAACTGCCATATGACCCAGCAATCCCACTGCTGGGCATACACACCGAGGAAACCAGAATTGAAAGAGACATGTGTACCCCAATGTTCATTGCAGCACTGTTTATAATAGCCAGGACATGGAAGCAACCTAGATGTCCATCGGCAGATGAATGGATAAGAAAGCCGTGGTACATATACACCATGGAATATTACTCAGCCATTAAAAAGAATGCGTTTGGTGCTCGCTTCGGCAGCGCATACACTAAAAAGAATGCATTTGAACCAGTTCTGATGAGATGGATGAAACTGGAGCCTATTATACAGAGTGAAGTAAGCCAGAAAGAAAAACACCAATACAGTATACTAATGCATATATATGGAATTTAGAAAGATGGTAATGATAACCCTATATGTGAGACAGCAAAAGAGACACAGATGTACAGAACAGTCTTTTGGACTCTGTGGGAGAAGGCGAGGGTGGGATGATCTGAGAGAATAGCATTGAAACATGTATATTATCATATGTGAAATACATTGCCAGTCCAGGTTCGATGCAAGAGACAGGGTGCTCTGGGCTGGTGCCCTGGGATGACCCAGGGGGATGGGATGGGGAGGGAGGTGGGAGGGGGGTTCAGGATGGGGAACACATGTAAACCCATGGCTGATTCATATCAATGTATGGCAAAAACCACTACAATATTGTAAAGTAATTAGCCTCCAACTAAAATAAATAAATTAAAAAAAAATAAAAGAGGAATATATAAAATAAATAAAAAATCTGCTTTTGTGTTGCCTGTTTTAGTTAATCATACTATTGACCAAATCACCTAAGTCACAACCTATAGGACTTTTTGTTCATAAGACCAACCTAGACAGCATATTAAAAAGCAGAGACATTACTTTGCCAACAAAGGTCTGCCTAGTCAAGGCTATGGTTTTTCTAGTAGTCATGTATGGATGTGAGAGTTGGACCATAAAGAAAGCTGAGCACTGAAGAATTGATGCTTTTGAACTGTGGTGTTGGAGAAGACTCTTGAGAGTCCCTTGGACGGCAAGGAGATCCAACCAGTCAATCCTAAAGGAAATCGGCCCTGAATGTTCATTGGAAGCTGTAGCTCCCATACTTTTGCCACCTGATGTGAAGAATTGACTCTTTGGAAAAGACCCTGATGCTGGGAAAGATTAGAGGCAGGAGGAGAAGGGGACGACAGAGGATGAGATGGTTGGATGGCATCACTGATTTGATGGACATGAGTTTGAGCAAGCTCCGGGAGTTGGTGATGGACAGGGAAGCCTGGCGTACTGTGATTCATGGGGTCGCAAAGAGTTAGACATGACTGAACGACTGAACTGAACTGAAGGCACATAAAATTTATGCATCTGCTAATGGAAGCTCATTTTGGCAACTAACATTTGACATGTATAAAACCAAACCCCAGCTCCCATAAGCCAACTTGTTTTTCTTTAGCTTTCCTTGTCAGCCTCAGAGAATGACATCTTCCTCTATCCAGTTTTTTAAGCTAGACTTGTAAGAGCTGTGGTTGATACTTCCTTGTCATTCCTCCATATTTAATCTAATACTGAGTTCTGTGGATTTTCCTTCCTGTCTATCTAGAGTCTGTCTGTCTGCTTCCATTTTTACTGTCACCAGTCTTATTCAGGTTATTGTCCTCTTCAGCCTGAAGAATTGTAATTGCCCCTGCCTAGTCTGTTCCATCTACTCTGATCTGTTTTAAATCCATTCCCCAGGTTTCAGCCAGAGTGTTGTTTTCTGAAGTGGAATTTTGATGATTTAAACACTCTCATGAGCTTAAAACTTTGAATGACCTTTGCCTCAGAATAAAGACCTAAACCCTTAATAAGACCTGTTTCTTCAGCCTCATCTTGAACTATAGCCCCCTCTCCACATCACTTCTCACATCATGTTCCAAATAGCTTGGCTTTTTAGTTCCTTGAGAAAACCATACTCTTTCCCACCATAGGACCTTTGTGCATACTGTTTTTTTTTTCTTCTTCATATTATACTCTTTCCTCTTTGTGTAGCTTAGTTATTTTGTTTACCTCCTTCTCTTGGTTCTCATTTTTCTCAGTGAAGATGTTTTTCTTGTCTTACTCAGGTTCTCCTATTATGTACTGTCATGGTATCTTGTACTTCTCTCTCGTAGGACTTTTCACAACTTTATTTTTACATTGTTGTTCTGAATTACTGGATTAAGGTCTGACTCTCCTGCTAGACTGCAATCTTTAAGCTTCAGGAGAACAGGAGGAACTCTGTTTCCACTTGCCATTTATATTCCTAGTACCTAGTATAATGCCAGACACACAAGTGAAGAGCAAACACTGGAAAAAACATGCAAATAAACAGTTGTCTATCAAAGTTATATTTAAAGGGCAATATGAGGATTACTTGATCTATGGAATTGCCTTTGGATTAATACTCAGATTTATTAATTTGAGAATCTCATGTTTTATTGCAAATTATCTCTGAGATGCAACTTGACTGTTTAAAATACTCCTATTATTTAGTACAGGGAAGACCATTTGAAGTAAAAGAAATGTTTTTGGAAGACATTTTAAGAACTACTGGATATACAAACAAAGAAATGTTAAAATACAAAAAGGAAAAACAGCGAGGTAAGCTCTTTATCAAACAAATATAAAAGAAAATTACTATTGATACTGACATTTCAGAGTACTCCAGTCTTATAGTGTGCAGATACAAGGATACTTGAAAGTATTTCTCTCTGTGTATAGTTGTAGAATATTATATTAGACTACTGTCCCAAATGGACCTTTTATGTTGTGGTTTATGTCCACGAGTTATAATCTATGGAGCGGAATTGAAATGGAATGCCAGAGCTGGGTAGGCTGAGTGTCTGCATCCAAAGATTCAGCCACTGTTTTAAGAAGGGAGAAGATGATATGCTGGCTGTCCCCCAGCATATGTTACAGAGTGGGAGCGAGAGGCGGGTGAGGAAGTGCAAAGAGTTGTATGTGAGTGATGAAAGGCTCATCTTTGTTATAATTGTCAAGTCCTTCAACTCTTGATATTGTTATGAATTGCATCTGAATTTTGAATGTAGCATGACCTGCCTATTAATACATCTCTTATTATTTATGCTGTATGTCCACTTTTGAATTAAGGTTAAGTTCCTTCTGGTTACTTTTAACTACATTATTCATGATGGAAGACTTCAAGTTTTGATTCCTTTGTTTAGTTAGTATAACTTTGGACAAATAATCTTCTTTGGATTCTTTGCTTGAAAAAAGCAATTAGCAATGCCTGTTTCACAGTGCAATGTTGAATCACTAATATGTACATTATAAAATTTCTTGCTTTGATCATAACTTGTATCTCAGACAACTAGCATGGTGGTAGAAGTTCAGTAAATGATTTCCTTCAAAGTGCCATATGGATATAGTCATTGGTTTAAACAATATTTGTTACATGGATAAAATACTGTTCATTAAATTATGTACTTATATAGAAGTAAACTTCTTACCAGTAGATGAACAGATGAAGTTTTTTAAAGCAGTTTCATGTCTCCTTTTGGTTCAGCATAACATGTTTTATTGAATGTTTCTAATTAATTAATTTTTTAAAGTAACTTTAAAATGAGACCAACTTTTAGGTATTTTCAAATTCACTTAATTTTTTTAAAGAAATGTGTTTCATAAAACAAAGAATGTGTCTACTTATTTTCTTTGGTAATTAATTTAGAGGAAAAACAACAAACCACACTTACAGAATGGTACTCAGCTCAAGAGAATACTTTCAAGCCTGAATCTCAGAGACAGAGAGCTATCCCAAATGTGACTGAAGAGTATGATTTATTGGATGATGGTGGTGATGCTGTCTTCAGTCAGCTGGTAAGACCTCTGTGGTTTTACACTGATAGTTTGAGAGAAAATTGTGTAAACAGTATTTTATGAGATTATAATTTTTATTGCATTATTAAAGCATAATTCCCTTACTTTATCTTAGACTACAACACATTTTTCAGAATAACTTTCTATAAACACTTTTTTCAATAATGCGACATCTTTTATTGTTTCATTCTGAGTTAAAATTATTTCAATATTTTCTATAAATTGTTTCAAGAAAATAGTTGTAGTTATTATATATATATATATATTATTATTGCTTGATATTTTACCATGTCAAAAATTTAAGGACCTGTGAGCTAAGCAATGTAAGATTAGCTAAGTTAGGAAAAAACTGAGAAAAGACTGTTGGTATTAAGGCAAGTATAATCAAGACCAGTGTTTCTACCACAAAGCTGCTGCTGTTGCTCCTGCTAAGTTGCTTCAGTCGTGTCTGACTCTGTGCGACCCCATAGGTGGCAGCCCACCAGGCTCCCCCATCCATGGGTTTCTCTGGGCAAAAACACTGGAGTGGGTTGCCATTTCCTACTCCAGTGCATGAAAGTGAAAAGTGAAAGTGAAGTTGCTCAGTCATGTCTGACTCTTTGCGACCCCATGAACTGTAGCCTACCAGGCTCCTCCCTCCATGGGATTTTCCAGGCAAGAGTACTGGAGTGGGTTGCCATTGCCTTCTCCCCACCAGAAAGCTATGTGACTGTAAAGTCAGTTACACATCATAGATCTCAGTTTCTTCTTCTTTTCTCCCTTTTATTTTGCCACAGAATCTTTCTACAAAATCTTTTTTGTAGACATCCTGCCAACTCATCCCTCACTCTCCACCTCTAACCCCTAGGTGGGGCTTCTGCTACTTTGGGTTCCATGAAGTCTATTTGAAAACAAACTAATGAATTTCCTAGGTTCCTTCTGGTCTTTGATTGTGGTTTAGAATTCTTAAGGGCTTCCCTGGTGGCTCAGATGGTAAAGACTCTTCTGCAGTGTGGGAGACCTGGGTTCAATCTGTGGGTTAGGAAGATCCCCTGGAGAAGGACATGACAACCCACTCTAGTATTCTTGCCTGGAGAATCCCCATGGACAGAGGAGCCTCACAGGTTGCAAGAGTCAGACACAACTGAGCGACTTTCACTCAGAGTTCTTAAAAAGGCATTGGCAATTAGATTAATGGCTGGGACTGTGTATTTTTTAGAAAAGGAATTAAACTGTATTGAGCATGAGAATGCAAATATGCTTGGCAGTTTTCTCCCATTGTTTAAAGTTCTGATGTATCCAAATGAACTATTCTTGTAAAGAATGTATACTTTTAAAGAATGTTTAAAAATTGTTATTTAGTGTTGGGAACATCCATTTGGTTCAGTGAATAGCATTTTGATCCTGTAAGTTAGTGATTCTTAAGTCTGGCTACATATTAGCATCTCCCAAGGAACATTTAAAGTCCCGTGGAATCTGGCCTCCATCTGAAATTCTGATGTTCTTGCTCTGGGATGGGACTTGGCTTCAGTGTTGACAAGCTCCAGGTGATATTTCCTCTGTGGTACAGTTGGGAGGGAAGACCACTGATCTGCAGGTATATTCAGCACATTGTGTCAGAAGCACAGTTAATATTGTGACTGGATCATACTGCTTTGTTGACAAACTCATTCTCAGATAAAAGATGAATGTGAAAACAAGATACAGTATTGGGAATGGTAATGTTTATGATGAAATGACAAACTTTTATGTCAAATCCTTTGATATAACACTGTATGACTAATAGTTCTTATGGTCATTATGACCATCTTGTGTTCTTTGCCAGCAAAGGTTAAGTAATTTATAATTTTTGCTTCTTTTTGAAGACAGAAAAAGATGTGAATTGCCTTGAACCATGGTTAATAAAGGAAATGGATGCTTGTCTTTCTGACATATGGCTGCATAAAGATGTTGATGCCTTTGCTCAGGTCTTTCACCTTATTTTAACTGAAAATGTTAGTGGTGAGTATAAATTATTTCAGTGTTTTAAATTACTCTTGCAGTTATTTATTATGATAGAGATACAGTTTAATTAATAAAATTCAACATTCACTTTTTGTTCATGACCAATAATTTGTTCTTTTGGAGAACTTATTTCAAATATACAAGTAAGGATTTTTCTTATTAGCATAGTAGAATAGATATTGTACAATAGAATAGTATTGTATTAAATCAAGGATTCTTAGCCTAATGTCTCCAAAACAGTTTTATGGGGTCTGTAAATATATGATAATTATATGTAAAAGTATTTTTATGTGTATAAGATTTGTGATATAAATATACTCACCCCCAAATCACCCCTCTTCCCCCTTGAAAATCCAAATATCCTGGATTTTCAAAGAGATTTATGATTTCAAAACATGGAAAAATATTACTATCTTTTGCTCTAGATTATTCCTTCAGTAAGGGAAAAGTTTTAGTATAACTTTAGTTATTTAGGCTCAAGTTCTGAATCACATGTACCTGCATTATATCATGTGACATATTTTCACTAATGATTTATTCTGATTTCATTAGTTGAATATAATGGATATTAATAATCAGAGGTGAGTTTTAGAACCCTAAAGGCTTTTAGACAAAAGGTAGAATGATGGTAATGGAAGGTCAGTACTGAAAGGGACTTAGGTGTCAAATAGTTTATCCCCTCACTTGAACTTCTCAGCATTATTATAATTGACCACTCCCTTCTTGAAACATGTTCTTCAGTTTACTTCTGATATTCCGTACTTGATTTATTTTCTTCTCATCTCCCTGACTGGTAGGTCTTGGTTTCCTTGGCAGGATTTTTTTCTTTTTCTTGACCTTCAAATATGGAATGTCCCGGCCCTCAATCCTTAAACTTTACTTCTCTTTACACTTACTCCTAAGTTGAATCTCATCTAGTCATAACTTTAAATATTTATTTAAAATGACTCCTGACTTTATGTCGTCTCTAATCCTGACCTCCCCTCTCACTTCAATATACCTCACCACTTGACATTTCCAGTTGGAAGTCTGTAAGGGGAATAAAGCTAGATTTACACCAAACAACTTGATTTTCTATCTCCTAATCTCTCTCTCAACCTGCTATTTTGTGAATGTTCCTCAAGTGATCATTATCAGTTTCAGACCCCATTAAAAATGCAAGTGCCTGGCCATCCCAGGCACACTGAATCTAACCTTACTGTACTACCATTCACCTAGTTGCTAAGGTAACAAAATATAACATCATCCTTGACTTTGCTCTCATACCTCACGTGTAATCCATTAGCAAATCTTGTTAGTTTTACCTTATAAATAAATCCTGAATCTCACCATATTTTACTGCCTATACTGCTGCCATCCTAGCCCAAGCCAACGTTTTTTTCCTGGACTGTTACACTGACCTGTTAACAACTTCTGTTCTTAGGTTACTTATAGTCTGTTCTCCAGAGAACAATTGGATTGATCCTTTTCGAAAAGGAAATTGGATCATGCCACTTCTCTTCTCTCAACTCTCCGATGGCTTTCAATTACACTTTGAATAAAAATCAAAGTCTTTTCCCCTGATTTAGTCTCTGATAGTCTTTTTAAATCTCATTTTCTACTGTTTGCCTTGTTCACTGTAATTTAGCCACTCTTATCTTCTTGCTCTTCATATATGCTGTCTCATTCCCATCTTTGGGCCTTTGCTTTTATTGTTTTTTTATGCTTGAAATGGTCTAATATGGTCTAATATGGTCCAATGCCTGCTTCATTTAGGTTTCTATCCATAAGTTAGGAAATTTGAACTCTGAGACACATTGCTTTAAAACATTTATGAAACATTTTAAAGTATTTTTGTATTATCTTTGACCCTCTTTTTAGATATTTCTTTTGTGACTGCTAGACTATTACTTTGATAATGGTCATCTCTCCTTTATAGTTTTATTGGACATTTTCCAGAGCCCAGTATTCTAATGTCTTAAGCCGCGTGTAGTGAACTAAAATAAAGATTAGCATATCTCTATGAACAGTAATTTACTTTCCATATTTTTATTTCTCTTCTAAAATCTCAATGCTTAATTTTAAGGTAACAGAAGTTGAAAATACTTCATGTGATCCAGGAAACCTTTGGCTTCATAGATTTCTTTTTAACTGTGTCAATTTTCCTGTGTGATCTTGTGTAGCCAGGTAGTAATTAGCTGGTTTAGTAGGACTAGGCATTCCGTGGAATGCTGGATGCTAGTCATCTTTTGCTGTGTAAGAAATGATTCCCAAACTTAGAAACCTAAGACATTTATTATTTTACATAGTTATTGAGAGTCAAGAATGTGGGAGTGCTTTAACTGAGTGGTTCTGGCTCCTAGTCACTTGTAGACTGATAGTTAAGCTGTTGGCAGGGGTTGCAGTCATCTGAAAGTTTACTGAGACTGAGGATCTGCTTCTAAGATGGCTCACTCTTGTGGCTGTTTGTCAGAGAACTCAGTTTGTCTCTGCTATTAGCAGAAGGCCTCTGTTCTTTGCCATCTGGACTGTCCATAGGATTGCCTTGTTCTTCTCAGAAAGTGACAGCTGGCTTCTTCCAGAGTGTATGATTCAAAAGGGAAAAAGGAAAAGCAAGCAGGAAACTGTAGGTACCTTTCATGTCCTAGTCTCCAAAGTTGCACACCATTTTTTCCACTTTATTCTATTTGCTAGAATCAGTCACTTAGTCCAGCTCACACTCAAGGAGAGGGGAATTAGGCTCCACCGCTTGAAGGAAAAAGTATTAGTGAATTTTTGGTTGTTTTCAAACTCCCACGCTTATCTGTACCCCTAATTGAATTGAATTACTACATTGAAGTAGTAATTCTCATGTAGTGAACGTAAATCATAATCTTTGCAGATCTTTTTAATAATGCATGTGCTTTCCCACCCCAGACTACTGAATCTGAATCTAGAAGTAAGGCATAGCTTCAGAAATAAGGCAGTAAGGCAGTAAGGCAGTGCTTTCAGAAATAAAAACCCTGAGGTAATTCCCTTATAAGTCCCCCTGTCTACCTTAAGAACCATTGGTTTATATTAATATTTGATACCATGTTTTAGAGGGTTGTTAACATGTTTTACTATAGAGGGTTTTTCTCAGTAGTGATTTCTTTCTGAAATTACCAATTTTGTACTTTATGAACATTAGTTCTAAGTAATTATATCACATTGCTTGAAATATATTTTAAGATGGAATTTAAATTCAATAAAAGTTTTTTTTCTCATGGAGGGGTTTTATAGGAGGTAAACTTTCTGCCAGTGTTACTCTCTTTAAGCATCTTATAAGACGACCCTGGATTGATGGGGGAATAAAAGCAAAATAAAAGGATGTCAAAAAATCATTTTAAATTTCTCATTTGTCCTTTTAAGCTTTCACTACTAGATTCTGATGACAATTAACTTTTAAATTATATCTTGTCATTTGATTAAGCAGAATCTAGCTTTAAGAAGGTTACTTAATAGTTCAACAAGTTAGTAGCTTTCCTTTCTGTTTTGATTAACACTATCTTTCCTCCTCCTGCCTTCCAACTTGTGGTACTTACTTTATCCTGCTTATACTAATGACACATCAGTATCAGATCTTGGATGATCTGAGTTAAGGGTTATACAGTGCTGTTATATATTTAGGTAAATGACCATGTCCTAGGTTAATTCTCTTAACATTCAAGTAAATTAAAATGTATTTGAATAATTTGAACGTTTAACATTTGCATACCTTTTCTTTCTTTTAGTTGATTACAGACATAGTGAAACCAGTGCAACAGCTCTGATGGTTGCTGCCGGGCGAGGTTTCTCAAGTCAAGTGGAGCAGTTAATTAGCATGGGAGCCAATGTTCACAGTAAAGCATCAAATGGCTGGTAAGTTTTAATTGCATCCATCCTTTGTATACCTTTGTATAGCTACATATATCTTTTTTGATTTCTTATATTTGCCTTTATATTAAAAGCTATTGTGAGGGGACTTCCCTGGTGGTCTAGTGGTTAAGACTCTGAGCTTCCACTTCAGGGGACATGGGTTTAATATCTGGTTGGCAACTAAGATCCCGCAGACCATGCAGCACAGCCAGTAAATAAATAAAGTTGCTTAAGAAAATAAAAAAGAAAAACTTAAAAAAAAATGAAAGCTGTTGTGTAAAATTGCTCATACATCTCTACTTTAATTGATGAATGAAGAACTTTGAGTAACTAGTTTCCTAATTTTGAGAACATTATTTCTCTTTTTTAATTTGATACCTTTGAATTTTGTCAGGATGGCTTTAGATTGGGCTAAACACTTTGGTCAGACTGAAATTGTGGATCTTCTAGAATCTTACAGGTAAAACTTTTTGCTATTTTTAATTCAAACTCCTTTTGAAAAATATTAGCCATATAAATCATAGAATGTGACCTATAAAAGCTATTTATAGTATCTTATACAGGTATATATATATTTTTGTAGTTCTGAGAACATTTTCTAATAATAGTTTTCAGTTACTTTGTAGGTTGCTAATAAGATTTCTAAGGCAAACCATTCAATATCACAGTAATCCAAGTCTATGCCCCAACCAGTAATGCTGAAGAAACTGAAGTTGAATGGTTCTATGAAGACCTACAAGACCTTCTAGAACTAACACCCAAAAAAGATGTCCTTTTCATTATAGGGGACTGGAATGCAAAAGTAGGAAGTCAAGAGATACCTGGAGTAACAGGCATATTTGGCCTTGGAGTACAGAATGAAGCAAGGCAAAGGCTAATAGAGTTTTGCCAAGAGAACACACTGGTCATATCAAACACCCTCTTCCAACAACACAAGAGAAGACTCTACACATGGACATCACCAGATGGTCAACACCAAAGTCAGATTGATTATATTCTTTGCAGCCAAAAGTGGAGAAGCTCTATACAGTCAGCAGAAACAAGACCTGGAGCTGACTGTGGCTCAGATCATGAACTCCTTATTGCCAAATTCAGACTTAAATTGAAGAAAGTAGGGAAAACCACTAGACCATTCAGGTATGACCTTAAATCAAATCCCTTATGATTATACAGTGGAAGTGACAAATAGATTCAAGGGATAAGATGATAGACTACCTGAAGAACTATAGACAGAGGTTTGTGACATTGTACAGGAGGCAGTAACAAGACCATCCCCAAGGAAAAGAAATGCAAAAAGGTAAGATGGTTGTCTGAGGAGGCCTTCCAAATAACTAAGCAAAGAAGAGAAACTAAAGCAAAGGAGAAAAGGAAAGAAACAAGCATCTGAATGCAGAGTTCCAAAGAATAGCAAGGAGAGATAAGAAAGCCTTCCTCGGTGATCAATGCAATCAAATAGAGGAAAACAATAAAATGGGAAAGACTAGAGATCTCTTAAAGATAATTAGAGATACCAAGAGAATATTTCATGCAAAGATGGGCTCAGTGAAGTAAAGAAATGGTATGGACGTAACAGAAGTAGAAGATACTAAGAAGAGGTGGCAAGAATACACAGAAAAAGTGTACAAAAAAGATCTTGATGACCCAGATAATCATGATGGTGTGAGCACTCACCTAGAGCCAGACATCCTGGAATGTGAAGTCAAGTGGGCCTTAGGAAATATCACTACGAACAAAGCTAGTGGAGGTGATGAATTCCAGTTGAGCTATTTCAAATCCTAAAAGATGATGGAAACTCAACAACTGCCACAGGTTGAAAAGGTCAATTTTCATTCCAGTCCCTAAGAAAGGCAATGCCAAAGAATGCTCAAACTACCACACAACTGCACTCACCTCACATGCTGGTAAAGTAATGCTCAAAATTCTCCAAGCCAGGCTTCAGCAGTATGTGAACCTTGAACTTCCAGATGTTCAAGCTCATTTTAGAAGAGGCAGAGGAACCAGAGATCAAATTGCAAACATCCGTTAGATCATCAGAGGAGCAAGAGAGTTCCAGAAAAACATCTATTTCTGCCTTATTGACTGTGCCAAAGACTTTGACCGTGTGGATCACCACAACCTGTGGAAAATTCTTAAAGAGATGAGAATGCCAGAACATGAAGTTAAAATATATTAAAACATCTATTATTCAGGAACACAAAATATTTATTTGACTTGGGTTTTTATTATATTACATCTATAGATTTAGTGTTGAATATTGGTAATATCAGACCACCTGACCTGCCTCTTGAGAAACCTGTAGGCAGGTCAGGAAACAGTTAGAACTGGACATGGAACATGAACATGGACATGGAAAATTAGAGTTAGGGTTAGGTTAGGGTTAGGACTGGTTCCAAATAGGAAAAGGAGTACATCAAGGCTGTATATTGTCACCCTGCTTATTTAACTTATATGCAGAGTACATCATGAGAAATGCTGGGCTGGAGGAAGCACAAGCTGGAATCAAGATTGCCAGGAGAAATATCAATAACCTCAGATATGCAGATGACACCACCCTTATGGCAGAAAGTGAAGAACTAAAGAGCCTCTTGATGAAAGTGAAAGAGGAGAGTGAAAAAGTTGGCTTAAAACTCAACATTCAGAAAAACTATAGATCATGGCATCCAGTCCATCACTTCATGGCAAATAGGGAAACAGTGGAAACAGTGTCAGACTTTATTTTTTTGGGCTCCAAAATCACTGCAGATGGTGATTGCAGCCATGAAATTAAAAGACGCTTACTCCTTGGAAGGAAAGTTATGACCAACCTAGATAGCATATTTAAAAGCAGAGACATTACTTTGCCAACAAAGGTCTGTCTAGTCAAAGCTATGGTTTTTCCCATGGTCATGTATGGATGTGAGAGTTGGACTATAAAGAGAGCTGAGCGCCGAAGAATTGATGCTTTTGAACTGTGGTTTTGGAGAAGACTCTTGAGGGTCTCTTGGACTGCAAGGAGATCCAACCAGTCCATCCTAAAGGAGATCAGTCCTGGGTGTTCATTGGAAGGACTGATGCTGAAGCTGAAATTCCAATACTTTGGCCACCTGATGCAAAGAGCTGACTCATTTGAAAAGACCCTGATGCGGGAAGATTGAGGGCAGGAGGAGAAAGGGGATGACAGAGGATGAGATGGTTGGATGGCATCACCGACTCAATGGACATGGGTTTGGGTGGACTCTGGGAGTTGGTGATGGACAGGGAGGCCTGGCGTGCTGTGGTTCATGGGGTCGCAAAGAGTCAGATACTATTGAGCAACTAAACTGAACTGAACATCTATAGATTTAGTCTTGAAAATTTATTAGATGAAGTAAATATTTGATGTATGAAATTAGTTTTGTCATTTTAATTTCATTAAATGATAATGTAGTGTCTCAAAATTCTTGGCAGATCCAAATGCTAATTCTGGTGTGGTGGGTTTTGTTCTCATTTCATTAATTGCACCCAGAACTTGCAGTCCTTTTAGTTCTAACACTTTGAAAATTCCATTCTTAACGGTGTTAGGTATAGCTTACTGGTTACTACAGATTATCACAAAAGCAGTTATCTGTATAATATTTTAATTATCCCAGCTAAGTCAGATTTCTTTTTGTTATATAGATCATGATATTATCAATTATAAATTTAAAATATTTAAATTAAATTCATTATGTTTGCTGGATTGTTAAAGTTTATAGCTTTAAACAACACAGAAGTAAAACAATAAACTTGAAATGTTTTACGTTTTAAAGACTTAAAATTTTAAGTCTTTAAAGTCTTAAAAATTTAAGACTTAAAAATTTTAAATACTACAGGTATAAAGTTGCAAATGGTTCATATTTTTTCTATTGAAAGCAGTCTTATTTTTCTGTTAAGCTCTTTAAGAGACAGTGAGCTGAACTGAACTTTCTCGAAATCATATTGATAGTTGCTAGTGATGGCAGTAGTCTATATTTTTACATACAGCATGAAGAAACAAGTGGGTTATTCCAGTAATTTCTGCTGATGCTGGCTTTTGGGAAATAGCACAATCAACCTACTTTTAGTTTGAAGTGAAAGTCGCTCAGTTGTGTCCGACTCTTTGCAACCCCATGGACTATACAGTCCATGGAATTCTCCAGGCCAGAATACTGCGAGTGGGTAGCCTATCCCTTCTCCAGCAGATCTTCCCAACCCAGGAATCGAACCAGGGTCTCCTGCATTGCAGGCAGATTCTTTACCAACTGAGCTATCAGGGAAGCCTACTTTTAGTATAGGAGAATCAAATTAGCAGTCATGTTAAGCTGGCACCTGTACAGTTCTTTTATTTTTAATGAGAACTATTTTTCAGAATATTGTTTACAATAATGAGTAGTTAGAAACAACCTATTAAAATATAAGTGATGACCAAAAGTTTGTGTTTTTTAAGTTTTATTGATATTCAATTCACATATCATATAATTCACCTACTTTAGTGTGCATTCTAGTGGTTTTTAGTATGTTCAAAGAGTTATGCAGTCATCACTACAGTCAGTTTTGGTAACATTTGTATCACCCCAAAAAGAAACCTCTGCTCATTTGAAGTCTTCTTCTTTTCCTCAACTTTCCCAGCTCTAGGCAACCACTAATCTACTTCCATTTTCTATAGACTAATATTCTGGACAATTCATATAAATGGAATCATATAATCTGTGGTCTTCTATAATTGGCTTCTTTCACTTAGCATAATGTTTTCAAAGTTCATCCATGTTGTAACATCCTTTTAATGACTTAGTAATATTCTGTTTTCTGGGTAGACCACTGTTTGTTTATTCACTCATTAAATGATGAACAGTTCATTTCCACTTTGGGGATGTTATGAATAATTACTGGTATAAATATTTGTGTACAGCTTTTTTTGTGGACAGATATTTTAATTTCTTCTTGTGTATATTCCTGGAAGTCTAACTGCTGGGGCACATGGTAACACTGTTTAACATTTTGAGAAACGGCCACATTGTTTTCCAAAGTGGTTACATCATTTTACGTTTCCACTCCAGTTCCAGTTTCTTCACATCCTCTCTCACACTTACTATTATTTGTCATTTGATAATAGTCATTCTCGTGGGTGTGAAGTGGTATCTCATTGTGGTTTTGAATTTCATTTTTCTGATGACTAATGATGTCATGTGCTAGTTGGCTGTTTTGTGTATTTGCTTTGAAGAAGTGTCTTCAGGTTGAGCTTTTTAAAAAGGATCTGTTGCCAAGTTTTACTTTGAATAATATAATTGAAACCAAAATATGAATTACATTATAGCTAGAGCATTAATTGTCACTTCACCTTCTTAGAGTATATTGAAAATTTGAAGGTGGACATATGGGAATAATTGACAAGGGTTACTCTTTTTAATGGAATTTGACTTGGTCTATTTTTTTTTTTCTAGTGCTTCTTTGGAATTTGGAAATCTGGATGAAAGCTCTTTGGTTCAAACAAATGGGAGTGATCTCAGTGCAGAAGACAGAGAGCTTCTGAAAGCTTATCACCATAGTTTTGATGATGAAAAAGTAGACTTGGATTTGATTATGCATCTTCTATATAATATCTGCCATAGTTGTGAAGCTGGTAAATGAGTATTATCTAAAAGAACTGGAACAAAAATATATTCTTTGTTTTAGAAATTAATATTTTGTATATATAAATTTTTATATGATTCCATTGATAATGCACTCTCTCTTTAAATGTCATAGGTATTAGAGTTTATCAGTACTTGAAAACAGATATATAGTTCATTATATATAGTTGTTTTGATTGATTCTTGTTTTACAAAGAGATTAAATGTTAAAAAAATCATTCTTCAAGGTGCAGTACTGATTTTTCTACCTGGATATGATGAAATTGTTGGTCTGAGGGATCGCATCCTGTTTGATGACAAGCGGTTTGCTGATAATGCACATAGGTAAAAGCTAACACTTTGCATTTGTTACTTTTTAATAACAGGTATCACAGTGTATTTTCTCTTAATTGTCAACAGGTATCAAGTCTTTATGCTTCATTCAAATATGCAAACATCTGATCAAAAGAAGGTATTAAAAAACCCACCTGCAGGTGTTCGAAAAATAGTAAGCCTCATAAAATATTCATTTTTCCATTTTGTTAGTCATTGGTTTTACATTCATATTAACTATGATATAAAATTCTATTGCAGATCCTTTCTACCAATATTGCCGAAACCAGCATCACAGTCAATGATGTTGTCTTTGTTATTGATTCTGGTAAGGTGAAAGAGGTATGTATGAATAAATTGCATTTTTACTTAAATGAAGAAGGTTAAGTTCCATAACAATAAATATTTTTATGAGCAGAATTCATCTTAATGGGGAAACTTCTGGTTCTAGGATGAATTTGACATAGTAAATGTTGGTTTCACTGAAGTGAATATTCTACCTTAAACAATTCAGTTTGTAGGGTTTGTCTTGTTATTCTAACAGTTTAGTTTCTGCAGCTTCCCTGTGGCTCAGATGGTAGAGAAACTGCCTGCAATGCAGGAGAGCCAGGTTTGATCCTTGGGTTGGGAAGATCCCCTGGAGAAGGAAATGACAACCCACTCCAGTATTCTTGCCTTGAGAATCCTATGGACAGAGAAGTCCATGGGGTTGCAAAGAGTCGGACACGACTGAGTGACTAACACACACACACACTAATTATTAGGAAGAAAATGAAGCATTTGGCTAGTAAGTGAAAGTTTCGTCAATGTGGAAATTTGATTACATACTTTGTATGTTTTCTTTCTGCTTATGGGCATGGACTCTGTCCTTGTTCACTGTTACATGTCCAGTGCTCTGCATGTAGTATTAATGGGTATTCAAAAAATAGTCAGTTCAAAGAAACTCTCTTTACTTCAAGAAAACAAACATAAAACCAGGCTTCAGCAAATGATGGCTACCAGAAGAATTGGGCCCATCAACTGCTTTTGTAAAAATAAGTTTTATTGGAATAATGCCGCGTTCTTGTCCACTTTTACCCATTGTCTGAGTGCTTTCATTCTGCAATGGCAGATTTGGGTAGTTGCAACAGAACCCCTCTGCAAAGGCTAAAACATTTCTGCCAACACCTGATATAAATAAAAGTCAGTGTTTATTTCCTTGTAGTATTGCAGTGCCCACCAATTCTCAGTATCCCTAATTTTGGTCAGTCCTTTCATGAAAGAATTGAAAATTTTTGGTTTTTCAAGGAAATAAATGCTATCCATGTTGGGAAAACAAATCATGTCTGCTCTAGTGGATATAAATGATCATTTTTAGTGTGAAAAGAAGTTACCTTTGTGTGTTATTAAGAAAACTGATGATAGTGTCAAAAGTTACTTTATATACAAAATTGATAATGTAATATTTTATTAAAAACAAAATAAGCAGCATCTTTTCTAAAAATGTCATAATAAACTATTAAGAGAACCCATTTATATTTATTTATGCAGTTATTTTATGAAAAGGAAGATATAAAGTCACTAGAGTTGGTATATTCTATATATTCTAGTATATATTCTATATGTATATTCTATATATATTCTATATATTCTAGTTGTATATATTCTAGTTGGCAATGAATTCTTTTAAAATATTTCTCTATAGTAAATTTTCACTTTAGTAGTGAAAATGTGGGGTCAGTAGTGGTTCTTTTTCACTTTCTCTTTTGTAACATTCTGGATAGGCTAATACATTAGTAGTTCAGCAGGGGATAAAATGGATGGGGTTGAAAATTCTTCATTTGGGAATAGGATTACTTTAGTGATTATTACTGTTCTCTCTGATCAGCTCCTGAAAAGTATTTCAGAAAATGTCTTTCCCTGATGACTCCTATTCCCCACAATGATGTAAATCTGATAGAAAATGACCTTAAGAGAATAGATCAATTCTCTCCAATCTTGATGCTTTTTCAGAACTGACTGCCATTATCCAAGTGTAGTAGAGAAAAACAAATAGCTTAGCAAGGCATAGCATGAGGAAATTTTACAGCTCTTCAGAGTTTAGTTTTTCTTCTTTTCCCTTAGAATGATTATAATGAGAAATCTGGATTTTTTAAAAAAATCAGTACCCTGTGCTAATTAGTCAAAAGGGACTCTGAATTAAACTTGTCATGTTAAAATATATTCATAATGTTTTCTATATCTTCTTAAATACCTTTTATGTATTAACATGAAGGTGATTTAAATATTACAGAAATCCTTTGATGCACTGAATTTTGTTACAATGTTAAAAATGGTATGGATTTCCAAAGCTAGCGCCATACAACGAAAAGGCAGGTAATGTATATTTAATGAAAATTCATTCAATTCCCATTCAAATGGGAACATATTTAATGTATATTCTACTTTCTATAAAATGTTAAAATCTTCATGTTTGTCTTAATTTTTATATTATTTTTTCAAAGCAGACCATTTTAATACTTATTTTAAAGTCAAATTTAGGTTATATTAAAAGTAAAAATTTTTGCCTTGTATAATCTACACTCAGAACATGTGAAAAATTTAAAAAATGAAAATAAAAGCAATGTAAGATAAAACTAATTTCTGTACTATACAAAAAAACTCGGAATAAATCAGTTAAATAAAGATTAACCTCATGTATGCCACATGTATCTCACATATATGTGAAGAAACGCAAATGAATGAGGTACTGCTAGTTTTTGCTTATCAGATTGGTATCAATGAAAATGTTTAAGTTGGAAAAAGCACAGGTCAGTAGGCTTTCATAGTTTGTTACTGGAAGTGTAAATTGGTGTGACTTCTTCACAGGATGATTTGAAATTGTTTATCCGGATCTCCCTTTTTGCAGTGGATTCCACTTCTCATAATTTATCCTGAGTATACTTGCACATGTGTGCAAAGATACATGTTTAAGTATGCTTTTAGGCAGTATATCATTAGTAGTGAAAAATCTGGGAACACTGTAATGTCCATAAATAGTGAAGTGGTTAAGCAAATTATATTGTTGCCACATAATGTCTTACTAAGTAACTGTTAAAAGGAAATATGTAGATATATGTGTCTTATGTGGATAAGTTTTCAGAAACTCATATTAATTGAAAAAGTAAGGTATAAAGCATATATCTAGTATTTTCTTGTGCTAAAAAGTATCTGTATATGTTTACATATGCATTTAGACGTACATTGTCAAAGCAGAGAACAATATTAAAAAAACGGGTTTTTGACTGAGAAGGAGGACAAAACAAAAGATTATATTATCTAAACTTAGTTGATAAAGCAGCAGCAGAGTTTGAGAAGATTGACTCCAATTTTGAAAGAAGTTTTGTGGGTAAAATGCTATCAAATAGCATGGCATGCTTCAGAGAAATCATTTATGAAAGGAAGAATCCATAAATGTGGCAGACTTCATTGTTGTCTTATTTTAACATATTGCCATAACTTCCAGCCTTCAGCTGATCAGCAGCCATCAACATTGAGGCATGACCCTCCACCAGCAAACAGATTATGACTTTGAAGGCCCAAATGATGGCTAGCATTTTTTTTAGTGATAAAGTATTTTTAAAATTAACATATACACATTGCTTATTTAGATGTAATGCTATTGCATGCTTAATGTACTACAGTATAGTGTAAAACAACTCTTCTGGGTACTTGGAAACCAAAACATTCTTGTGACTCGCTTTGTTGTGTGTGTTACATCGTTTATTGTTATGTTGTTTGTTATTATGTTTATTATGTGTGCTTTAATGCCATAGTCTGGAACTGAACCTGAAATACCTTTAAGGTATGCCTGTAAATAATTCAAGAGGTACTCCGGAGAGTAATATTGGTGATTGTATGTTCAGGAGGTGAGGGGTAGGGAATAGAGTGGAATGAAGGATGTCTTACAGGTTTCTAAGAAAATTTTGTGGATGGTGGTGCTATTGTCAGGTGAAATGTGAAAGGAGGTGATATGAGGATAGTTAATCTTTGATTGTGTTGAGTTTGAGTTGACTGTGGAAAATCCAGGGGGAGCTAAGAGGCTTCTGAAATACAGGTCCAGATTAGGATAATGAGACCTAGATGGGTGAAATTTGAAGTTATGAGGATTATTAATTTCACTTGGGAGAGAGAGTAGAGTAAGGAGAGCAGAGATCTGAGGTCTGACCTCAGAGGAACATCAGCATTTAAGAACTGTGGAAGGATAGGAATTTCTTAGAGGAGGCTAGTTAGGTGGGAAAACTAATGTGTATGTAGTCAGGGAAATGGTGAAGGAAAGAATGGTCCAACAATGTCAGATTTTCTAACTTGTATCACACTGTGTTATAGTTCTGTTTTTCTCTCTGGATTGTGAACTTTGTGGCAATAGGGATATTTCTGTATCTCTGTCACTTGATATTAGCTTTGCTATTAGCTGACACAAGGACATTAAATGAAATTAAAAGTCACTGCTTTTCTTCAAAGTATATTTCTGGTACTTTACAGAACATTATGCAAGTCTCTGATGATGAGGTAAATGACACTCCTTTAGAGTTGTATAAATGCATAACTTCCACAACTCTTATCAGTGGACCTAAACACAGTGCTTGGTATCAGCTTAATAAAACTGATTAAATTTAAATTGCTACATATTTATTCATACTTTATTTTTTATTCACTTTTATTTGTGTGTGTGTGTATATATATATATGTATTAAAATTTTTTTACTATTTTCTAGAAGTATTACTTGTCAGGTAGATATCATTCATGAATCTCACTTGTAAATGAAATAATTGAATTTCACACCTATGAAGTATCTTTTCAAAGGTTAGGGAATCAGTTTCAGAGTACAGATTGAAACTCACCAGATGTCCTGATACTGGTTTATTGTTCTGTCTCCTAAATCACATTGCTTTTCCAGTTTCCCTCTTATGGTTTTTATTCCTTGTTTGAGCCTTAATTTTGTGTTTTAATTTTAAGGGCAGGGCGATGCAGACCTGGAATTTGTTTCCGGCTGTTCAGTAGACTTCGATTCCAGAATATGTTGGAATTTCAGACTCCAGAGCTTTTGAGGATGCCATTACAGGTGGAAATTTACTAAATTCTAAAACGCTATGTTTGTGGGTGAGGGAGGAGAGGGATCATTTCAACTTACACCAATTGGACTTAAAAACAAATCAATTTATAAAATAAAATTCTAAAATATATATTATGGAGGGTCATTATATAAAACTAATATTTTTTCTATAAGAAAATTTAATTCAGAAATCTCCAAAATTTTAAAGAGCTGCTTGAGTGCATTTCAGTTATAATATAGTTTGTAAATATACTGTTCTTTTTACTGTACCATTTTAGGATTTTGGCAACCACATCAGTGTTCACCTTTTAAATTCTCAATGAGAATTAGAAATGAGAAGTAGAAAACAAATCATTTCTGCCTCTCTCAATGAGAAGTAGAAAACAAATCATTTAAGGTCCAAAAGATAATACCAAAATCTCAGTTCAAGTTGCTGGACTTACCTTGTTAGTTTTGTAACTGAGTTCACTGAGATTTCCTGGTCTATATCAATTATTTTCCTTTTAGTTTTCTGATTTAATGGAACAATCAAACACTGTGTAGTTTGTTGGGAAAACTATGAGAAGTACATTAATTTGATTCTTTGGTGTGCCAAGCTACATGCTGGCTTCCAAATCTTAAAGAGACACTGGATCATATTATTGGCATCCATATACCTGGATGACTTCCCACTTCTCCATGCCTATGTGCCATTACTTTCTGTTCTTCTTATGATGGAATGCAGAATTCTTAACAAGAGCCTAAATCATCTCTCCTGCTTGTGTCTCTGGTTGTAATTTTTAATTCATACCTTTCCTCTTCTCTCTACTCATACTAGTAGCTTCAATTTTTCAAGCACATTTTGTTTCTTTGTATCTCAGGGCCTTCATATGTGCCATCCCCTCTCTGTAGAATCCACCACATTATTCCTTTTCTGATTAACTAATCTTTACATAGGAGTTAATGCAGGAGACTTAAGAGATGCGGGTTTGATCCCTAGATCAGGAAGATCCTGTGGAGGAGGGCATGAAAACCCACTCCAGTATCTTTGCCTGGAGAATCCCTTGGACAGAGGAGGCTGGAGGGCTAGAGTACATAGGGTCGCAGAGAATCAGGCACAACTGAAGCTACTTAGCACGCACAATCTTTACATCTTAATTTGTGTCATTTGTTTAGAGAATTGTCTTTGACTTCCCATGACCACCTCCTCTTGCCATTTCTTGAACCTCATGTTTATGTCTTTAGTTCCTTTTATCCTTCATTATCACAACTGTAATTAAGTAGTTAATTATATAATTATTCTGAAAATCCATGAGGGCAGTGTCTGCCTATGCTCTTCTTTTTCTCCAACTTGATGTGTAGTGACTAGCATCTATCAAGCACTTAAATATTTGTCGAATAGAGAAAAGGTTGTAGAATGCAGTATAAAGGGGAAAAAAAGATTTTTGGACAATGACTATTATTGTTATATATAAGGACTATGTGAGAAGACACTGCCAGCAGGGACAGTAATGATCTTGAGAGGAGTAATGGGAGATGATTATTAAGATTCTCACACTAAAGTATGAGCCCATCTTTCATAGAAAGATCTTTCATGGAATGACATTGTTTCCTTTGCCGGTCATTTTAATCAGGGACTCTAGTGATCTCTGTTGGGGATCTATAATTTCCATGATTTAAAAAAAAATGAAAATCAGCTATAATTGTCAACATTCAGAATTATTTGCTCTTTTTATTTACAGGAACTGTGTTTACATAC
This sequence comes from Odocoileus virginianus, assembly GCF_023699985.2. Lineage (NCBI taxonomy): Eukaryota > Metazoa > Chordata > Mammalia > Artiodactyla > Cervidae > Odocoileus > Odocoileus virginianus. The sequence continues at coordinate 1,977,715 of NW_027224265.1, forward strand.
AAAGCTTTTAGCCCCAGTTAATTGTGCTATTGCTGATTTCCTTATGAAAGCTCCTGAACCTCCACCAGCTTTAATTGTAAGAAATGCTGTACAGATGCTTAAGGTTGGTATCTTTATAGACTTATTTTACCTGACTATTTTACTTGAAGTTTTAACCAATTGATAATATGTCTTAACTAACTTTGTACCTTACAAAATTATCTTAATAATCATGTATTTTGAATAATGCTTTCATGGTAATTATAGTAAAACAGTAGGTATGGTTCATTTTTACATGATATATTTGAAGCAGAAAATTTTTTTATGGGATGTAATAGCAAAAGAAAATTTATGATTTATGTTCTTGTATCTTGCTTATGGATTTTTAAGTATAGGGTTTGATTAAACAGTGTTGATCATGTCCGCTTGTGTTTCGTATCCTTTTGTTTAGACAATAGATGCAATGGATGCATGGGAAGATCTCACTGAGCTGGGCTATCACTTGGCTGACTTGCCAGTAGAGCCGCACCTTGGTAAAATGGTCCTGTGTGCTGTCGTCTTGAAGTGTCTGGATCCCATCCTTACAATTGCCTGCACACTGGCCTATCGGGATCCTTTTGTCCTGCCAACTCAGGCCTCCCAGAAACGTGCAGCTATGCTCTGTAGGAAACGTTTCACCGCAGGAACTTTCAGTGACCACATGGCACTTCTCAGAGCATTCCAGGTGATGCTATTGTCATTTTACTTTTGAGATGTTGCTAAACACATTTCTAGAGTAAGTGTAACAAATTAAAAAAAGTAGATATGATTCCATTAATTTTATTTCATTATAAAGTCACAGTTTATTAATAGCTCCGAAGAATACCTTCCTACTACTAATATGTTAAAATTGTCATGTTTTTCTCTAGTTTCTTTCATTTTCTCAATTTTCTCCTTGTAGAAATATGTGTATATATACATTTTTTACTTTTATGTATATTTATTTTTTTGCAAGCTCAAATTCCTTATCATTAATCATATCTTATTCAGGAGTGCTGTAAAATTTTAGTTAATAAGCAACTGTATATTACTCAAAGTGTATAGAACAAAACTTAGAAGAAAATTATTTTGAATTTAATATCTATTTATTGATTTTTTAGAGTATATCTCTTTCTTATGTAGTCAAGACAGTATACTAAGAATTTAATTTTATAAAGCAAAATCCAAAAATCACTTAAAAATTTTAAGATAATAATGGTGAGAAATTGAGGAAAGTGATAAATGGGAAAGAAAGGATAAGAATAGTGAGCCTGAGTAAAGGAAATGATATTGCAATTAAAAAAATAATAATGGTAAGCTCTTTTGTGGGCATTATTGAACAGAGGTTGATGCATTGCTATTAATTGGGTATATCAAATACTATATATCATAATATTAAGTAATAATATTGTAATTAGAGGAAGATTTGGAGTGGAATTCCAAATTCTAGAAAGTCTGTTTTTTCCCCAGCTTTTCAGTTATATTCTGAAACAAGAGAACTCATTTTCAAAGAGAAGCTTTACTATACTACATATAGGTAATTTCTAGGAATCTCACTTTCCATTCTTACACAGAGTAGGAAGTTGATATAAAGGTTATTTTTAGAGGCCTGGAGTTACAGGATTCTTACATATAATGGTATTATGATGGCTTAGTTGGAAATCTCTCATACTTTAGTGGAGGAAAACTAGCAGGCACATCTATAAAGGTGAATATTTTTACATAGCTAGGTGTTTAGGTTAACTGATACTTCATTATTGTTAGAACTTTATAAACTCAATGACTTTCATAGCATCATAGCATTTGAGTATAAATTATCTAATGATAATTCTATTTGATTACGAAGTCTTAGATTTTATTTTATTTATTTATTTATTTTCATTTATTTTTATTAGTTGGAGGCTAATTACTTTACAATATTGTAGTGGTTTTTGCCATACATTGACATGAATCAGCCATGGATTTACATGTGTTCCCCATCCTGATCCCCCCCCTCCCACCTCCTTCCCCATCCTGTACCTTTGGCTCTTCCCAGTGAATTATTTATTCTTAAAAAATGAGATATAATTGACATATAATATTATATTAGTTTTAGGTGTAGAGCCTGATGACAGTATTTGTATATATTGTGAAATGATCACCACAATAAGTCTAGTTAACATCATCCATCACTATGTTGTTGTTGTTTAGTTGCTAAGTCATGTCTGACTCTTTGCGATCCCATGAACTGCAGCATGCCAGGCTTTCTGTCCTCCACTGTCTCCTGGAGTTTGCTCAGACTCATGTCCATTGAGTCAGTGATGCCATCCAACCATCTCATCCTCTGTTACCCCTTCTCCTCTTGCCCTCAATCTTTCCCATCATCAGGGTCTTTTCTGGAATTGGCTTTTTGCATCCAGTGGCCAAAGTATTGGCACTTCAGCTTCAGCACCAGTCCCTCCAATGAATAATTACAGTTGATTTCCTTTAGGACTGACTGGTTGGATCTCCTTGCTGTCCAAGGGACTCTCAAGAGTCTTCTCCAACACCACAGTTCAAAAGCATCAATTCTTCAGCACTCAGCCTTCTTTATAGTTCAACTCTCACATCCATACATGACTTCTGGAAAAACCATAGCTTTGACTAGGTGGACCTTTGTTGGCAAAGTGATGTCTCTGCTTTTTAATACTTTGTCTAGGTTTGTCATAGCTTTTCTTCCAAGGAGCAAGCATCTTTTAATTTCATGGCTGCAGTCACCATTCACAGTGATTTTGGAGCGCAGAAAATGAAATCTGACACTCTTTCCCCATCTATTTGCCATGAAGTGATAGGACCGATGCCATTATCTTTGTTTTTTGAATATTGAGTTTTAAGCCAGCTTTTTCCTTTCACCTTCATCAAGAGGCTCTTTATTTCCTCTTCACTTTCTGCCATTAAAGTGGTATCATCTGCATATCTGAGGTTGTTGATATTTCTCCCAGCAATCTTGATTCCAGCTTGTGCTTCATCCAGCCCAGCATTTCACATGATGTACTCTGCATATAAGTTAAATAAGCAGGGTGACAGTATACCATCTTCTGCCCAGTTTTGAACCAGTCAGTTGTTCCTTGTCCAGTTCTAACTATTGCTTCTTGCCCTGATACAGGTTTCTCAGGAGGCACGTACTGGGGTCTTGTATTTCCATCTCAGTAAGAATATTCCACAGTTTGTTGTGATCTAAACAAAGGTTTTACTGTAGTCAATGAAGCAGAAGTAGATGTTTTATGGGAATTAAGCTTACTTTTTCTATGATCCAGTGTATGTTGGCAATTTAATCTCTGGTTCATCTGCCTTTTCTAAATCCATTTTGTACATCTGGAAGTTCTCAGTTCACATACTGCTGAAGCCTAGCTTGAAGGATTTTGAGCATTACCTTGCTAGCATGTGAAATGAGTGCAATTAGTACAGTAATTTGAACATTCTTTGGCATTGCCTTTCTTTGGGATTGGAATGAAAACTGACCTTTTCCAGTCTGTGGCTACTGCTGAGTTTTCCAAATTTGCTGACATAATGAGTGCAGCACTTTCAAAGCATCATCTTTGAGGATTTAAGTAGCTCAGCTGGAATTCCATCAGCTCCCCTAGCTTTGTTCATTGTAATGCTTCCTAAGGCCCACTTGGCTTCATACTCCAGGATGTCTGGCTCTAGGTGAGTGACCACATCATTGTGGTTATCTGGGTCATTAAGAGCTTTATTGTACAGTTCTGTGTATTCTTGCCACCTTTTCTTAATCTCTTCTGCTTCTGTTAGGTCCTTGCTGTTTTTGTCCTTTATTGTGCCTATCTTTGCATGAAATGTTCCCTTGGTATCTCCAATTTTCTTAAAGAGATCTCTAGTCTTTCCCATTCTATTGTTTTCCTCTATTTCTTTGCATTGTTCACTTAAGAAGGCTTTCTTATCTTTCCTTGTTAACAATGTTTTTCTTGTGATAAGAGCTTTTAAGTCCTATTCTCTAGTCTGTTAACTAAAATTGTGATCATTTCACAATACCTACACGTATTGAATCATTATATTATGCACCTAAAGCTAATGTTATAAGTCAATTCTGTCTCAATAGAAAAAGTTACTCTTGGGGACTTCCTGGTGGTCCAGTGGTTAAGACTCTCTGCTTCCAATGCAGGGGGTGCAGGTTTGACCCCTCATCAGGGAACTAAGATCCTACATGCTGTGTGGTGCAGCCAAAAAACCAAAATTACTCTCAGATGAACTTATTTACAAAACAGAAATAAAGTCACAGATGTTGAAAACAAACTTATGGTTACTAAAGGGAAAAGGAGGAGGGAGGGATAGATTGAGAGATGGAGATCGACATGTATACACTACTATATATAAAATAGATAGCTGTGGAGAGCTTACTACTGTATCGCACAGGGAACTCTGCTCAGTTCTCTGTAATGACCTATGGGGAAAAGAATAAAGAAGAGTGGATATATGTATGCATATAACTGGTTCACTTTGCTGTGCAGAGAAACTAACACAGATTGTAAATCAACTATATTCCAGTAAAAATTACTTAAAAAATAAATGTTCTTGTCAAAAATGAAGAAAATTACTCTCTTAGAAACTTTACAGTATACAATACAGTGTTATTAACTATAGACCATGCTGTACATTACATCCCCAGGACTTATTTATTTATAACTTGAAGTCTGTACCTTTTAATCCCCTTCACTTGTTTCACCCACCCTCTACTCCCCTAACCTCCCCCCTCTTGCAGTCATCAATCTGTACTCTATATCTATGAGTATGTTTTTGTTTGCTTGTTTTCTTTATTTGTAAGAGAATTATAAAAAGAAGAATTGACTTTGAGTGGTTAATATAATGATTTTCAGTGACTTTGCTGCCTAACTGAGAGTGATGTGTCTTTTGTGTAATTTTGTTTTTATAGGCATGGCAGAAAGCTCGAAGTGATGGCTGGGAACGAGCCTTTTGTGAGAAGAATTTTCTTTCACAGGCTACCATGGAAATAATCATCGGCATGAGAACTCAGTTGCTTGGTCAGCTTAGAGCGTCAGGTAAAGTTTTCCTACAGAGAACCTATTTCAGCTACTGGGGGTGCCCTGCCTCTACCTTATAACATTTCTTCTGTTAACTAACGCCATCTTGCATTGTCTTTGTAACATTATTATGTTGTCTATCTTTTGTTCATGAACTGCTTTGTATTAAATTTGCAGACTTCTGCATGATGTCAACTTTGTTTGTTGATTAAAAAAATGAAATTGTAGAAGCTGTGGGTGATAAATAAACGAATGATATAATGTTGGCAATAAACAATTTATATTTTTTGGGAAAATAGATTTAGGTATGGTACTTATTATATTTTATCACTATTAATAAATAGTTTTATGGAAGAGAAATTGCTAAAAATTAAGTAGATTGATATGAATGCTGTCCTTTATATTTTTGGAACATAAAACAACTAGTAAGCACGTGAAGACACTTGATTTTTTTTTTTAAGAGAATGCCAGTTTTGCTATATCATTTTAGAATTGTTTCTTTGAATTTCTGTTTGAGTGGCATTTTATCTTGAGGAAATAGAAGAAAAATACCTGAGCCTGGATTCCTAGAATAGCTCAAGTGCCAAAGTGATATAAGGCATGAACCAGAGGATTTAGAGTTGTTTCAAATATGGGGAGATATGAAGGACTATTGAAATTCCAGCAAGAATACTTTATATTTATTTGACTTCACTTCCAGGATTAGTGTCATCACAACCAACATGATATTAATACCATTCAGCAGAGTATTTTAGGTTTTTAGGTATGATTTTAGGATGCTTCTGATAACTGTTTATGAAGAACTTTATTGCAAGAGTGTGTATTTTTTTTTTTTAAGTCCACAACTTCCCAGTGTATCTACTGCTTACTTTAGTCTAAGTAAACCTAAACTTTCTTAGAGCATTGCTTCTGTATGTTAAACTTTTGAGAAGATATTTTATGAATTATTGTGAAATTTGAATCATTAAACTTGCATCTGTTATAAATTATTTTTTTGTGTGTGAAAACCACAAATTTAAAAGATATCTTGTGAAGTAGAAAAAGTTGGTGTGGTTTCTTTTGTCTTTCTAGGTTTTGTGAGAGCAAGAGGTGGTGGTGACATTCGAGATGTTAACACAAATTCTGAGAATTGGGCTGTTGTTAAAGCTGCATTGGTTGCAGGCATGTATCCTCATTTAGTTCATGTGGACAGAGAGAATATAGTATTGGCGGGGCCAAAGGAGAAAAAAGTACGGTTTCATCCCACTTCAGTTCTCAGTCAGCCTCAATATAAAAAGGTAAAACTTTTTGAATGCTTTTTGGCCTTGAGGTAAAACTTGTCTAATTTAAATAGTTGAAAATCAATGAAAAATGTTCCAAATACCAACATGCTTTGCAAAATTAATTAGTTATAAATGTACAATTCAACACTGAAACAAAACTTTGATAGAATTGAAAGAAGTAATGTGTTAAGTATTAAGGGACTTTTGTACGAACTACGTGAGCAATGATTTGCTTTAATTCTTGTTTGAGTAGTAATATATGCATCATCTATTTTGCTGAGGGACTTTATACACTTTAAAAGAATTAACAGCAAGTTAAGTGATAAATTCAGTTAATAGTTTTAAAATTTATCTTCCTAACAGATTCCTCCAGCTAACGGCCAAACTGCGGCCATCCAGGCGCTGCCCACAGATTGGCTCATCTATGATGAGATGACCAGAGCGCACAGAATAGCTAACATCAGGTGCTGCTCAGCAGTGACGCCTGTCACTGTGCTGGTGTTCTGTGGGCCAGCGAGGCTGGCAAGCAGTGCTCTTCAGGAACCTTCATCTTTTCGTGGTAAATATGCTGTGATGGAAATACAAATCCATTTGAGAGAAACATCTGTTTTTTTCTTCTTATTGAACCAAACAAAATTTGAAATTATAGAAATTTATGTGGTAGTAGCTCCCTTTTGATGTATTAAGACTAATTAATAAATATTAAACTATACCACTGTTCTTGAAATTGATTTCTAAGGTAGCTTGATATTGATTTGTACATTTTTAATTAATCTTGCTGATAGGAAGTTTAGTTTTCTCTTCCACTTGAATTTAAATGATAGTTTAACATAAATAAAGGTAATTATTTAAAAGAAATGTTACCCATAATCCTACTAACTTTATGCAGACACTTTTTAATATTATGTATTTTTTTCTGTGTGTTTAAATATTTTAGGTATTTCACCCATACTGTTATTTTATATTCTATTTTCATTTCACAAAATACAAAATATAGAAAACATTTTTAATATTTTATATTAATGGTTGGAAAATATTCTGTCACATTAAAGTGACAGAATGCTTTTAAAATATTTCTTTATAGTTGGATCTCTTGATTGTTTTCAATTTTTTGTTATTTGGTGTTTCAGCAAATATTTATTTATGTCAATTATTGTGCTGGGCATTGAGGATGTAAAAATTGGAGAAAAAGATTTGAGAAATTCTGATATTTAGAATTTGAGTAGAGAAATAAAGAATGGCCAGATGCTGAGTTTTAATTTGTGACCTACTAGAGACAGAGAAGGCACTGGCACCCCACTCCAGTACTCTTGCCTGGAAAATCCCATGGACGGAGGAGCCTGGTGGGCTGCAGACCATGGGGTCGCTAAGAGTTGGACACGACTGAGCGACTTCCCTTTCACTTTTCACTTTCATGCATTGGAGAAGGAAATGGCAACCCACTCCAGTGTTCCTGCCTGGAGAATCCCAGGGACGGGGAGCCTGGTGGGCTGCTGTCTATGGGGTCGCACAGAGTCGGACACGACTGAAGTGACTTAGCAGCAGCAGCAGTGTTGAGAGAACTCTCCACCAAATTGTTAGTATATAAGGAGGATTTGTTTAAATGCAGAGTATCTGTATTGGCTTACTTTTTTTGCTGTGATGTTAGATAGTAAAAGTGAATTTTTTTCCCTTTCCATACGTGTTTGAACAGCGGATGGTATTCCTAATGACAGTAGTGATAGTGAGATGGAAGACAGGACTACTGCTAATTTGGCAACTTTAAAACTTGATGAATGGCTCAGTTTCAAACTAGAGCCAGAGGTAAGTTGCTTTCTAGTAGTATGATAGATTCCTTTCATTCAGTTGTATGAATTATACATGGTGTGATGAAAATTGTCTCTTTTAAAATAGAGCCCTTAGTGTGAGAGAATAGAATACAGCTTGTTTTTCAATTTTCATAGGGCCCTGTTACATTCTCTGACATGTTGTGGTTTATTCCTATAGAGGATTTGAAAAACCTCGGTGTCACTCAGTATTTGAACATGGTGATATTTGAATATGTTTGTGCATGTTAGAAAATACTGAGTATTGGGTACACAAGAAATTCTTTTATTTTATATAACTCTGTTTAAAGGGAAAGATACTAGGTCATTCTGTTTTTTTTTTTTTTTTTTTTTTTTTCCATTTATTTTTATTAGTTGGAGGCTAATTACTTTACATCATTACAGTAGTTTTTGTCATACACTGAAATGAATTAGCCATGGATTTACATGTATTCCCCATCCCGGTCCCCCCTCCCACCTCCCTCTCCACCCGATCCCCTGGGTCTTCCCAGTGCACCAGGCCCGAGCACTTGTCTCATGCTGATTCTTCTATCTAGAGAGGCTGTTCTTTCTTAGGTTCTTTCATGTACTCTTTTGTATGTGCTTGTACCTTAAATGTTAGATGTTCACCAGTAGTATGTTCTTTATTCTGTCTCTGCACAGTTTCTGGGGACCTTACCTCTGTGTGTAGATTTGGTAATCATTTATACATTGATAACTTCCAGGTACAACTTATCTGTATCTCTAGCTTAGGATTTTCTCTGTATGAATTCCGCTGCTTTCTGGACATCATCATTTGGCAGTAAAATAAAGTATGAGTGAAATTAAATGTATTTTTTTCTTTATTTACTCTGCTGTTACTTTTCCAGTATTGATCACACTTTACCACACATTGTTTTTCTTTCTCTCATCATTGGACTGTGTAACTTGATTTTGTTTCTCTAGTGCCTCAAAATGGTAAAGAAGAAATTTTATTTCTTTCATGCAACAAGATGAATGGAACTGATAATGAAATATATGAAATGTGAAATGTGTTCTTTGGAAACGATTTCAGACTAATAAATAATTGTCTTGCAAGTGTGGTACATATTTTGCTGTTACCTATTTGAACTAGGGGCTTCCCTGATAGCTCAGTTGGTAAAGAATCCGCCTGCAATGCAGGAGACCCGGGTTTGATTCCTGGGTCAGGAAGATCCCCTGGAGAAGGGACAGGCTGCCCACTCCAGTATTCTTGGGTTTCCCTTGTGGCTCAGCTGGTAAAGAATCTGCCCGCAATGTGGGAGACCTGGGTTCAGTCCCTGGGTTGGAAAGATCCCCTGGAAAAGGGAAAGGCTACCCACTCCAGTATTCTGGCCTGGAGAATTCCATGGACTGTATAGTCTTTGGGATCACAAAGAGTTGGACCCAACTGAGTGACTTTCACTTTCATTTGAACTGAAAAAAAGCTATTTTATTACAGGCAGCCAGTTTATTGCTGCAACTTAGACAGAAGTGGCACAGCTTATTTTTACGTCGAATGAGAGCTCCATCCAAACCTTGGTCTCAAGTTGATGAAGCTACTATAAGAGCAATTATAGCTGTTTTAAGCACTGAAGAACAATCTGCAGGCTTACAGCAGCCATCTGGGATTGGCCAAAGGCCAAGACCTATGTCTTCAGAAGAACTTCCTTTGGCATCATCTTGGAGGTCAAATAATAGTAGGAAAAGTTCAGCAGATACTGAATTTTCTGATGAGTCTACTACTGCAGAAAGGTAAATTTATAGCATTTTATTAAAATGAGATATTTTCTCTAGGAAATAGTTATTTATCATAGAATCACATGCTTTTATAATATTTAAAAATTACTTATAATCTGAGATAGGCAAAAAGGTTGCAATAAAATGGGAGGAATTTATTACTTTTAAAACGTAATTCTTTTAAGTGTTAGATAATATGAAGAATTTCAAGCTCCTGGGGTCTTGAATTATTTTAAAAGGATTTTTTTTTTTTTTGGTCAGGGAAAGCTCAAAATGTTTAATTTTCAGAATTTATAAATGTAGGGTCTATGAAAAAGATAACAGCATTTTTTATTATGCATTTTAGTTCATATATGTCAAGTCATGTCTTTCCTAGATACCTCACAGCAAAAAGTGTTGGCTATGGCCATTTAGAAGAAGTGTCTCCTCCCAAGTCTTACCTAGATATTAATAAAACTGATTGGTTTTTATACAGAAAAGTACTTTATTCATTTGTTCATACAGGGACATATTAAATGCTTAGTGTTCTTGGTGTGAGACATATAGCAGTGTATAACAAATAAAAAACAAATCTCTTCAGAAAGGTTATATTTTGTTGAAGAAAGGAATACATATATTAAAAAAGTAAATTTACTGTCTTGGCAAAATTTCTTAGAATTTAGCTAAATTCTTTTATCCTTTTTATCATTTGGCAGTTAGATGTGAATTTTTTATTCTATGATTATTGAGAGCTCTTATATTGAATCATTTTTCCGAAATGTATTTGGTAATATAATAGTATTTATAGTGAATGGTTGGCCATGATTTAGAAATATTTCTGGTTGTAAAAATGTTTATTAGAACCCAATTTGTTTTTCTTTATATCAGTTAAATTTTTTTTTTTACCCTGATAGAATGGATAACAGAGACAACATTCTTGCCTGGAATGCTAGTTTGAACAATATAGTAGATATTATCTCTATGCTAAGAATATTATTTCATTGTTAAAAATTGAAAATAGAAATAATAGAAGCATAAAAGATATGTGATGCTTATTGTTTTTCAAGGATCAGATGGAATATTTAGTACCTACTGTCTTTTGATCAGATTTTACTTATTTGAATGAAGCATAAAGTCATGTTATCAGTTAAGACTTCAGTAAAAATAATAATACATGATGGTTTCCAAGTTTTTCATATATAACATTTTAGGAATAATTCAACCAATTGCTTGTAATAATGTGTGTCCCTAAACCTTTTTCTGTGATGTAGATACTGCCAAGCAAAAAGAAAATAGTAAAAAATACATTTTCTACTTAGATACTTCTCACTTTTTAAAAAGATTTTTCTAAAAACTTCCTTGAACAAGGGTTATTTCAAATACGTGAATACATTTGTGTAGAAATTGTGTGGTAGACTTATTTATAGACTCTTCTGTAAAATATATATATATTTAGAGAATATATATATTCAGATATATATATATTTAGAGAATATATATATATTCAGATGTATATATATTCAGAGAGACTATTTATACACATGTGTTTATATACATACATACTATACACATTTATGAGAAAATTTTTCCTATTTTCTTTATAAAAGTAATATATACTCATTTAATGAAAATTAGAAATGCAGGAGAAAATCATAATTATAATAAAGTGTAATATTAGTTATGCTTTAGAAACTGATTATCTTATAAATTCATTTCTTCTCCTGTGATATGAGTATCTGCCATTTTCCTTTCTTTATAGGTTGTAACCTTGCTTTCTTTATTCTCTTATCTGTTGAACAGTGAGAGAAAGAATTTCATGTATTTTTAGACTTTGTAGTTTTAATAGACAAGGCCTGAAACTGAGGTAGCTTATTGAGGAATAGATTAAGGACTCTTCTGAAGATGTATTTTTGAATGGAGAATAATCTTTCTTTATAATCTTTCTGGAATTGCTTCTTGAAGAAAAGGTATTTATAGTTAGTTTTTACAGTAGGATGGTAAAATATAGATCAGATAATTTCTTTTAATAAAAACATTTTATTAAAGTTATTTTTAAAAGCTTAAGAAACTATTAAAACATGGAAATTGCTCATATCCCATTATAAAATTAAACCAGTGTTTTAAATTGTCATTTTTTACATAATAATTTGCTTATTCTTTTCTATGAGAAAAATGAGATATAACTGAGTTATCAGAATTCTTTGTTCCTCTTAAATGAAAATGTAGGTGGAAGGGTTTATACAAATGCTTTGTTTCTACATGCATGAAATTTGAGGGGGAGCCAAAATTTGGGGAAGAGAGAGGAAAGCGAGAATAGAGCACAGAATCAAAGATCAAATTGGAAACTGCAAAAGTAGGCATTTAGTTCTATTGGAAGCATCTTTTTTATTTTAATAAGATATTACTCTCAACTAAGTTCTGTTACCTAGTTTTCAGATAAATAATCTGCCAAGGTAAGAATGATGGAATTTTAGAGGTATAACTTGATAATTCACTGAACTTCAATTCTTGAAGACAAAAGCCCTGAAAAGTTGGTTTTTTATATTTATCAAGTCCTTAATAATTAGTCACATGTTTATTCATTATATATTTTTGTTAGCATTTTTAGACTTTAGCTATTTTATTTCATTTGTGAAAGAAATATTGAATTCAAGGTATTTATTGAAAGAGAAGCAAATTGTGGGGATAAGCTATTTAAACTTATTTTGAAGGCAGAGTAATTATAATTGCAAGACTCAGTGGAAGTTTATGAACTGTTTATGACTTATTCTTTTTATGCTTTGTTTAATTATTATATATAAACACAGCAAAGTAAATTGATTGTTGTTGTTCAGTCACCCAGTTGTGTCCAACTCTTTGTGACCCCATGGACTGCAGCACACCAGGCCTCTCTGTCCCTCACCATCTCCTGAAGTTTGCCCAAGTTCATGTCCATTGCATCAGTGATGCCATCCAGCCATCTCATCCTCAGACGATTTTCACCTGTTTGCTGTATCTACCCAATTATTTTTTCCTTGCTTTCTTTCTTTTTTGTTCACGTATTTCAAAATCAGTCTCTCATATCATGTCATTTTACTCCTCTGTATTTAGATTTGTATTTCTTAAAAAAATAGAGGCATTTTTCCTTTACAATCAAAATCCAATAATCAGTCCCAATAAAATAATCATTTCCCCAATTCTCAAACTATGTTTATTTGAAACAGCATTTAGGGAGGACTCAACTCATGCACTGTGTTAGGGTGTCTTGTTTCTTGAATCTGTTGTGATCTAGAGCAGTTTGTTCCTTTGTTGACTTTTCTTAGGAAACTAGGTCAGTGGTATGAGATGTACCACATTCTAGATATGTCTCTTTTTGTTGCTATACCCTGCATATTTCGTGGATGTGGTTAGCTGTCAAGGCTTGATTAGATCCAGTATTTTGGCAAGAACATTTTTTTTCCTTTTGGCAGGAATATTTTATAGGTAATGCTATGAACTTTATATTATACTGCTTTAGTAAGTACTTAATGTCTTCTTTGTTTTTTAATGTCTGGTTTTCCACTGAGATGTATACTTTAAAAAAATATAAAATTCTTGACTGTCATTTTTGCTGCATTTATTCATAGAACTTTAAAACAGAAGAATCTTAGCATTTAGCCAGTTTAATCCCTTTATTTAACAGCTAAGGGTATTAGCTAAATTAAATTAAAAGATAAATTACAAGACTTGCCCAGAATCACCTACCTCATTAGTTGTAAATTTAGTTCTGTCTGAAAATCTTCTCTTCTGACTCTAGTCCAGTATTATTTCCATTTTGCCATGCTGTAATTTTTAGTATACTTTTGAAATCTGTTTGGTTTTAAGACATATGCAAGTGGAAGAGGAGTAGGTGATTTTTTAGTAACGGCCATTAGCATAGATGTGTTTAAATAATTTTAAAATGTTAAAGACATTAGGCATCGATATATGACATTATAATTGTTTAGGATTTTTTCTAGACTGTCATAAAAGATGTTAGGAGTTTTGTAAGGAAAATAATACATGGGTATCTAAATTAAAATTTTTTATAGGTTGTTTTTAATGTATTTTTGTATTGTTTTTTAAAAAAAGTAATCTTTTTAAGTGTACCTAATAGTACAGTCCTTTCTTCTAAGTGTAATAGAAGAATGAAACTGCCTTTTTAAATGCTACTCTGTATATCACAGAATCATTGAACTTTGGTTTGAAATGGAGTCTGCTTTGTATTATGATCTTATGTGTAACTGATCTTTGCTTCCTTCTTTTTACTCAAGAGTACTGATGAAATCTCCAGCTCCAGCACTACACCAACCTCAGAAGTATAAAGATAGAGGAATTTTGCATCCTAAACGAAGCACTGAGGACCGGTCAGATCAATCTTCTGTGAAATCTACAGACAGCAGTAATTATCCAAGTCCTTGTGCTAGTCCTTCTCCTCCATCCTCAGGAAAGGTAGAGTATCAGGGATTTGTAGCCCGTCTGGTGTTACATATTTAAACAAAATTATAAATAATTCTACTTTTAAATCACTGATCATGGCTTCTGTTCTAGATACAAATAGAAGTTTGCAAACAGTAAATTTTTTAGTTTTTCCTGCTTGCCAGGTATTTTTGGTCGGTATCATCCAGGGAAGTTTTCATACTAGTAGACCATTCCCTAATGGCATGTGGCTAAGCAGTTCATGATTCCCTTTCTGTATCTTTAGAACCTTTTTTTTTGTTAAATACACATAACAAGAGGAATTTCTTAAATTAATTTTGATTTGTACTTTCAGAATTGAAAACAATCATTTCTTTCATTCTTAACTGAGTTCTTCAATTCAGTGGTTATATTAAAAATACAACATATCTTAGGAAGATAAGGAAATGTTGATAAAGAATTGAGAACTATATATCTTTTACAAAGTTTATGATATGAATGATTTCAACTATTTAGAATAATTTTAATTTAATACCTGAATAAGTATTTGGTTAGTGTTTTTTAGCTATGTGATGTAGTTCTGGTGAAAATGTCTGCTAAAATACTGTTGTTAAATAAGAGGAAAAGAAATGTTTTTGCAGATTTATATTCTTAGGTTTTACGAGTATTTTTGGTTTTAATTTTAAGTGCCTTTATTAAGGCATAATTTACATGATAAAATTCACCAGTTCAAACTGTTCAATTCAGTGAATTTTGACAAGGGTATGCAATCATGAATTGTACTATAGCCTCATGGAGAGCATCCCCATTACCCTCGGATTCTGGCAACCACTAAGCTGCTCTTTGTTCCTAAAGCTTTGCCTCTTTTTGGAACTTCCTGTAAAGGAAATGGATATAACTTTTTCTGACTGGCTTATTTCACTTTTGAAATTGATTTGTAAATTATTGAGTTTATTATATTATTATTATATTAGTTATATATAATATGCAATGTTATTATATATTTATATTATAGTATATAGTATAAATATATTTGATTTATATTAAATTATATTAAATTATATTTATATATAAATTATATATAAATTATTATATATAAACAATATATAATTATAATTTTGTATCAATTATATAATTGATTATTATATTATATTTAATTATATTTATATTTTGAATTATATTATGGCTATTATAGCTATTAATATTATTATATTAATATCTATTACATATAATATATAATAGTATATATTATTTATATTAGTATTATGTATAATATAATGTAATATTATATATTATATATTATATGTTATATAAATAATATGATACATTACAATATATATAATAATTTAATATATTAGTATTATGTATAATTATTATATATAATATATATATTAATAATATATTAATTATGCAAGTAGAAGATAATATAAGTGGAATATTAATATAATTATATTATATTTTAGTTACATATATTATTGTTATAATTATTATATTATTAGTTTATTACTTGTTATTGCTGAATAGTAAGTATTCCGTTGTGTGGATATATCCTGTTCAGTTCAGTTCAGTCACTCAGTGCTGTGTCTGACTCTTTGCGACCCCATGGACTACAGCACACCAGGCTTCCCTGTCCATCACCAATTCCCGGAGCTTACCCAAACTCATGTCCACTGAGTTGATGCCAACCATCTCATCCTCTGTCGTTCCCGCCTTCAATCTTTCCCAGCATCAGGGTCTTTTCAAATGAGTCAGTTCTTCACATCAGGTGGCCAAAGTACTGGAGTTTCAGCTTCAGCATCAGTCCTTCCACTGAACACCAGAATGAATACTCCTTTAGGATGGACTGGTTGGATCTCCTTGCAGTCCAAGGGACTCTCAAGAGTCTTCTCCAACATCACAGTTCAAAAGCATCAATTTTTCGGCGCTCAGCTTTCCTCACAGTCCAACTCTCACATCCATACATGACCACTGGAAAAACCATAGCCTTGACTAGATGGACCTTTGTTGGCAAAGTAATGTTTCTGCTTTTTAATATGCTGTCTAGGTTTGTCATAACTTTTCTTCCAAGGAACAAGCATCTTTTAATTTCATGGCTGCAGTCACCATCTGCAGTGATTTTGGAGTCCCCCAAAATAAAGTCAGCCACTGTTTCCACTGTTTCCCCATCTATTTACCATGAAGTGATGGGACCGGATGCCATGATCTTAGTTTTATGAATGTTGAGTTTTAAGCCAACTTTTCACTCTCCTCTTTTGCTTTCATCAAGAGGCTCTTAAGTTCTTCACTTTCTGCCAAAAGGGTGGAGTCATGTACATATCTGAGGTTATTGATATTTCTTCTGGCAGTCTTGATTCCAGATTTGTTTATAAACAGTATGTTCATCTATTCACCATTCAAGGACTTTTGGCTTGTTTCTACTTTTTGGCTGTTATTAATAATATTCAGGTACACATCTTTATGTACAGATGTGTTCTGTGATCTTGGGTACATACCCATGAGTGTGTTTGTTGGGTTGTGTGGTGAGTGTAACTTTACAAGAGACTACTCAACTGTTTTCCAAAATAGCTGCACTATTTTCTGTCCCCTTCAGTAATCTATGAGGATTCCATTTGCTCAATATTCTTAACAGTACTTGACATTACTAGACTCTTAATTTTAGCTATTTAGGTGTATAGTGAAGCGCCATTGTAGTTTAACTTGCATTTTCCCAGTGATTAAGTATTATATTGACCATCATTTCACATGCTTTTTTCCATTTCTGAATCTTCTTTGGTGAAATATCTGTTCAAGTTTTTGTTAAACTTTTTTAGGTTGTTTGTTGGTTGTCTTTTTTTTATTTAGTTGTAAGAGTTCTCTATACAAGTTTTAATTATCTGTGTTGTAAACACTTTTTTCAATAGTCTGTGCTTGCACTTACATTTTACTAATGGTGTCTTTTTTTGTCTTCATGTAACCCATCACTTTATTTATGTATTTAAGAGTGTTTTTAACTTTTTTTAGTTTTTAACTTTTTATTGAGGTATACTTGATTTACAATATCATATTAGTTTTAGGTGTACAACATAATGATTCAATATTTTTATGGATCATACTCCATTTAAAATTGTTACAAAATAATGGTTATATTTTCCTGTTCTATACAATGTGTCCTTGTTATTTATTTTTAATTTAATTTTTATTTTATATTAGAGTATAGTTGGTTTATAATATTGTGTTAGTTTCAGGTGTTCATCAAAGTGATTCAGTTATCTTTTAAAGAACAAATGCTTTTAATTTTGATGGAAGTCCATTTAATTTATTTTTAATATTTCATCTGTATTTTCTATTACAGTTCATATTTTTTGTGTCTAAAAGTCCTTGCCTCATCAAAGATTCCAGAGATTTTCTGCTGTGCTTTCTTCTAGAGATTTTATAGTTGGAACTCTTTGCATGCTTATACCTCACTTGGTCATTATGTATTACCCTTTTAAAATATTGCTGGATTTGATTTTGCTCCATCAAAAATTTTATTAAATGAGGGATCTTTGTTTATGAGGGATGCTATTCTCTAGTTATCTTTTCTTGTGTTATCTTTGTATGATTTTGGTATCAGGGTTGTGTGGTTATGTTATGGTTAGTGGGGAAGTGGTCCTTTGACTTCAATTTTTGAAAGAGATGTATAAGCTTAATATTATTTCTTCCTTAAGTGCTTGATGGAATTCACTACTTAAGTCATTTTTACCTTGTCCTAATGTATCTTGAATCAGTATTATGCCCTTTCAGTTATAGTTTGAGAACCTTGCAACAGTATATTTATATTACTACCCTTCAGTCCTTTGTTGATAATGGTTTCTTACATTTTATTTCTACATGTTACAAATGTCAGAATATATTAGTTTTTATTTTATACAATTACCTTTTTATCAAAAGTCAAGAAAGTGTCTTATATTTACTAGGGCAGAGGGCAGTTTTTATTCTGGTACGAATTTATTTACAGCACTAGGGTGTGATCCTTCCATGGGCTGATGTGCTAGGTATTACACATTCTTTCCATTCTGTCTGGGAAAAAGATGAAATATTCCCAACCATGTATGAGCTCTAAGAACTCTTTTTCTTTGAATTTTTCCTTGCTTCAGGTCATCGTTTCTTACTATGTTCAGGTCTTTACTTAGCCAAAAACTTGTGAGGACCCCTTCTGAGTTCCCTGTTTTCTTCCCATGCAGCTCCCTTCCATCTGGTACACTGCCATGCAAAATCTAGTTAACTTGGCCTCTAAACTGTGAGTTCAGTGAGACCATTGGATTCCGTTTGTGTTTCCCTTCCTGCATTGTCACCTGGAAACTGTATCCAGGCAGTAAGCTGGAGCAGTTTTTGTTTTGTTTTCAGTCTTGGCAAGTTTATTAAGATATTTTCTGAAAGTACATTTGGAGTATAAATCAGAGTTTACTATTCTGAATGCTTTGAAAATCAGGACTTGGTTTTGGTTCTTTCACCTCACTTTGATTGAGTCTTGTGTAAGTTTTCAGCCATGATAGAGCTACTTAAATTTGTTGAATATTTGGTGAAATATTTTGGTTTATATATTTATAAGGTGTTATTTAATTGAGCCTATTGATTTTGAAAGGTCAAGTTTCATTTCAAGAATTTATGCATCCTTTTTTAGGGCTCAAAATCTCCTTCACCAAAACCAAACATGCCTATTCGATACTTCATAATGAAGAGTAGCAATCTGAGAAACCTTGAAATTTCTCAACAGAAGGGTATCTGGTCCACAACTCCTAGTAATGAGCGGAAGCTAAATCGAGCCTTTTGGGAAAGCAGTATGGTTTACTTGGTATTTTCTGTTCAAGGATCTGGACATTTCCAGGTGAGCCATCCTGAAACAGTAAAAGGGCATTATTCTGGCTGTAGATTAGATCAGTTAAATCATAGAGGTTAAGAAGAAGCTGGGTTTTTATTGCATTGGAATGTAAGAATGCATTGTGCTTGACTGAGGATAAGGAATATATTGCACCTCTTCAAAGGAATGATATAAGGGATCCCTTTGTTTTTGCCTTGTTTTCCTAGAGTCTCTCCAGATAAACAATTTTTCCTTCTGAGGACAACTTAAGATTTCAGGTGGATTAAAAGTAATGAGTAGTGTGACTTTTTGATAAAATGTTTATTTAAATAGTGCCAAAGAGATTAGTCCGACCATCAAGAAACTAAGTGTGTTTCTTAGCTCAGCTTGACTTGATATATATCTGAATTTATAAAATAATGGATTTATTATTTGATATAATTATCATTTTTTGAACTAAAAACCTAGAAGTTAGATTGTATTCATATGGTAATGGAATAAATGTAGGTTTAGAACTATGATACATTATTTAGAAAATATGTGTTTGTATTTAAAATTACATTAGAAAGCTGAAATCAGTCTTTCCTCTAAAATTTTCTAATTCATCTTTTTATAAGAAATACTTAATGAGTGGCTTTCTGGAATTTTGTTAGATATCTATTATTTTTATATTACATTGTTACCTTAAAAGTATAAAACCTCAGGGCTTTCTCAGATAAATTGAATTCAGAGGTCTTAATGTCATCCTCCCCTTTTCCCTCATTTTACTCACAGGGATTTTCTAGAATGTCTTCTGAGATAGGAAGGGAGAAGAGTCAGGATTGGGGCTCAGCTGGACTAGGAGGAGTGTTTAAGGTGGAGTGGATACGGAAAGAAAGTCTTCCCTTTCAGTTTGCACACCATTTACTCAATCCTTGGAATGACAACAA
Organism: Odocoileus virginianus; assembly: GCF_023699985.2. Taxonomy (NCBI): domain Eukaryota; kingdom Metazoa; phylum Chordata; class Mammalia; order Artiodactyla; family Cervidae; genus Odocoileus; species Odocoileus virginianus. The sequence continues at coordinate 1,997,674 of NW_027224265.1, forward strand.
GAAAGTCCAGATAAGCAGAGATGGGCAGGTATACAATGACATTTGCTGTTTTTCTTCCACTCTTTGTTTTGTTTGGCTGTTATTGAGTGACTTGTTTGAGGAACAAATGCAAGAATACAAATTGTATATTCCCTGTGCACATGGGAAGATAATGGTTCAATTTGTAGAAGAGTTAGTTAAAAACCTACCTGCAAAGGTGCCTGACAGAGCTCTTTTTTTTTTTTAAAAACATTTTGTAAACCTGACTTTGCTCTGTCATTGTATATATAATCTTTCATGTCAGTTCTTGGAGTTTCCTATTGTCTAACTAACGTGATATAATAAAAAACCTAGTGTAATTCTGAAGTAATTTCACTAAAGTCTAAGGATAAGAACAGTATCTAAGTTCTTTATGGATTTAACTAATGATATAAATAGCAGCAATTTTATATTTTTGTGGCTTGTTTTATTTCTGTTATGCTTTGCCTTCATGATACTGCTGATAGGCATTTTAAACTGGTTAAGGTGATAGGAATTAACATATATATTGATGACTGTGCTAGTTTCTTTATATGAGGTAGTTCAATTCTTAAGCCTAAAATAAGTTATTGACCAAGATTTTTGTAGGAGAAAATAGATTCAGAGAATCTATTTACAGAGTTATCTAGTTATTTATTTAGAGAGTTATCTAAGGCTATATCTAATACTTCATCTGAACAAGTGTGACTGTTCAAATAACCACATGAAAACTGTTAAGGTTCTTTTTAAGTGCACATGATGTCACAAGAGGACAATAAATGACATTCTTTTCAATTATGTAAGAATATTTTAATTTTTATTTGATAATAATTTTGAAATCAATTTCATTCCTTAAGAATATTATATAGTATCTAAGAATCTTTCTTGAGGGAAAAAACGCAAATATCTAAAATGCTAAGTATTAACATAAACGTTTGGAAGTACAAAAGCTGAGTATTTTTGCTAAATCTTCATGAAAAAAAATTCACTGTTTCCTGGGAGAAAAAATTCCAGAAGAACTCCCCAGAAATTTTTTACCATTTTGTCATGGGCAGTTGTAATATTTGCAGGTTAACTGCAACCTTGGACATTGGGAAGTCAACTCTAAATCTTCATGAAAAGCATTAGAGCAGTGAAGGCATAACACATGATTTTAGTAGAAATATGAAATTTGATTTTCTTACATTTTTATCAGTATAGGTTTCAATCTAGTTGTTTTTATGTTTATTGTGACTTTTGGTTTATCTAGGAACTAGAACCTCAGGTTGGTGAACAGTTGCTCCAGTTATGGGAACGCCTTCCGTTGGGAGAAAAAACCACAACTGATTAATATTCAGGTTATACCATACTTAACTTTGAGTACAGGCATTATTTGTTATCATTAAGGAAATCTTTCAGATTATTTATATTTTCTTTTCTTCTTCTTCTTTTTTTTGTTTTTAACTCTTTCAGAACTCTTAGCTTTCAGAAGAACATCATGCTTCCTTATAACCACTGAATGCACTGACGTCCAAAAACTGAGATGGGGTTGTGTTATGAATGAGCTTTTCTGGTTGAAAGTGTTTCTTGAGGACCACCATCTTCATATAAAAGAGAAAAGGATAATTTAATTTTTATAGTGATCATAGAGAATGATTATGTGTTTGTTAATGTGTTTATAATTGAGAAAGAGTTGTTTCTTTATTTAACACAGCAGCAGTTAACATATTTAATTTGAAGTTAAACGGTTGTTTGAAACACTGACTTAGATCTCTAATTGGTGATTTGTTTTAATGAAAGATAAATTGTTTACTTTTAAGAAAAGTCTGATTTTATCTGTCCACCTGAGCACCATTATAGAAGAGTCAACTCTAAAGATTTATCATTAAAAACAAAGAAAAGCAAATGACCAAAACAAGAAAGAATCTTCTTGTTCTGCAACTATATGAAGCACAGTAAAAACTGAAGAAAGGCAGAATTCCTTCCTGACTTGAATCACATCAGATTAAGTGCTTAATAGAGGTGCTACCTCTATTAACCTGCTGTGTCCAAGCCATCCTTTCTCCTACATGACAATCTTCACTTATCTCTGATATAAAAACAGTGATTATGAACTCTTCATTTTGGCTAGAGAAACTTGATTTAGACAAGTTAAAGATTTAAGCAAGTTATACAAGTTGGAAAAAAAATGCTTGTAACAGTTAATGGTAACTTGATTTATGTATTTTTCCAAACTGAAGCTCCCAAACAACACACAATGTTTTCTAGTACTTTTTATCCTACTTATGTTTCCAGGTAAGATTTCTCTCTTGCTCCTTTTTTTTTTTTTTTTTTTTTTGCATTTGTGGTTTAATAAATGGAGAGTAACTTTTTGTAAACCCATGTTAGTGCCAACTCTTACCTTTCTTTGCCATCTGAGAATTGTTTGGTTTGATCTCTTTACCACAGTTGTCTATAAAATTTCCTTAGAGGCTTTCTGAAGGGAAATGGAAGTTCAAGGAGAAATCAAAGAATTGTATTGGTTACTGAGTTCTAAGTGAAACAGTTTTGATAGCACTTCTCATGATGCATTTGGGTCATTGCTATGTAACAAAAAACCAACATGAATCTAATTTAAATACAAAAATAGTAAGTGTTCTGCTTCTTTATTTAAGAATAAAGAAGTGAAAAGTCATACATCAACATAAAATCTCGGGTACTCTTCTCTACTCTCTGGGAAAGCATTGTATGTTGGTGCATTAGTTTAAAATGCTGGCTGTAACTTTTGCCTATACTTGTAGTTACTGGGATTTTGTTTGTTTTATACTTTGAAACATACCTGTAAATTGAGCCTGTGTGAATTATGTTCCACTATATGTATATTACAGTTCTTTTCCTATTAGAGCAAGTTGTGGTTTTCTGATAATGTATACATTTATTTAGGCATATATTTAGCAGTTCACAGTATTCTAATCTGGAAGTAAGAACTTCTAAAAAATAGAACTTGTTTCAATTTCCACCTGTTTTCTAATATCTATCCCTGTATGTAAATAATGAGTTTGTTGATATTTAAGATGAACACAATTTGAATGTAATTAAAATGCTGTTTTTTTTTTTTGAGAGAGGTGAACTTTAAATATACTTAATAAATGAAATTCTGTTAAATCATTTAGATTTTGTTATTTCTGACATTATCAATGATCAACAATTATCCCTTGAGATATTAATGAATTTCATACACTTTGAAAAATACTAAATTGCCATAGAAGGTGATGGCCTCAAATCAGTACCTTTCCCTAGAAAAAAAATTACCTTATTATGATAGGGGCATGAGAAAAATCCCAAGACTTGTTTTAACATAAAATCTTCTGATTATTAATAGGCTATGTAGCTGTCCACCTTCTGTTCTCAAGACGGCGCATTATGTACTGTGCCATTGTATCCAGCCTCACTCTACCAATTACAGCAAAGATAAACAATAAGGAAAGAATAATCTCAGTTGAGTACTTCAAGGAAAGACATGTTCATTTAAGAATTTGTTCTCAGAGACTCGTTCTTCACCATTTAAAATCTTATATCCTGAGACAGAGAAAATGTTGAGAAATAAGTCAAATGAACTTTACACCTGAATCAATACCAGGGTGAAAAGCTGGACACATAATTCACAGGTGACCACACGTCTTGGTCTGAGTGAGCTTCTCATACACAGATCCTCGCTGTGCTGCTGAGATCTCCATGATTGCTGTCTACCCAGAGGCCCACACAGTGCCAAGCCCACACAGTGCCAAGTGTGGCCAAGGCCACTGGGTGCATCATGGTCTTTCTAGCCAAATATGAATTTCTACTTGGCTGTCTAATAGAATCTCAAATTCGGTATTTTGAAAATTTAGCCGCAATTCTTTCACCACAGTCTGTTCCATTTAAAGTTGTCCTGTTTTTGATTAGTGCCACTTTCATTTTTTCAGTTGTTCAAACCAGAAAACTTGGAGTTATACGTGATTCCTTTATTTCTGTCAATTCAATCCGTCAGAAAATTTTCTTGGGTTCAGCTTCAAAATATATCTAGACTCCAGCTGTTTCTCACCACATGTGTCACAACTGCTCTGGACTGAGCCACCTTCATTCCTAAGATGTCTTCCCTTCTTTACCCTTTCCTCATGCTACCAGTCTATTTTCAACACAGAATCAGTGTTTAAAAACATTGAATCAATTTATATTATTCTGTTTGCTCAAAACCCTGCAGTGGCTCCCCAATTCACTCAAAGTCAAAGTCCTTATAATGGCATAATGATCTGGTCCCCTTTTAGGAGCTGGTCTCCTATTCTCTGACCATCTCTCCTCTGCTCACCTCCTCTACGTACTCCACTTTAGCCACGTTGACCTCTTCATTGTTCCTTCAATATCAAGTACCTTCCAGCATCAGAGACTAGTTTTCTTTCTTCCCTCTACCTGGAATGCCTTTCTCAGAATACCTGTTTGGCCAATTAGTTATGTCATCATTTAGTGTTAGCTTTACTGTAAAGTTTTTTTTTTTAAAGAAACTATATCAATAACTTCAGATATGCAGATGATACCACCCTTAAGGCAGAAAGTGAAGAGGAACTAAATAAAGATTAAGGTGAAAGAGGAGAGTGAAAAAGCTGGCTTAAAACTTAACATTCAAAAAACAGATCATAGCATCCAGTCCCATCACTTCAATGCAACTTGATGGGGGAAAAATGGAAATAGTGACAGACTTTATTTTCTTGGGTTCCAAAATCACTGTGGATGGTGACTGCAGCCATGAAATTAAAAGACACTTGCTCCTTGGGAAAAAAAGTTGTGACAAACCCAGACAGTGTATCAGAAAAGCAGAAATATCACTTTGCTAACAAAGGTCCATAGAGTCAAAGCTACGGTTTTTCCAGTAGTCCGGTATGGATGTGAGAGTTGGACCATAAAGAAGGCTGAGTGCTGGAGAATTGATGCTTTCGAATTGTGGTGTTGGAGAAGACTCTTGAGAGTCTCTTAGACAGCAAAGGAATCAACCCTGAATATTCATTGGAAGGACTGATGCTGAAACTGAAGCTCCAATACTTTGGCCAGCTTTTGCGGAGACAACTCACTGGAAAAGATCCTAATGATGAAAGATTGAGGGCAGGAGGAGAAGGGGATGACAGAGGATGAGATAATTGGATGGCATCACCGACTCAATGGACATGAGTTTGAGCAAGCTCCAAGAGATAGTGAAGGACAGGGAAACCTGGCATGCTGCAGTCCATGGAGTTGCAAAGTGTCTTAATAACAACAGGTTAACTTTAAAAATTAACAAGCAGTAAAATCAAATGCTTCTTAGATATATAGCTTTATGAATTTTCATACATGTACAGACATATGTAGTTTATACCACAATGAGGATACAGTTCCATCACCTCCAAAACTCCCTCATGCTATTCCTTTGTAGTTACATACTCCTCCCACATTTAACCCCTGCCAGCTGTTGGTCTATTCTCTGACATTCTAGTTTTTTCCTTTTGAAAATATATTAAAAGATTATACATATAACCTTTTGGGTCTGTTTTTTTTTTTTTTTTCACTCATCTTAATGCCTTTATTTATTTACTTTTTTTTTTTCATCTTTTTTATTAGTTGGAGGCTAATTACCTTACAATATTGTAGTAGTTTTTGCCATACATTGACGTGAATCAGCCATGGATTTACATGTTTTCCCCATCCTGATTCCCCCCCTCCCGCCTCCCTCTAGGTCTTCCCAGTGCACCAGCCCTGAGCTCTTGTCTCATGCATCCAACCTGGGCTGGTGATCTGTTTCACCCTTGATAGAATACTTGTTTCAATGCTGTTCTCTTAAAACATCCCACCCTCACCTTCTCCCACAGAGTCTAAAAGTCTGTTCTGTACATCTGTGTCTCTCTTTCTGTTTTGCATATAGGGTTATCGTTACCATCTTTCTAAATTCCATATATACGCATTAGTATACTGTATTGGTGTTTATGTTTCTGGCTTACTTCACTCTGTATAATGGGCTCCAGTTTCATCCATCTCATTAGAATTGATTCAAATAAATTCTTTTAATGGCTGGGTAATATTCCATGGTGTATATGTACCACAGCTTCCTTATTCATTTGTTTTCTGATGGGCATCTAGGTTGCTTCCATGTCCTGGCTATTATAAACAGTGCTGTGATGAACATTGGGGTGCACGTGTCTCTTTCAGATCTGGTTTCCTTGGTGTGTATGCCCAGCAGTGGGATTGCTGGGTCATATGGCAGTTCTATTTCCAGTTTTTTAAGGAATCTCCACACTATTCTCCATAGTGGCTGTACTAGTTTGCATTCCCACCAACAGTGTAAGAGGGTTCCCTTTTCTCCACACCCTCTCCAGCATTTATTGCTTGTACATTTTTGGATAGCAGCCATTCTGACTGGCGTGTAATGGTACCTCACTGAGGTTTTGATTTGCATTTCTCTGATAATGAGTGATGTTGAGCATCTTTTCATGTGTTTGTTAGCCATCTGTATGTCTTCTTTGGAGAAATGTCTGTTTAGATCTTTGGCCCATTTTTTGATTGGGTCATTTATTTTTCTGGAATTGAGCTGCAGGAGTTGCTTGTCTATTTTTGAGATTAATCCTTTGTCTGTTTCTTCATTTGCTATTATTTTCTCCCATTCTGAAGACTGTCTTTTCACCTTGCTTATAGTTTCCTTTGTTGTGCAAAAGCTTTTAAGTTTCATTAGGTCCCATTTGTTTATTTTTGCTTTTATTTCCAATATTCTGGGAGGTGGGTCATAGAGGATTCTGCTGTGCTATATGTCGGAAAGTGTTTTGCCTATGTTCTCCTCTAGGCGTTTTATAGTTTCTGGTCTTACATTTAGATCTTTAATCCATTTTGAGTTTATTTTTGTGTATGATGTTAGAAAGTGTTCTAGTTTCATTCTTTTACAAGTGGTTGATCAGTCTTCCCAGCACCACTTGTTAAAGAGGTTGTCTTTTTTCCATTGTATATTCTTGCCTCCTCTGTCAAAGATATGATGTCTGTAGGTACATGGATTTATCTCTGGGCTTTCTATTCTGTTCCATTGATCTATATTTCTGTCTTTGTGCCAGGACCATACTGTCTTGATGACTTATGACTATACACCACATTAACAAATTGAAAGATAAAAACCATATGATTATCTCAATAGATGCAGAAAAAGCATTTGACAAAATTCAACATCCATTCATGATAAAAACTCTCCAGAAAGCAGGAATAGAAGGAACATACCTCAACATTATAAAAGCTATATATGAAAAACCCACAGCAAACATTATCCTCAATGGTGAAAAATTGAAAGCATTTCCCCTAAAATCAGGAACAAGACAAGGGTGCCCACTCTCACCACTACTATTCAACATAGTTTTGGAAGTTTTGGCCACAGCAGTCAGAGCAGAAAAAGAAATAAAAGGAATCCAGATAGGAAAAGAAGAAGTGAAACTCTCACTGTTTGCAGATGACATGATCCTCTACATAGAAAACCCTGAAGACTCTACCAGAAAATTACTAGAGCTAATCAATGAATATAGTAAAGTTGCAGGATATAAAATTAACACACAGAAATCCCTTGCATTCCTATACACTAACAATGAGAAAACAGAAAGAGGAATTAAGGAAACAATACCATTTGCCATTGCAACAAAAAGAATAAAATACTTAGGAGTATATCTACCTAAAGAAACAAAAGACCTATACATAGAAAACTACAAAACACTGAGGAAAGAAATCAAAGAGGACACAAATAGATGGAGAAATATACCATGTTCATGGATTGGAAGAATCAATATTGTCAAAATGACTATACTACCCAAAGCAATCTATAGATTCAATGCAATCCCTATCAAGCTACCAACGGTATTCTTCACAGAACTAGAACAAATAATTTCACAATTTGTATGGAAATACAAAAAACCTTGAATAGCTAAAGCAATCTTGAGAAAGAAGAATGGAACTGGAGGAATCAACCTACCTGACTTCAGGCTCTACTACAAAGCCACAGTCATCTTAATGCCTTTAAGCATGATCTAAGTCGTGTATATCAAGGTTTACTTCTTTTTATTGTGAATAGTATTCCATTGCAGAGAATGTGCCACATTTTATATTTAACCATTTATTTGTCAAAGGGTATGTAGGTTGTTTTCCATTTTTTATTTCCATTTTTATAAGTAGGATAGCTAAACATTTGTGCACAGTATTTTGTATGGAACATGTTTCCATTTCTTGAGTAAATACCCAGGACTGGAATTGCTGGATCATATGGTAAGTTTATGTTTTATTTTATAAGAAACTGCCAAAGTGTTTTCCACTGTGACTATACCATTTTGCATTCCTAACAGTGCTGTCTTAAGAGCTCCTGGTTGCTCCACATACTTAACAGCACTTACTACTGCTAATACGTTTATTTCCACCATGCTATCTGCAATAGTATCTCTTCATCATTTATAAGTTTTAGCTCTCTAATGACTGTTAATGTTTGCTATCTTTTCATGTGCTCCCTTAGTCTGTTCAGGTTGGTAAAATAAAATATTACAAACTGTGTGGCTTGTAAACAACCAAAATTTATTTCTCACAGTTCTGGAGGCTGGAAGTCTAAGATCAAGGTGCCAAGTGTGCAAACCCTCTTCCTGGTTGCAGGCTGCTCACTTCTTGCTGTGTCCTCAAATGTTAGAAGGGGATGAGCAAGCTCTCTGGGGCCTTTTTTATTAAAGCACTAATCCTGTTCATGAGGGCTCAGCCGTCATCACCTAACCACCTGCCAAAAGCCCCAGAAATATTTCTAGTATCATCACATTGGACATTAGAATTTCAAAAGAAGAATTTTTGGGGCACACAAACATCCAGCCTCTAGCCATCACCCATACATCTTCTTTGGTGAAGTGAGTGTCCAAATGTGTCGACTATTTAAAAATTAAATCGGCTTGTTTTCTTACTCTTGAGTCTGAGGCTTTCATTATGTTTTTAGAATACAAGTTCTTTGTCAGATATGTGATTACATTCTTTTCTTTATTTGTAGCTTGTCTTTTAATTCTCTTAACAGTAACTTTTTTTTTTATTTTTAAATTGTGATGAACTATAACTTACCAGTTTTTCTTTTATGAATCATGATTTAGGTGTCATTTCTCAGAATTCCTTTACCTAATCTGTAGTCATGAAGATTTTCTCTTGTTTCCTTCTAAAATTTCTTTAGCTTTATATTTAGATTCATGACCCATTTTGGGTTAATTTTTGTGCAAGTTGTGATATTTAGGTTGAGGTTCATTTTTAATGCATATGAATGTCCAGTGGTTCCAACACTATTGTTAAAGACTTTAACCTTTATTGTCTTCGTGCTTTTAACAAAAATCAGTTTGCCTATTTCTTTGGCTCTGTTTCAGAACTCTGTATTATGTCCCATTGGTTTATGTATCTGTCCCATCACCAATACTGAAGTCTTGATTATTGGTATATTAGGGTAATTTTTAGAAATTGGATAGTAAGGAGTTTTACCTCTAAGATTGGGAGTAACATGGACCTTTACTTTCTTTCCTGAAACAAACAAACAAAAAAGACAAAATACATGAAGTTGCAGTTTTCAAGACACTGGACATCAGGTGAAGGACAGTAATCCCTGAGACATAGGAAACAAGATGAGTTCTACAACTGCCCAAGTTTAACTGCCTCAGAGAGTTTCCAAGTTGTGGCCTAGGGAGGGCAACTGAAGCAGAAGTCGAGAGTTTCTGAGTTGAGGAGACAGAGGTTAGAGTGGGGAAACAAAAGCAGCTAGAGTTCCTAGAGCAGAGTAGCAGAAAGGGTAGAACTGCACAGCAGGTGAGGCCCAAACCCTGCGGTACTCATCAGAGCGCTTCTCAGCGCATGCACACAGAGGTTACCTGAGGCGAGGAGCTACCTGAAAGACTAAAGGAGATGGTGCTCGGTGCTTGTAATGGGTCAGGAATAGTATCTCTTCCCACTAGCCAGACTTGTAAAAATACAAAAGAAGGCAGAAAAGAGGAAAAAAGAACATACAAAAATAGCAAATAGAAAACAAATAATGAGATGATAGGCTCAGACCTAAAAAAATCAGTAACCATATTGCCTCACAATCCCAGTTAAAAGGGAAAGCTTTTCTGACTGGATAAAGAAAAAGACTCAATTATATGATGACTATAAGAACTGTACTTTAAAAATGAAGACACAAATAGGTTAAAAGTTTTAAAAATGAAAGAAGTTATACCATGTTACTATTAGTTTAAAAAAAAAACAGACAAACTAGAAGGGCAGTGGTATTCAGAACAAAGACTATAAACAAGGGATAAAGACAGTAATAATAGAAACAATTGACATAATAATGCTAAATATTTAGTCACTTAATTGAAAGAGCTTCAAAATACTTAAGTGAAAGGTGATAAAACTGAAAGGGTAAGTTCATAGTATTGTCAGATTTCAATACCTCTCAGTAACTGATAGAGTAGACAAAATCAGCAAATATATTGCAGACTTAAAGAGCCATGTTGAACAACTTGACCTAATTAGTATTTACAGAACTTATCACCCAACAGGAGCAGAATATACACTCTTCAAGTGCACGTGGAATATTTATCATGATAGACCACTTAATGGGCCATGACACAAATCTCAATACATTTATTAATTGATTTTATAAGTAGGGTAAGAGCATTTAACTGTGGGTCTACCCTCAACAAATTCTTAAATGCTCAATACAATAATGTTAACTATAGGCACAGTGTTGTATAGCGTATTTGTAGAACTTCTCTGCAATTCCCATTCCCCACCTAGTCCCTGGCAATCACTGTATTCTCTATGATTTTGTCTACTGTAGATATAAAGTGGAATGATGCAGTATTTGTCCTCCTGTTACTAGTTTATTTTATTTAGCATAATGTTCTCCAAATTCATTCATGATATGTTTGGCAGAGTTTCCCCCTTTTTTCAAGGATGAATAATATTTCACTCTAGGATGGACAGTATTTTCTTTATCCATTCATCTGTGGATAGAAATCTGTGGATAGGTTGTTTCTGTATCTTGGCTATTGTGAATAATGATACAGTAAACAGACTGCACATATCTCTTTGAGATCCTGATTTCAATTTTTTGAATATATCAGAAGTGGAATTGCTGGATCATAAGATAGTTTTATCTTTAAAAATCTCAATAAATTTAAAAATGATTCAAATCATGCAATGTTTTCTTACAATAGACTTAAATTAGAAATGAGTAACATCCTACTTTAAACCAGCTAGAAAAAACAATGTTTTCTCACTAGCTTCCTCTAAGCTCCAGGATTGCTTCTCAATGGATCAGCTGGTCATGTGCTTCTTGTTCCACAAATTACTATGCTAATTGGCCAAATCTGTGTCAAATATTCACCCCAAACACATGGGCCAAGAATAGAAGAGAAATGGCTCTCTAAAGGAATATCAAAGTAATATTACCAGAATAAGGATTCTGGGGAAGGCAAAATTATTAGCTATCCACTACCAAAAGCTACTAGAATTAATTAGTGAGTTTAGTGAGGTTGCAGGGTACAAGGTCAGTATTAAAAATGTACTTCTGTTAACAAGAAACAATTATAAACTAAAAGAAATGCCATACTAATAACACTAAAAATAAAAAATACCTAAGAATGACTTGCAAGAGATGTGGAGAAACTTAGACACTGGAAAGTATGAAGTAGAAGCACTGGTAAGTAAGTGATAAAATGTGTTGCATCGAATGAAAGTTACCTTTCGGGTCACCTCTAAGAATTTGCTGTGTGTATCAATCAAAACTGTAACTTAGTTGTAAGTAACACGTTCGCATATACTGTAAGAGGATTTACATGATGTCAAAACACAGGGACTTTGCAGGTGGCACTAGTGGTAAAGAACATGCCTGCCAATGCAGGAGACAAGAGATGTGGGTTTGATCCCTGGGTGGGGAAGATCCCCTGGAGGAGGGCATGGCAGCCCACTCCAGCATTCTTGCCTGGAGAATCCCATGGACAGAGGAGCCTGGCGGGCTACAGTCCACAGGGTTGCAAAGAGTCAGACACAACTGAAGTGACTTCGTACACACCCACGTCAAAACAAAGGATGTAGAGAACTTATGAGATTGAATAACCAGATATGGAAATGGCCGGGGGAGTGGGTAGATGGAGTTCCAGCTAAAGAAAGGTCAGTCCGGGATTTTACCCCTGGCTTTGCTGCTACTGGACACTGACAATACCAGATCCCCCTTCTTTCTTGGGTGATTTTTCCAAGTCTCTCCTGTATCTTTGCCACACCCTCTCAAGAATCAAAGTTTGTGGGATCAAATGACTAGCCACGCGGGTACCCTTCCTGTCACAGAGTAGGAAGCGGGAGGTTCTGGCCTCTTCTGCTACAGAAAATGGGACCCTGCCTCCTACCAGCCCTAATACAATGAAGTATTCCTCCCAATAACAAGGAGGTTTGAATTATGTTTTCTTTTTGTTTTTTGTTAAGGGAGACATATATCTGTTATAGCACCTTCTGATTCCTGATGATTACAGGATCGTTTCTCGTTTTCCCAACGGTTGAAATAATGCAAACAGTACAGGCTCTTGTTAAACTGCGGCCCTTGCATGATTGGAGAAGTCTGAAGGAGACCATTATATTCCCTGAAATTGTATGTAGAATTTTGGTACGTGTAGCTTTCTCACTGGGGTGGGGGGAGGAATCCCACAATGTATTAAAAAAAAGAATACTACGTGGAACATTCTATAAAATTACTTTCTCCTAATGAGGAAATTTCCTTTTGTTTGTATTAATTGTCACTGGTATTACTTCATTTCTTCCACTAGATGGCGGTGTTGCATGGAGTTTTCAAACCAATCGCAAGAATTACAGACATGATAGAAAAAGTGCGTTTAAATGGCACGTTTAAGTGGCACGTTCTCAAGATGATTTTAGGGTTGGAAAGAATTTAAGAAATCACAAAGTTCATTTTTTTTTTTTTTAAACAGGCGAAGAACCTGTTGCTCCCAGGTTAAGGGAGAGGTCTGACTGAAAACAGGTCTTTGGAAAATTCTAAAGAATACCCTGATGGGAAGGAACAGCTGAAGCTTGGGCTCTTCAGTCACACATACTGTACAGATGTGCCTCTGGCCACTGAGGGACTGGAGTGATACTAGTTGTGGACTTTGACTCTTTGGCACTGAGACATTTGTATATTTTAGTTACATTTGTGAAGAAAGCCTATCTTTCTCCCCTGAGGCAGAAGGGATCCTAGTAATGCCCAGAGGCTTTGGTTGAGGAGGGAGCTTGCCCAGAGCCTTCCTTCGACTAAGCTTCCTTACTGCCTTCACATACCTTGCAGTTATGTGTTTTATGTTCTTTACACAGCCAAAGGTAACCCAATAAATGTGTGTATATGGAATATTGATGACACATAAGGAACATACTATGTACTGATGTTTGAATTCCTCCTCAGACACGAAGAGAGAGGAAACTCAAGTCAAATGGGGAGACCACTTGGGCAAGGTGGCTTGTAGGTTCTCTGTAATATCCCTTCTGTTCAGTTCAGTTCAGTCGCTCAGTCGTGTGTGACTCTTTGCAGCCCCATGGACTGCAGCACACCAGGCCTCCCTGTCCATCACCAACTCCTGGAGCTTACCCGAACTCATGTCCACTGAGTTGATGACATCCAACCATCTCATCCTCTGTCGTCCCTGTTCCTCTTGCTTTCAGTCTTTCCCAGCATCACGGTCTTTTTCCAATGAGTCAGTTCTCTGCATCAGCTGGTCAAAGGAGTGGAGTTTCAGCTTCAGCATCAGTCCTTCCAATGAATATTCAGGACCGATTTCCTTTAGGATGGACTGGTTGGATCTCCTTGCAGTCCAAGGGACTCTCAAGAGTCTTCTCCAACACCACAGTTCAAAAGCATCATTTCTTCGGCACTCAGCTTTCTTTATAGTCCAACTCTCACATCCATACATGACCACTGGAAATCCCTATGTACAGACCACTAAACAAATTATGCGGAGGAGCCATGGCATGTGCTCAGGACCCACATCTGAGCACCCAAAATTCTTTTTTTTCCTGACCATATTGTGAGGCTTACAGGATATTAATAATTTCCCTATCAGGGCTCAAACCCAGGCCCATGGCAATGAAAGCCCTGAGTCCTAACCACTGATTTGCCTGGGAATTTTCCTTTCCTCCCAGAATTCTTGAAGTGCCTAAGCCTCCAAAAGATGTGCTATTTTTCCCTCCACTTCCTTATTTTCTTTTTTCTCTGATCCTTTCTAACTTTGGTAATATTCTCAGCCACACTGTAGCCAAGACCAGAACTAAAGTGCTCACCATTTACACTTCTTTCCACTAAAGCTAATAATATTGAGTCAATAAATTATCTTTTAAAAGAGCAACCTTTTCATTTGCACTGATAAATGTATATAACTATATCTAAAATTCAATGTTGTGTCTTAAATTTCAGTAAGCTACTGTGAAGTTCACTATGATGGATAGTTCTTGACTCTACAGTTCACTCTCCTTTCTGCCCAGGATGCTGGCTTTTCTGTCCTCTGACTTCGTGCTGGGTTTGGCCAGTGGGAGGCAACAGCAGGAGGTAGGAAGGTGAGAAGATAGAGAGCTGAGAATTTACTTCCCTGTGCCTGTCTTCTTCCAGGTGGCGCAGTGGTAACAAATCTGCCTTTCTGTGCAGGAGACACAAGAGACACGGTCAGGAAGAGCCCCTGGAGGAAGAAATGACAACCCCTTCCAATATTCCTGCCTGGAGAATTCCACGGACAGAGAAGCCTAGCGGGCCCAGTACATGTGGTCACGGAGAGTCGGACACAACTAAGCACGCACACACTCTGTCTGCTAGGTCACTGGGTAGCTTCCCTGTGTCCTTGATCCTTTGCTAGAAGTCATACTTTCTGTTAGATAACTCTCTCCTGCAGTTGGTAGCTCCTGTCACGTAAGTCTCTCCTGTCACTGGGACTTTGTGGTTTCCAGCAACTTCTTGTTCCTTTGGGTCTAGAGGTGGCAGTAACCTCCTGCTCTTGCAAGTCATCAGGTACTTCATTCTCCCTTGTTTTTTTCTAACCCTGCTTTCTCCTCTGTAAACAGACCCTTCAATTCAATCTCTTCGATCTTTTCATCTGTTCTTACTCAAAAACCCTGACCTGTTCAATGAAACTATTCAATTTCTATAGTATGAGATTCCTTATAAAGGTCTGTTTGTAATGTTGGATTTCTGTGTGAATTTTCAAGTTGGAATGTTAATGGTCAAGTTTTATTAGACTGAGCTTGAAAACATTTATTAACCTTAAACATTAACCTTTAACCTTAAACATTATTTAAGGTTAAATAATATCTTTGAGAGACAACATCATTTGAACCAAATTAGAGAGGGGTGCTCAGAGCTGAGTCTTACGTCCTTTGATATTGGGAAAGGGACAGATTTCAAAATCTAAAATAGTGGATTAGAAAGAACCTCACTAGTAACTTTACCTTGATGCTATAAGGAGTAATCATATGAGTCGATCAAGGAGAAGTAGTTGACTGCACCACATTTCCAAAAATGACGTATTCCAAAAACAACAAAGGAGATGATGTTGAAAGGTACCGAGTGCCTACAAACTTTACTGTTGAAGATCTGCTGGGATAACTTTCAAAATGGCCAGGATCCTAAGAGGATACCAGCATGTTTATATAACAGAGAGTTAATGAGTTTTGTAGGAAAAGAATTTATATTAAGCCTAGGTTTCTATGTAAAGGCCAAAAGAAAAAAAAAATTAGAAAACCAAAATCTCCAAGAAAGGAAAGTGAAGTTTGTGTCAAAGATACCCTAAAGCAGATAGTTTTGACAATAAAATGATTAAGAAGTGAAATAGGGTATTAGTCACTGCTATAATATCTTGAGGAAATGTCTGATTTCTGGTTTGAACTTAAGAGAAAGAGGAATAATGAAAAATTTCTGAAGTTATTCTCTTACATGCATAGTTTACTCTAATTGTTTGATTATTTTTCCCTATTAATGTTAGATCTTTATGTCACTAACCTAAACACTTTTTTAATACTAAATAAGAAAAGGAACTGGTGAAGCAAACCTGGAGATTTCCCATGATTTTCATGGTTTAGGTAATTTCTGTTTTCTGTATCCTGAGATGATCAAGAGTTGACCGGAGGTGAAAATCATGTTGAAAATCTTTGTCATCGGGTGAATTCTTTTCGTACTTCCGTGATTTCCAATATACACAAGTTATATAATGTCTTATCATTATTTCCTATAGAGAATCTGTTGTCCAAAGACAAAGTATTAACTTCTGCCTTTTCTTATCTGTGTGACTTGGGGCAACTTTCCCAATGTTTTCAGGTTTTGCCCTTTTAAAATGCAGATAATGTATACCTCATACAGTTGTTGTAAGGATTAAATAATATTTCATAGAAAACACCTGATTTAGAGTCTGGGACAGAGAGAGTGTCCTAATAATACATTGTTGTTGCTAAGGCAATGATGAGAACTCATAAATAACATGATCATGCCACAAAGAATGCTTCTTTCACTGAAGGATTTTGTCCCTCCTAGGTGGTAGCCCACTCATGACATCTGTTACATTATTCTACATTCTTAAAATTAGCTAGCATAGCATTCTGCTGGACATTTTATAGATGGGAATAATTAGAAATTTTATTTTTGGTTCATATAATGGCCTCTGAGCATATGGAAGCCTCCTAATTCACTGGCAATGAGTTCATAAACTCTGCTGGATCTACATCTGTGAACCTACAGTACACATCCTCTGGGCATTTAAAACAAACTTTTACTTGGTGATAATTAATAAATTAATAATTGGAACTAAGGGAATGTAATGTAGCATGCAAGGAGAAGCAGAAGCAGCAAGTCAGAAATTCATGTGTCTATAAGGGACATGCTATTAGAACAAAAGGAAAGTTTGAAGGGTGATTCGACCTTGGCTAACATACTAGCGTGTTAGATTGATTATTTCCCACTCCCTTGTGATGATAAAATGAGTCTCCTTCATTTAAGCACTGATCACTGATGCTATGGAAGTTATCTTGGTTTATTAAGCTAGTGGTATTATGGGAACTCATGAATTATTAATGATTAGTGCTTAAGTATTAAATTCATACAGAATACATCTGCAGCCTTTTAAGGAAAAGTGATGTTCACCTTTTCTTTGAAAAATTATTGCTGTGCAAAGTCTTATTCCTCTATATAATCCCTCTCCTTTAGTAAGGAAGATCTCTGTATATAGTTTCATAATCATTCTCAATAAGTTATCCAATGTTCAGCACAATTGTATGCACCCACTGGTGAGTTCAATGCATATAGTGACTTTTAAAGGTCTTCTCCAAGTTGTTTTGCATTAAATATTTTATTGCAATAATTATTTTTAAAGTTCAGGGACCAGGAATCTTTGTTTATCAGAGATTATAGATTGTAGTGCCCTTCAGAAAGACTCATGGCTTGAGAGTGAGTCTGTCCTAGTAAGAATAGTACCTCTGGCTTCATTAATTTCTTTTTTTTTCATTTATTTTTATTAGTTGGAAGCTAAATACTTTACAATATTGTAGTGGTTTTTGCCGTACATTGACATGAATCATTAATTTCTTTTGAAAAATGGAGAAAGCAGTGAGAGGTACATGAAAAGAATGTTGTTTTGATAACTTTTCTTTCTTTTTTTTTTTCTATGATAAACTTATAACTGTGATCAGAGGCCATGTGAAAGGCTTAAGGTCCACACTGCCTCCTACCCACTATTTCCACTGGATGTCTCCAAGGAAACAAATTGCCAAGGTCACCATTTGGGTTCCCCCTTCCCCCACTCCTCACCCCCTTCCACTTTTGATTTCCCAGCTTAGCAAATGATATCTCAGTTTATTTAGAGGCATATGCCAGGAGCTGGGGGTGATTCTTAATCTGGAGACATCCTTCTGCTTCACCTTCCACAACCATAACTGACCAATTTACTTCATATCTTTCGAATGTTTCTCTCCATCATCAATGCCCTTGATAAACCATCCTCACATTTTACCCATACTTCTGAGCCATTTACTTGGTCTCTCCATTTCCACTTTTCCATTCCAATCCATTTTCTGCCACTCAAGCGATCCTTTAAAATCATGTTGGATTATATCCTGATCTATTTCAGATCTTTGCAGTGGGCACAAAGTCTGTCTGATCTGGCCCCTGCTTGTCTGTCCAGGTTTGCCTGACATCTCCTTTTCACTGGCTGCACACTGTCTTAAAGTCCTTCAGCTGAGAGGTGTTCCTCCCCACAGCAGGGCTCACTTCAGTCCACTTCTTCAGATCTCAGAGCAACGTTCCACCTGGAGCCTCCTCAGATAGTTCAGGCTTGGTCAAATCCCCATTATGTGCTTTTATTGCATCAGCTATTTCTCCTTGGACATTTATGAGACCTATACCTTGCGTAATCTTTTTTCAGTGTTTGCACAGTTTCTCTCCTCTCTGCTTGCACATTTCTAAGATAGTTCTGGGGGCTTCTGAAGTAAGAATGTGAACAATAAGAGGACACCATTATCTTATCAGGCATACCCTAACACAATGCTTTATTTGTGCTAGACCTAAAATTAGGAAATAGAAGGAAACAAATGAATGAACCACTTAATCAATTTTAAAGGATAAAAATAGACTCCAGGGTAGAGTAGAATCTAGGACAACAGTGTTTTAGAAAATAAAATTGAAGATAATAAGTAATGCCAAAGACACACAGTAAATGAAGCCCTTTTCAAAGCAAAAGTGTTAAATTAAAAACTTTCAGGCAGTTCAGGGAATTTAAGAAGCATATCATCTTGTTGAGCAACTTGTGACTAGGGGGGAATTCAACATCTTTTGGGAACTTTTTTTCTATTTAGGTCTCATAAAACCAAGTCCTGTCATTTAAGTTTCAATCCTTTGAAAAAGCAAGCCTTTAACAATAAAGGTGCCTTGCTCTATCAATTTCCTTTCACTTGGGATGGCACTCAGGGTACAAATGATGTGTAAGGAGGCTGCAGTTCTCTCCTTAAGCTAGTTGAAGATAATAAATAATGCCAAAGTTGGTTGTGTTTCCATGGGGTCACTAGTGTGCTCTTTAGCATTTTTAATTCTATCATGGATCAGACTGGGCAGGAGGAAAGGTAGATTCTTTTTTTTTCCATCCTGTTGTCTAAACTTAGATATGTCCTATTTCTGAAGCATTATCATTTTTGGAATTGAGGAAAGAGAGCTAAATTGAGTCATCTAAGTTTACTTTTTGCTGGTTGGGTGTAGAAGCCTTGTGCATGCCCTCCCTCCCACATTCAGGAGGTCATATCTCTTTGAAACTAATCCAGTCTTACAGGCTGAATGCTCTGAAGCAGATGAAGCAACCAACAGACAAATGATCATCCCCATTCAACACTGGTATAAAGTATAGAAAATGCTTCACAATTGATCTAACAAAAGAAGTTATCACTGTTTTCCAAGTTAAGTCAAGTACTGACATTGCACAAGGCACTGAGGTAGGTGCTGACACATATGTTATTTCACTTCATTGTTAGTATCATTGTTTTCCCCAAAGTTCCAGTGGGAAATTAAATGATACTATAAGCCATTTGTGGGTGAAATTGCTGCCAGATGCTTAAAGGAGATTCAGAGGTTTAATTCAAGACTGAAGTGAACCTACCTCAAATGCTTTTTCATTCCAGTTCAACTTGTGTTGTTTTTGCCTCATTCCTTGAATCTTCCACAAAAGGTCTCAGGTCTGAGACCTTGTCACTCTGAGCACTAGAACGATGAAGACATATTAGAAATCTACAAACTCTGCAAAGACACCAGGACTTATCTATACTTGTCAAAAAGTCCATTTGTTACATTGATTCAGCTAAGAAGTTTGCATCCCAAGACTTGAAATTTACCAACTGCTTATAAAACCCTTAAGAAAGAATAGCCAGAGATGAGATGCATGCAATAATATTTTATGACACTGGAGAAGTGCATCTCTGAAGCTTAACTCTTAGTCCTCCATTCAGATGAGATGTTGACAGAGGAGCCAGAAGGAAGATCAGGTATGTGGGGCTTTCTGGATGACTGGACCTCAATATATATCTCTAGTCATATTCCAATTCCATACTTTTTAAAAAAACCTTTTAAGGCTGCAGGTCAAAGGACTTACTACCTCAGTTTTTAACCCTTACTCCAATTCACTTGAAAAGGCATTTGAGCCCAGAGATGATGTAATACTGCCAAGACAGGTCAGAGGCCAAGCCTGAAGGCACGCATATGATCTGGTATATGGACAGGAGATGAAAGTGTAACTGAGGAGTCTCTAACATAACCACCAGGTCCCTTCACTCCCCTTCCTCAGTAAGGAGTTGGGGTGGGCGCCCGGAGAGCTTGGCTCTTGTCTCTCCCTGCCTCACAGTGTAAAGCTTTAGCTTCTTCTGAATGTTTAATACAAGCCCCTGTGATGCCATCTCACTGTCAGGATGCTTTCCAGGGGGCAAGGAGTTCACCGAGTTCAGCTGGCACCAAGAATGGAAGTTAGCCCCTGGGAGAACAGGGAGCGAGCCCCAGCGGAGTGGGTGTTCCCGTCAGACGCGCTCAGGCCCTCGGGTCCCCTCTGCCTCCTCCAGTCACGAACGGAAGTTACCCCCTGGGAGAACAGGGAGCGAGCCCCAGCGGAGTGGGTGTTCCCGTCAGACGCGCTCAGGCCCTCGGGTCCCCTCTGCCTCCTCTGGTCAGGAACGGAAGTTACCCCCTGGGAGAACAGGGAGCGAGCCCCAGCGGAGTGGGTGTTCCCGTCAGACGCGCTCAGGCCCTCGGGTCCCCTCTGCCTCCTCCAGTCAGGAACGGAAGTTACCCCCTGGGAGAACAGGGAGCGAGCCCCAGCGGAGTGGGTGTTCCCGTCAGACGCCCTCAGGCCCTCGGGTCCCCTCTGCCTCCTCCAGTCACGAACGGAAGTTACCCCCTGGGAGAACAGGGAGCGAGCCCCAGCGGAGTGGGTGTTCCCGTCAGACGCGCTCAGGCCCTCGGGTCCCCTCTGCCTCCTCGGTCAGGAACGGAAGTTACCCCCTGGGAGAACAGGGAGCGAGCCCCAGCGGAGTGGGTGTTCCCGTCAGACGCCCTCAGGCCCTCGGGTCCCCTCTGCCTCCTCCAGTCACGAACGGAAGTTACCCCCTGGGAGAACAGGGAGAGAGCCCCAGCGGAGTGGGTGTTCCCGTCAGGCGCGCTCAGGCCCTCGGGTCCCCTCTGCCTCCCCCGGTCCAGGATGAGGGCCTGGCTGCCCAGTGTGCGCGGCCACAGAGCACAACCTCGAGGCACAGAAGGGGTCACAGCTGATGAAGGTATGCCGTGCTTTTTCTAAAAGGAAAGTCAGTTCTTTATTAGCACGAATCTAGTACAGCAGCGTGGATACGTTTTCTATTCAGAGCAAGCACAGCTCTGCCTGTGCACGCACGGGCACGTATGCATGTGTGTTTATGTTGTGGTAAAATAGCATATAACATAAGCTTTTCCATTTTAACAGTTCTTCAGTGTACACTTCAGTGGCACTGGATGCATTCACAGTACTGTGCAACCATTACCACAGCTTTTCCTCATCCCAGACTGAAACTCTGAACCCATTAAGCATTGACTCCCTGGTCTTCCCCTTCCTCAGTCCCTGGCAACCAGTGTCCTCCTTTCTGTCTATATGAATTTGACTCTTCTAGATACTTCACAGAGGTGGAGTCATACAATATTTGTCGTTTTGTGGCTGGCCTGTTTCATGTTTTTAAGGTGTATCCATGTTGTAGCGTGTGTCACAATTTCCTTTGTTTCTAAGGGTAAATAATATTCCAGTTTGTGTATGTGTGTCTGTATACATATATAAACACATATGTATGCGTCACCATAATTTGTTAATACGTCTGTCAATAGATACTTGGTTTGCTTTGGTCTTTTGGCTATTGTGAATACTGCGGCTATGAATATGAGAGCACAAACATCTGTTTGAGAGCTTAGTGTTGTTACCATGAAAAACTACATATCTACAATTTGGGGTTGGAGCATTATGTATTCTTATTTGGGTTAGCATTTTCATCCTTGAAGAGTGTCCCAGCACGAGAGAAAGGAGGATATTCCCAAGTATTTGACTAGAAAAACTGGGCCTGGCCTGGTTCTCTGAAGCACAGAATTCATGAATTAATGCTAGTTTCAAAGGTTTCTCTGATGACAAAATCTTTCTGAGTGGTATGCTGCCAATCAGCTTTTGAATGTGTTGGTTGGTTTGACTTTCCAAATCTTAACTGATGTTCTTGACGTTTGTTGGCCGGGGGGTAGTTTAATCAAGATAAATTACCTGCTTCTGGGGAAGATGAGGCGGATGCCGCAGGGCAGCCGGACCTGGGTTTGGAGGACCGGGTTTGGAGCTTCTTTTCAGCGTGGTGTTCTTCTGAAGATGCAGGATACCCTAGACCAGGGCCCTGGCCGTGGCTGGGCAGCTTGGGGTGCAGATATCCGCCTGCACGATGCAGCGAGCCCGCACCAGGAAGCAGCAGCTTCTGATTCTGGTGGCGCAGCTCCAGTGGATACAACGCAGCGAAGGTCTGGCATCTGGTTGCAGTCCTGGCCGAGCGCAGTGGCCGTCTCGCTGGTGAGCCTCCGGGGCGGGAGCATCACCGGCGCTGGCTCGAAAGACCTCGTAGAGGCAGGCTCCTAGCGGAGCATGGCGTGAGTCTATTTTCCTTGGGCAATGGGCTAACGTGTGATAGAGACCTTACATAAACGTAAGGATTTTTGTACATTTTCTGTCTCTGGTTCCAGGAGCACACTATCTTTATCTAGTCATCTACTGATGGGCACTTAGGTTCTATGCTTTTGTTTCTGTGAATAATGCTGCAGTCAATATAGGGGTGGTGTGTATCTTTTTGAATTGGTGTTTTCCTTTTTCTCTGGATAAATACTCAGAAGTGAAACTGCTAGATCATAAGCTAGTTCTATTTTTAATTTTTAGAGGAATCTCCATTCTCTTTTCCATAGTGGTTGTGCCAGTTTACATGACCATCGGCAGTATACCTGGGCTCCCCTTTTCTCTGCATTTTTGCCAGTATTTATGGTTTGTTGTCTTTTTGCCACTAGCCATTCTGACAGCATGCAGTGATCTCACTGTAGTTTTGATTTGCACTTCCCTGATGGTTAGACAACATATTAACTGCATATATGAAAAAGCAGAGACATTACTTTGCCAACAAAGGTCTGTCTAGTCAAGGCTATGGTTTTTCCAGTAGTCATGTATGTATGTGAGAGTTGGACTATAAAGAAAGCTGAGCGCAGAAGAACTGATGCTTTTGAACTGTGGTGTTGGAGAAGACTCTTGAGAGTCCCTTGGACTGCAAGGAGATCCAACCAGTCCATCCTAAAGGAGATCAGTCCTGAATATTCATTGGAAGGACTGATGCTGAAGCTAAAACTCCAATACTTTGGCCACCTGATGCGAAGAGCTGACTCATTTGAAAAGACCCTGATGCTGGGAAAAATTGAGGGCAGGAGGAGAAGGGGACAACAGAGGATGAGATGGTTGGATGGCATCACCGACTCAATGGACATGGGTTTGGGTGGACTCTGGGAGTTGGTGATGGACAGGGAGGCCTGGCGTGCTGTGGTTCATGGGGTCACAAAGAGTCGGACACGACTGAGCGACTGAACTGAACTGAACTGATGGTTAGTTACATGGATCACACTACTTCTGTTTGGTGTGTTGTATTCATTTTTCTGTCTTCAGGAAAGCTAATATCTTAGGCATTTGTTTCTGGCTTGCTGTTGTTGTTGCTGATACTGGGAGAAAATGGGAAGATACTTTCTCACCCCTGAATATCCACACCAACTAAACACACTATAAAATGACAGTGGGCATGGTAAGTTTCTCAGAAATGAAGTGATACCTAAAGCAAACTGTTGCTAAATGATTAAAATAAAATGAAGAGCATTTTCTGACATTACGGTAACTATTCCTTGTAGTTTTATCTCAGTGGTAAAGACACATACATGTGCAGTGTGTGCTCAGTCACTCCAGCTGTGTCTGATTCTTTGCGACTCTATGGACTCTACCCCACCAGGCTCCTCTGGTCATGGGATTCTCCGGGCAAGAATACTGGAGTGGGGATGAACTTATAGGATTGTTACAGTAGGAATATAAAGAGAAAGAAGGAATTCACATTCAATTTCTGCCATATGAAACAGGATTTTGCATTATGGCAACAGGCTTGTAAGACAAACTTTATTGAGGAAGAGACAATTTTCTCAAATTTAGCACATCAAGAGCAAAACAGGGGAGCTTGGGTTAGAGTATCAGAGTTTCTTCAATAAAGGTAAACAAAGATAAATGCCCATCTGTGGCTATTCCTTAAGGCATATGGCCTCAAGGGTGAAATGAAATCCTCTTGTCAATATGGGATTATGGAATAAAGATGGAGGAGAGAGGCAGAGTAAATGGTGAGGAATGGAGCTTTTCCTGCCATGTCAGTAAACAGAAGATATCACAGTCATTAGTAGCTGCAGCCACAGCCTGTGGTGAGCTTGTGAGCCTGAGAGAACTCAGCAAAGAAGGAATACTTGCCATCTAGCAGACATCAGACTGCAACCGCTCCCAGTGGCTGAACCCTGAGGAATCTCAGGATATGAAAACATAGGATACTGGTCACAAATAGCTGAGGCGCATATCAGAGGGATGATTTCAGTAAACCCAGACTCTTGGATCTTTCCATACACTGGAAAGCACTAAATTCTTTAACTTGCAATTTCTGATTTTCTTTAACAGTAATCTATTGATGTTCTGATTACCTGCCCTTTGCTGCAAAACTCATATATATCCCAGCTCCCCCTTCAACTCCTCAGAGCAGTTCTCTCAGTGTTACTTGAGATGCTACCTTCCAGGCTTGAAGTCCTAAAAAATCCTGCCAAATGAAAGATAACCCTCAACTTTTATGTTGTAAATATTTTTTAAGTTGACAGTAGAGAATGAGAGACATCCCAGTCTCTCCTCTCTGGGCTAAAATATGTTAAATAATCTAAAGGAAATGACAAGATCCCTGATTGGCATTTTGGTGTGGGAGTAGGGGATTAATTTTTCTAAGTTACAACCTAATTTGTGGAAGTTTTTGTTGTTTAGTCTTGTGTCTGTTTAGTAATTGTGTCTGACTCTTTTGTGACCCCATGGACTGTAGCCCACCAGGCTCCTCTGTCCATGGGATTTCCCAGGCAAGAATACTGGAGTGGGTTGCCATTTCCTTCTCCAGGGGATCTTCCTGACCCAGGGATCGAACCCACATCTCCTGCATTGGCAGGTGGATTCTTTACCACTGAGCCACCTGGGAAGCCCCTATCTGTGGGAGAGACAACATCAAATTAAACTTGGTGATTTAGTGGTTTTAGTTGTAAAAGAGGGGCTAAGCTTGGTTTTCTCACTCACCTTTGGTTCATGGCCTAGACAAGAACCAGACGCTTCCAGTATTCTTTTGGAATGACAGAAAATTTTGCCATTTGCTCTAGGTTTGAATAGGGGAGAGTGGGGGGTGGGGAGTTACCATGTAGCTGAAGGTTGCAAGGCAGAACCCATGGGCCAGGATCATACAAGAGACACACACTTCCAGGGGCCAAGTAAGCCAACAAGTAATGCTAGGCCCAGAACAAGCCAAAGAGACCAAGCTACAGACTATACCAGGTGTGTGTTTGTGTTGTAAGTGGTGGCAGAGGGAGAAGTGGCCAGTCTGAGTAGTGCAGTTGATCTAGAGAAGCAAGAGGACACCACTCAGATTATTAGATCCTTTTGCCCATTGCCATGAGCAGCGCCCCATCTGAGGACAAGGGTGGAGGAGGAGTTCTGAAAGCCTGGCCTTGGTCTGAGCCTGAGAGTCCCCAGTAGATGTTTGGCTGTATCTCCAGTATGATCCCATGAGGGATCAATGAGTTTCTTCAAGAGATACTTCAGAGTATGATCTCAGACAGACAAATGACTGGATTGGACTGAAATGTAGATGTCTTCCTTCTGCTACTAGCTAGTGGGTGCTTCAGCACTTTAGAAGAGTTATAGGCAGGATTTTATAACTACATTTTTTCTGCCCATGTCAACCAAGGGTGGGAAATTGACAGCCTTAAGAAAGCAATAAACATTCTTTAACTATATAGTATGACAAATGACAGCCACAACAAATTGAAGTGAGAAAACCCTTGACATTTTTAAATTCTGGAAATGTATTGTGAAAATGCTGAACACCTTGGGGGTTGATTCTGATTGTTGTCCACTAGGTAGGGAATATGGGCCACTGCTCCTGAGGGCAGTGGTATAGAGCTGAGAGTGCAGGCTTTGGGCTCCAATCCAAACTGCACCGTTCCCTGCACTGGAACGTGGCCAGGTTGCATCTGTGTCCCTGTCTGAACATGGGAAGGACCAAACATCTTCATAGGGTGGCTTTCAGACACATGGGTTGATATGTGTAATATTTAATAAGTGTTGCACTTTAATAAGTGGCACAGTGGTAAAGAATCCACCTGCCAACGCAGGAGATGCAAGAGACGTGAGTTCAATCCTTGAGTCAGGAAGATCCCCTGGAGTGGGAAATGACAGCCCACTCCAGTATTCTTGCCTGGAGAAATTTCATGGATAGAGGAGCCTGGTGGTCTGTAGTCCATGGGGTCACAAAGAGTCGGAGGTGACTGAGCGTTCTTGCATGCACAATAAGTGCTCAAATATTCACTTTCACTAAAAATGTGGACTCTCTATTGCCTCATGTGAAAACAAAGTTGAGAACTGTCTAGGAGTAAATAAATCATAGAGGTCCTGCTAGGGGAGCTTCTCTGTGGGGCATACCTTTTGAGCATCCTGAGTCTGTATATTTGGCAGCAACTTTATTCTAAATCTTTAGATTCTTTAGTTGATTCTTTTAGCTGGTTATAAAAGAGCAGAAAAAAAATACTATAATATGAGTAGTTCTTTAAGAAGAATTCCATTGTGTTTCATCATATTAAATTCCACTTTCAGAGATCAGAATATGATCATAAGACTTAAGAAACCAGTTATGAATTAGCTTAGTATGTATATATTTAATGTCACATTAGAGCTCATTTCATGGTTCAGTATAACTTCCCTTAGTATTTAAGTGCTCTGTATAACTTATTTTGGCCTTCCCAGGTGGCACAGTGGTAAAGAACTCATCTGCCAATGCAGGAGACATAAGAGACCCAGGTTCAGTACCTGGGTCAGGAAGATACCCTGGAGAAGGGAATGGCAACCCCCTCCAGTATTCTTGCCTGGAGAATCCCATGGACAGAGGAGTTTGGCGGGCTACAGTCCATGGGTCACAAAGAGTCAGACACGACTGAAGGGAATTAGCACGCATAACTTATTTTGCATTTCTTACCCATGGGTTTTTCTAATGTGAAGAAATTCACTGACATAATTTCTTAAAGGGGATGAGCTCCCTCAGTTTTCCCCCACACTGTGTAGAAATTCCTTTTATTTGTAATTAAACCACCTCTCTCAAACAAAAATGTTTCACTTGGTTTTCAGACAAAAGGAATGAGGAAAATGTTGTTTTTGCTTTCATGATGCATAGTAATCTTTGAAATGAGATAGTTTGAAAGTAGCCTGGCAACTGAGCTAGATTATTTACCAAAGTTCAGAAGACATTGTTCTTTACACATGAGTGAAAAACAGATGATTTCTTAAAATGACTGTGTACTGCCTATCACTGTGAAATCCAAAGCCCTCTCCCAGGGGTTAGAATTTGGGGACTGTTGTCTTGGATGAAATTTCTCAGTGAGGCTTCTATGCATTTCTGAGTCCTTGTTAAGTACAGCATATAATGTGGATATTCTGGTCCTTACTTTTCACTGGGAAATTAAGGAAAGAAGCTCCAGATGACTAGCAGTTTTGAATTGAGTGGTTGCATGCGAACTGACTTACTGGAAAAGACCCTGATGCTGGGAGGGATTGAGGGCAGGAGGAGAAGGGGATGAAAGAGGATGGCATCACTGACTTGATGGACATGGGTTTGAGTGGACTCCGGCAGTTGGTGACGGACAGGGAGGCCTGGCGTGCTATGGTTCATGGGGTCACAAAGAGTCAGACACGACTGAGTGACTGAACTGACTGAAGTGATACTCAGTATACTTCTTGAGAAGAATGAACTGAAAAACAAAACCTGTATATGTTAGCAGACAGTTCTCCTTGTGCCTCATGCATTTCTGTATTTCTTGTGAGCAGAGGCACTGAGTGCCTTCGTTTTGTTTTCAGTGTTTGTCTTGACTTAGAGGAAAATACACAGCTTAAGAGTTGTGAATTTTAAATTTTATTCAGGGTCTTCCTGAAGACTGTAGCCCAAGAGGCAATCACTTAGCTCTGAGAAAACTGCTCTGAAAAGGTAGGGGAGAAACCAGTTTATACCTGACTTTTGGCTAGGGGATATGTACAGTCAAGCATACATCTTGACAAAAGGTTATTGCTAATCACAAAAACAGATATCTCAAGTGAATGACTTTAGTGCTTTTCTATGTATGAGAAGATGCAAGAACCTGGGGTCAGATACACATCTAACTATATAAGGGACCTCCTTGTCCAAAGCACAGAATGCCTCATCCTGTTATCTCAGTTTCCTCTCAGAGTGCACTGTGGGTCAGCAGTGGGTTAACTCTTAACCCTAATGGAACTTGGGTGGTGAACAACACACTTTGTTCTTTGTTCACATTTGTATAGCAAACAGCCTTGGAAGACAGAGACAGTGTCTCCCTCTGAAACAAACGAGAGGCAAGCTTACTATCCGTGTAAAAAGCTAAGGTTCCTGCAACACACCCTGCTATGTACAGGTGTCCCTTGACTCTTGGCATTGCCTTCTAGGAACCCGGGCTCAGGGAGCTGACACAAGAAAAGTACTCTGGCAACTGCTGTTGCTGTGAGTAGCCAAGTGTTTTCACTCTGACCCAAGAGTTTTGTGTCTTCTGGCAGGATCTGTAAACTGTGGCAGACTGAGAGTGAAAAAGGAGTGACTCTCCAAAAGAAAGCTGGGGTGCAATTAATTACCTAAAAAGGAAAAGGATACTGCACAAACAATGACCAAATATCTGCTACCCTGACAGGTACTTTGGTATCAGTGCTCCTTTCCTCCTGTTGATTTTCTTGCTTAGCAGCTCTCCTTGTCCAAGTCCTAGTCTTCAACCAAGGCCAAGCAAAATCTCTGCAGCCTAGGAATGGCATCAGAACTCTGGTATCTTATTCCTGGAAAAGTGCATTCCATAAAGTAGGCCTTCAGTAGATATTTGTTTAATCACTTTGATCTGTGCCCTTCTATGTCTTTTGGCTATAAGATCTTGGAGGACAGAGTGTATAGTATTTGGGATTTATTAAACTCTTTAGCAAATGTGGGTATACCAAGTGAAAAGAATTTTATTAGTCTATAAATATGTGTTAAAATTAACTATGTTGATAAATAGCTTATTCTGGGGTTCAAACTTATATCACAGGGAAAAATCACTTGCAGTAATATAAAATAGATAAAGTGTAAAGTCTTCCTTTGGTAAAGTACAAGCTGTGTTCTTCTCTGTTCTGAACTTTTGGGTCATGCAACTTTTCGCTGTATCCTTGTGGAAAACTTTAAGATTTAGTGTGTGAAGAGATATATACAGGGAAATATTTTTACTTAAAATACTTCACTGGAATTTTGGCAAGTTTGCTAAGAAATTAATAATAATAATGAAAAAATGAATAAAAATGGAAAGGTGGTCTTTGGTTTCAATATCTAAGAGCTATGGCCATAAATCTAGCCTTGGTAAATTGAAAAAAATTGAAATCATTCCAGTCATCTTTTTCTGACCACAGTGCAGTAAGATTAGATCTCAATTACAGGAAAAAATTATTAAAAATTCAAACATATGGAGGCTAAATAACACGCTTCTGAATAACCAACAAATCATAGAAGAAATCAAAAAAGATTTAGTGTGAAGAGAGATATATACAGGGAAATATTTTTACTTAAAATATTTCACTGGAATTTTGGCAAGTTTGCTAAGAAATTAATAATAAAAATGAAAAGATGAATAAAAATGGAAAGGTGGTCTTTGGTTTCAATATCTAAGAGCTAATTTGACCACATATGTGGCTCAAGGTAAACTTCTCTTTGTAAAGATCAACTTGGCATGTCTCAGGACAAATGCTTTTATGATCCTCTCTAAGATCATGGACCTCACTTGAAAGTACTCCAAACCATGAGTACCTCTCTTCCATACTCATATCAAGATTCCATTAAAACCCCATCTCTTCCTTTATTCTCTGAGGTTAATACTTTATAGACCTTAAAGGTCTAAATGTTTAATCATTCTTTTTAGAGCAATTATTTAAAATGATGTGGATTTCCAGTGGGTACAATGATCTACTCAAAGGAATCAGATCCGAAGCAGCTTGTTTTTGCCTTTGGCAGAAATATGTATTCTGAGGCAAAGACTGGCAGATTTGTGGCTCCCTGGAGTAAGAGCAGGTCCTAAGATCTCAGAGCACAATCAATAGGAAAACATAACCATATATTCAATAAGATATTCTTTTGTTTTTATAAAAGGCTTCATTTTAATACAGATAACCACAAGGGAAAAGTTTAAGACTTTTAATAAGCATGCAGAAAAAGTAAAACTGGAGCATTTTGAACTTGAAGATAGTGAAAACATATAGAAACAAAGAACTTCTATGAAAGCAGTGGTTTCCAAATCTTGTAGCACATTAGCACGAGCTGGGGCATCTTTAGAAACTGCTGGTGCCTGATTCTGCTTCTCCAACATTGCAGCTCGTTTGGCCTGGGGGTGGCAGCAGGGCGTTAGGACTTTTCCACATGACTTTAGTGTGTAAGCAGAGTTTGGGAACCACCATGTCAAAGAGTGTTTCCTCAAGAAGGTCTCTTAGGATCTGTGACAGGTTTTAAAGGACATTAGTGACCAGTGGTGGGCTCAGTAGTGGCCCCCCCAAAACATATGTCCATTTCCTATGGTAATTTATTGGAAAAAGGGTCTTTACATGTGAAATTAAAGATGACAAGTAAGGAGATCATCTTGGCTTATCTGGGTGGGCCCTAAATCCAGTGACAAGTGACCTTTTAAGAGGTAGGCAGATTAGAAAAGAAGGGAAAAAAGGGCTTGTGACCATGGAGGCAGAGATAGGAGTGATGCACCCATAAACCCAGGAATGCCCAGAGTCTGGGAGAGGCAAGGAGTGGACCCTAAACCCTCTGGAGGGAGTGTGGCCTGCCAACATCTTGATTTTGGACTTTGGGCTTCTAGAACTGTGAGAGAGCAAATTTCCATTGTTTTTGGTGACTTGCTTTGATAACTCTAGGAAAACAAATACATTATCTAATGCTGCTGTAGTAGCAGAGTAGATGCTAAGATGAGGGATGCAGTTGATGGATGCTAGCTTATTGCTACACATGAATTATGGCCACAGGGCAGCTTTGTAATTCAGGTTCACATGTTTCCATTGGGGGAGTTCTGCTGGAGTTACAGCTTGGCAGGCCATTGTTTGCTAAAGCAAAACCTCCTCAGCCTCAAATATCTTTTACATTTGTATCATTTAGGAATTTTACAGTTGAGACAGAGTGTTCAACTGACCTCCTCCAAACTGGCAGATAGATGATTGACTGAGATGTCCTAGTGGAACGCTCAATAGCTTACGTCGAGGATTAAAATAGTGGAAACGGGACAGAATTCTTTACATACGGCAGCTCTGTCCCCTCCACGTGGGCTGCATTCTCAGACAAGCTCAGTCCTTTGAGGACAGAGAGGAATAACTGCAGACCTGTGTCCTCACGGCAGCAGCTGCCTCTGCCTCAGAAGTGTCAGCAGACCTCTCCCAGCACATCACTGCGGGTAGTGGTCAGAGGCTAGTCCCCATGGGCGTAAGCTAGTGTGAAGAATACACGTGTCTAGACGTGTGCTGATGTTCCTGAATATGTGATTCTATCTCAAGGCTAAATTTTAATGATTAGGGGACCTTATTTACTGTAATTTATTCTTATAAGTAGAATACTTGTATTTTATTAATCTTTACTATTGTTTCTTTCATTTCTTTTTCATTTATTTCTGCTCAGATCTTTATGATTTCTTTCCTTCTACTAATTTTGGGGTTTTTTTTTTTCTTCTTCTTCTTTTTCCAGTTGCTTTAGGTGTAAAGTTAGGTTGTCTATTTGATGTTTTTCTTGTTTCTTGAGGTAGGATTGTACTGCTATAAACTTCCCTCTTAGAACTGCTTTTGCTGCATCCCATAGGTTTTGAGTTGTCATGTTCTCATTGTCATTTGTTTTTGGAAATGTTTTTATTTCCCTTTTGATTTCTTCAGTAACCTGTTGGTTATTTAGAAACATGCTGTTTAATCTCCATGTGTTTGTGTTTCTTACACTTTTTTTTCTTGTAATTGATATCTAGTCTCATAGCATTGTGGTTGGAGAAGATGCTTGATACAATTTCAATTTTCTTAAATTTACTGAGGTTTTTTCCTGTGATGGACAAGGCTGAGTGAGGTGGTACTCCTGTCTGCTGATGACTGGGTTTGTATTTTTGTTTTGTTTGTATGAGGCGTCCTGCACGGGGTGCTACTGATGGTTGGATGATGCCGGGTCTTGTAATAAAGTGGTTTCCTTTATGTGAGTTCTCAGTATTTGATACTCCCTAGACTTAGTTCTCTGGTAGTCTAGGGTCTTGGAGTCAGTGCTCCCACTCCAAAGGCTCAGGGTTTGATCTCTGGTCAGGAACGAAGATTCCACAAGTGGTTTGTTATGGCATTAAGGGAGAGTAAAACAAATATCCAAAAATGAGAAACCAAAGATGAACCCCAGACAAATGGCAGTTACAAAATCAGGCAAATAATAATTAAAATAATGGAATATACACATATACATATACACCTATGAGCAAAGTGAAAACAGTCCAACAAAAATAAAGTACAGTAGATTGATCCAGCAAACAAAGGAAATAAAAAATTATATTTACCAGTTAAGAACAAAACTAACTAAAGCACAAACTGGAAAACAAAACTAAAGCAAGGTGCCAAGTGGGGAATAAAGCAATGAAAACAAAACTAACAAATATGTTGAGAGGAAAGGAAAGAAAGAATAGATATGCAAAGTTAAATAGAGGTAGATAAAGAAGATTTATATACATTAAAGATTAACTGCAAGGAGAAAAGAACAGTAGGAAAGGCAAATGAAGGAATAAATGTAGAAAAATATAATAGGTTTAAAAAAATTAAAATTATAAAAAGAGAAAAGAGAAAAAAATGGAAGAAGAAAGAAAAAAGGGGAAAAAAAGGAAAACTCCACAGAACTGCAAAAGCCCAATGTAGAGGCAGAGGTTTATAACAACAATAGAAAGTGTGACTGAATATACACATATACATATACACCCATAAGCAAAATCAAAACAGTCCAACAAAAATTAAGTACAATAGATTGACCTGGTGAACAAAGGAAATCAAAAATTATATCTACCAGAACAAAACAAATTAAAGCACAAACTGGAAAACAAAGCTAAAGCAAGGTGCCAATTGGGGAATAAAACAATGAAAATAAAACTAACAAATATGTTGAGAGGAAAGGAGAGAAAAGAAAGAATAGATATGCAAAGTTAAATAGAGGTAG
This sequence comes from Odocoileus virginianus, assembly GCF_023699985.2. Lineage (NCBI taxonomy): Eukaryota > Metazoa > Chordata > Mammalia > Artiodactyla > Cervidae > Odocoileus > Odocoileus virginianus. Next base: position 2,031,259 of record NW_027224265.1, read on the forward strand.
ATAAAGATTTATATATGTTAAAGATTAACTGCAAGGGAAAAGAACAGTAGGAAAGGCAAATGAAGGAATAAATGTAGAAAAAATATAATAGGTTTAAAAAAATTAAAATTAAAATTAAAAAAAGAGAAAAGAAAAAAAAAAGAGGAAAATTCCACAGAACTGCAAAAGCCCAACATAGAGGCAGAGGTTTATGACAACAATAAAAAATGTGACTGAGGGGAAAAAAAAAAAAAGCTCAAAAGCTTAATTGGATTTCTTAGTGCCAATAAAATTGACAACTGCAACTGAGGGGAAAAAAGGTAAAAAAAAAATGAAAAGAAAAGAAATTAAAAAATCCAAAAGAATCTACAGAACAAGTCAAAGACTGAAAATAATAAATGTTTTTCTTGAGTCAGTGCTGTCAGAGTCCCTTCCATCGCTGGGAAGCCCCGTCCTCCTCACCTCCTAGGATGCCCTCCAACACTGCGCTGGTCTCTGGACCTGCTGCGGGGGCAGCTCAGATTCTAGTCTGGTCCTGCTCCTGTGTTCTTGCCTCCAATGTCCGCAGCTGTCAGAACTAGTGCGTTTTCTTCTGCGGGAGCTCTCAGTGGCCTTTTATATCTTCCACAGACACAGTCTGCTTAGCTGATCGTGTGGATTTACTCCGCAGCTTGCACAGCTGGTGGGCAGGGTTTGGGTCGTCTTCCTTAGCCCCGCCGCCCCTGGGTTTCAGTTGTGGTTTCATCTCCACCTCTGCATGTGGGTCGTCCACTGGGGTTTGCTCCTGAGGCTGCCCTGGAGGGCTTGGGTTTGCCCCTGTGAGGGCCAGGTGTGGAGGTGGTGCAGCTGCTTGGGTCGCAGGGGTTCTGGCAGCACCAGGTACTCAGGGGGGTTGGCAGCTAGGGCAGCAGGAAATAGAGCGCTCTAGAAGGGCATGGCAGCCAGTATTGGCCAACACGCTCCAGTACTCCTGCCTGGAGAACCCCCCTCTGACAGAGGAGCCTGGCAGGCCACAGTCTACAGGGGCGCAGATCGGACAGGACTGCGGAGACCCTGCACGCGTGAGCGCACTTTTTTTGCTTGGCTGGCGGGGACCCTGGCGGCGCCAAGTATGCAGGGACACGGACGGCCTCCGAGGCAGGAGTTAGGCCCGATCAGAGTCTTTTTTCGGCCTCTCGGAGCTGGTGCTCAGAAGGCCTCTTTGGCCAGTCTTTCTCCGAAGCTCCGCCCTTCAGGCTCTTAGAGGGCTCCCTTGCCTGGGGGCCTTCTCTGTTGTTCTTCGCGTCAGGCCCTTAAAGGGCCACCCTGGGCGGGGTCCTGGCCTATAGTTCAGTGCCTCAGGCCTTTGATGGGCCAGCCTCTGTTGTTCAGCCTCCAATGCTGGCTGTGGAGAGAGAGAGGCTGTGGTGATACTCTGATGTGAGAGAATAGACCCTTTGTGTTTGAGGTACTATAATGTGTTTCTTTATATGTAGCTAAACCTACTTCTAATCAGCACTGCTACCCCAGGCATTTCAAACTTGCATCTTTGCGGTTGAGCACACACAAAGGTAGCAGGAGATCATCACTGTTTTCAAGGCGCTCATAAGCTGGCATGAAGGGCAGAAACCTGCACAACTCACTCTGGCATAAGGTAAGGTAGAAGAGGTGCAGACGAGATCGCAGAATGCTGTCGGGGTTCAGAGGAGAAAGAGGCATCAGGTTTATCATGGGGCACATGTGGTGAGACTCAGCAAAAGATGGATCTTGAAGGAAAAGAATAGATTTTGTGAAAATGTAGGAGTCAGGAAGGGAAGGCTTTCGAAGCAGAGTGAATAGCATGAGCAAAGGGGAATACATGGTATCTGTTGAACGAATGCTGTGTTGTCCAGATTGGTGACGTTTCTGCCTGAAGAGGAGTAGGGAGAGGTGAAGCTGGAGAGTTAGGTTGAGGCTACTTCTAAGGGGCGTGGAATGTCCATGTGTTAGGGTCAATGTATTGAAAAATGGTAACACTTTATCTTTTTAAATTCTATGTACTTGAGTTACTCCATCAACAGCCAAAGCATACAACTTCCTTTAGAGCACAGACATTAGAATTCTTTAAGGATTTCCATTGAAATGAAATGAAAACCAAGTATTAATATTTAGCTTATGATATTCAAAATAGGATTTAGCAACAAGACAATAAGCTTGGGAGCCAAGTTTTTTCTTAAAAGGAGGATTGCTTTCTGAATTCCTTTATCAGGCTTAGAGCAGAGCCCAGGGCTTCCGAGGGTGGACTTCTGCTACCGTGTTTAAAGATTCCCCTGTGTCTTTTGTTGTCTATGCCTGGAGGCTTGAATCAGGAATAAGGCAGAACAGGGCTTCCCAGTCCAGTGGGTGAGAGCCTGTCTCCTCTCTCCTAGTTTTCAAGAAAGCTTGGCATGACCTGAGGTGGCCATGCCCTTGGCTACTAGCTGTGGCACCTGGCTGGCAGTTTCTCACATGGACGGTTTTGTATGTGGCTTGAGCAAGATGGAATCAGGCACTCTGCCTGTGCTTGGCTTAGGGGATGCTCTGCAGTTTGGACTCCACCAGCCAGCTTCTGGGCAGGTATGTTGCTACCCATTGTGGCCGCGTGGCTTCCGATGCTGCAGGGGATTGTGTAGGGCTGCGGGGAAGCTCATCTTCCAGGTGCAGGGTGGGGTGTGACCTGAGGGTCATAGTTCAGAGGCAGAGAGGCCTGGCACAGACTCCCACTAGACCTAGTTATGGCTGTTTTCCCACAGATGATATATTTTTGCTCAGCTGCAGCAGATGCACTCTTTCATGGTGCCCAAGCTGTGGGTGGAGAGGCTGCTGTAACAGCGCATGCGTCCTGTTCAAGTTAGCTTTACTGTTAATTAGCACACATACTTGCCTTTGAGGTGCTTTTACATAATCACTTACAATTTCAATATCTCATTTGTCTATAAAAGAAAAGAAAGAGCTCATAGATTCTTTAAATGTCACTATTTGAACTGTTATACATTTTTGAAGTTTTATACAATCCCAGATTTTGAATAGTTGCAGAATATTTGATGTAAAAAAAATGGTTCTAAATGTGTCACATCTTTGTGGGAAAAAAACTTTCTCATCAGGGTCAACTTTCTGAATTTGAAGAGCTCATCATTAAAAACTTGGTCAGAAATTACTTGTACTTATTTGAGGGATAAAAACTGATACACAATTTATGCATAAAGAGTCACACCCAAGTTTCTCTTAAAAGATTGAAAAGTAGTTATGTGTTTTATACGAATTCAAGTTCAACAGCTTTCTTGATTCCTGTCTATTTATCAAAATTATAATTATAATGTAATATATTTTTTGTCTATATGATTAAACTATAATGTAATATATATTTTTAAGCAGGCCATGTATAGATGTCCCCAAGTCTCCTCCAGTGTGCAGAACAAAGATGGTGAACTTTTATGATTGTTATGAAAAAAGACAAGAAGCATTGGCAGAGAGAAAGAAAAGTCTGTGATCCCTCTGTCCCCTCTCTAAGGCTTAGAAGGAAGGGAAACCAATGAAGTCAGGCATCAAGGATTACAGAACTAGCCAGATAGGCATGTGAGGCCTAAGATACTAGTTCTAGTAGTAAATGGTCTTAGTTATGCTATGAGATGCTGCAGGATTTAAAAGCAGCCTTGCAGCTGGCCACTACGAACATGGAAAGTGCAGATGGTACCCAGCAGCAATGGTGTAAATGAACAGGCCTGTGGCAGCTCTTCTGGTTTCATGGACTTGGAGTCATGACCACGGGATACAGGAACCCCTCTCTGCCCCAGGGAGGGGATGTGGAGGTGCCATCTGTGATAAGACCTGACAGAGGCCTGGAGTGAGAACATTGAGGTTACCATCTGTGGGGCCGTCTAGACCGGGGACAAGCAGCTGGGACAGGAGACCTAGAGATGGGTCCTCTCACGTCACCTCCAAGCAGCCAGACTTGACCGACTGTATCACGGAGCAAGGGCTTGCTGCCTGATAACACGTAGAAGCTGATACCGTGGCCCTGGCTTTTGAGAAAAGGATGTGCTTTATCACAAGGTCCACCAGCAAGGAGACAAGAGGCAGGGGCAAATCCATCTCCCTGATATGGGTTTGGTCAAACTTTATGAATTAGTGAAGGATGGTTTGGTATGAGGAAGCACTGGCAGGTCAGATTTTGATTGGGAGGATTTTAAGCAAGACCATTTATGATAAAGTCGGAAAAATGGCTTTACCTCTGAATCTTCCAGAAACAATGGACCCTTTCCTCCTCCTGAAGAAGAGCTGGCTTTCAAGGTCTGGTTGTGTTCCAGGCCTTTGATTCCCTGGTGAGGAGAAATTTGGGTGCCTGGAGGTATCTCAGGTCAAAATATCCCCTTCTGCAGGTGCTCCAGTTACATGACTCACAGCTTAGACTCAGTGCCCCTGTAAGATGACTTTGACATCCTGTTATTGACATGATAGGGCCAGACCAGACCAGAGCGGTGTGAACTGGTCTGTGATGGTTACAGTTGCACCCGTGGGGCCAGGCAATCCAGCCACTCAGCAGCAGGGGCCACTGGATTCAGAGGACACTGTCGTTGTTGGACAGTCCCTCCTTGCCACTACCAGGAAGGCAGGGTAAGTGTCTTTTATCTATACAGTGGCCATCTCAGGGAAGTCGGAAGTAAGGGAGCAAAGGCTAAAAGGCTGAAAATTTGATTATAAGGTCTGTGCCATCCAAAAGAGATCAGGGAAACTAGCTGTTGTTCTGAGGCTAGCTTTCTGTAGACTATTTAAATGTGATCATTTAAACTGACTGTTTAAGATCAAAGACAGTGAAATATTACTAATGGCGCATCTAAACTGCCCATGCTCCTAAGCTTGATGGGAGTTTGATGAGGAAGATCAGGTCAGTCTTACAGAAAGAAAACACTAAGCTCTTCAGTCACATTGGACTGCAGTGTGAGTAGATAAGTGTCCACTCTCCCCAGCCGAGGACTTTCAGCCTCGTTTGCGAGGGAGAGGTGACTTTAAGCATTTGTTGGCCTTAGTGGCTCTCTGAGCTATAGACTGGAAAGACGCCTTCTTTCCCCTTCTGTCCTCCTGAACCTCCAGACTCTTCCAAGATGGACACATGCTACTGGAACAAGGGCGTCCTCACTCCTCTCAGCAAACCAAAGGAAAACCTCTTTTTAATTCAAATGATGCATTTTCCTGTTAGGAAATAGTCTGGCCTAATAAATATGCTCATTAGAGCTTTTATTTCAGTTCACCCTATCTTTTCTTCCTAAATTCTTAAATATACTAAAATACATTAGGTGGCAGGAGAGTGATGAATCCCCTTATGTAAAGTGGCTATAAGTAGAGATTGTTTGTAAAAAGTTGGCATTGAGACATCACCAAAAGCATCCTCTCAGGTCTGCAGAAAGGATTTTGGAAATGATATGTGATACATTAATTCTAACTTACTGCTTCCCACATACCATGGAATGGAATATTCACTTTTTTAAATGCTGAAAATATTGGATGATTATTTCTAATGTGAAACTTTTAACATCATAAAATATGCATTGTGAAATGCCTGTCATCTTGGGTTGGTAATCTCTAGGATAAAGGCAAATAAATATGAAAGCAGAAAAATGAATGTTGTAAGGGAGCCAGGCCTCTCCCTGAGGTTCCTGGTGTGTCTAGGCTGCTCCCACCAGTGACACGAGTTTTTTGCTGAGGATTCTACCTCTCAACTGTCCTGCTTGCTCTGCTGTCCTCCTTGAGATGCATCTTACTGCGTGCCCTTTCTCTTGGAACACTCATATTTTATCACATACTGTATGGGAGTCATGTACTAAATATCTTTGTGATCTAGAAAATGTGATTGCTACATTTTCTTTTTTCTTTTAAAAAAGTGAAGAGTCCAGTTAAGATGCTCAGACTTCAATTATATACAGAAAATGTGACTACAGCTTCTTAGCCATTCTCTCTTAAACTACACCACTGATTGAAATGTTATAAGGAGTAGCTGGTCCATGAAATATGATTAAGAGTGACAGATGCTTCGATTTTAAATGAAAAAGGTCAGGTCCTTAATGTATCACAGAATCCTAGTTGAAAAGGTCCTGTTTTACCAGCCTGCCCATCTCCTTTGTCTCCCGGATTGTCTTTATTTTAAGGACACGGCGATGCTGTGGGTTTCGGGCAGGGCCCTCTGCTGTAACAGCAGTAATGGAAGATTAGGGGGAAGTCTCACACTGACGATGCAATCTTTCCTTTATTCTGACAGTCTTGTCTTTGAATGCGAAAGGGTCAGTATGTTCACTACGGAAATTAACGATGAGCCCTTTTTCCCCTAGAAAAGAAAAGGAGAAACATTAAAGTTTCAGATGATCATTGCTCTTTGACTCTGGACATGAGTCTTTGGAGAAATTCCCTTTGGTAAATGCAGTTCACTGCCATGCAGTGGAAAAGGCCATCAGAAGCTTTCATAAAGAAGCTAATAGTATAGAGTAATAACTATTTTGCCAGGGCGTTGGGGGAATTCACCAGAGAGGTTCTGTAAAGTGGTTTAGAGATGAAAAGTGCAATATAAATGCTAAGTAGCCACATGTTTTTTCTGGGAAGAGGTGCAGCAAATGTAACCAGGGTTCCGCTCAGGCTGAGCTGCCTTATGGCCACCTCCACACTCATACTTCATGTTGAGAGAATCACCTGCAAAACGTCCAACAGAGCATCTTCTCCCCTACTACCACAATGTAAGCCTTTTCCACAAAACTTCGGGCAGCTCAAGTCTCTGAAAGCTTTTGCATGATTGTGAAGAAAAAACCAGCATAAGATACTTACATAGTAGGTACTCTGTTGATTTAGTTTTGTTTTACCATTGTTTGCTGCTGCTGCTGCTAAGTCGCTTCAGTCGTGTCCCACTCTGTGCGACCCCATAGACGGCAGCCCACCAGGTTCCCCCTTCCCTGGGATTCTCCAGGCAAGAACACTGGAGTGGATTGCCATTTCCTTCTCCAATGCATGAAAGTGGAGAAGTGAAAGTGAAGTTGCTCAGTCGTGTCCGACTCTTAGCGACCCCATGTACCGCAGCCTACCAGGCGCCTCCGTCCATGGGATTTTCCAGGTGAGAGTACTGGAGAGGGGTGCCATTGCCTTCTCCGACCATGGTTTGCGGGAGCCCTTTATTCGGGTGCTTTTCAGTGTCTCCAGGATGTCAGCACTAGATGGCGCTCCATCACTGCAGAAGACTGGTCCCACCGGCGTGCTGGCAGGGATGGGAATCTTTCACTTTGTAATTAGCCAAGGATGCAGATAAGCCGAGGTTTATTTTAAGCCATTTTCTTCTCGTTTTCCTTGATAAGAAATCCTGACCTTTTATTCTGGAAGAGACAGGGTAGCCAGGGACCTACTGTCTGATTTTACCTCTACATAAAGCAAATGCAATTTGATTTAATTCTCACTTTGAGGGACAGAGTGCCAGGCTGCTGGCAGCTCTGTCTCACAGTGTGTGGTATTGGTTAATGGGCTATGATGGCATCCCTCCTACCGCTGACTCTATTTCACGTGAGCAGTCGGAAGGTGACCGGAGAGACGGAGGTGTGTGATCGATTCTGTGTGATCGATTCTCACGATGAGAATCGTGAGAATATGTTTTACTAGTCTTTCCTTCTCTGAAAGCTACTGACCTTAATTTTCATCAGAATGAAAGTATTGGTTTTCTTATAGTCCTTGGAAATTCCCATAATGGACTGAAATGTTCCTTTGCCCATTAAAAAATAGTTTGCAATGATTCAGACTATTAATATGATTTTTAAGATAACTGAACAGTTAAACCTTAAGGTAATGTCTAAGAGCGAATGCTTAACAGAAGAGATTACTGGGTTTCACAATAAATAGAATTATTTTTGTGGGCACAAGGGCTATTCCCTGCAGCTTCCCATTGTCTACAGGTGCTGTGAGGAGATGTGTTTTAATTCATTCATTGTGTTATGATCAGTTTGGTGTTTAAAACATTCAGTTCAGTTCAGTTCAGTTCAATCGCTCAGTCGTGTCCAACTCTTTGCGACCCCATGAATTGCAGCACGCCAGGCCTCCCTGTCCATCACCAACTCCCGGAGTTTACTCAAACTCATGCCCATCGAGTTGGTGATGCCATCCAGCCATCTCATCCTCTGTTGTCCCCTTCTCCTCCTGCCCCCAATCCCTCCCAGCATCAGGGTCTTTTCCAATGAGTCAACTCTTCGCATGAGGTGGCCAAAGTATTGGAGTTTCAGCTTCAACATCAGTCCTTCCAATGAACACCCAGGATGATCTCCTTTAGAAATGACTGGTTGGATCTCCTTGCAGTTCAAGGGACTCTCAAGAGTCTTCTCCAACACCACAGTTCAAAAGCATCAATTCTTCGGCACTCAGCTTTCTTCACAGTCCAACTCTCACATCCATACATGACCACTGGAAGAACCATAGCCTTGACCAGATGGACCTTTGTTGGCAAAGTAATGTCTCTGCTTTTTAATATGCTATCTAGGTTGGTCATAACTTTCCTTCCAAGGAGTAAGTGTCTTTTAATTTCATGGCTGCAATCACCATCTGCAGTGATTTTGGAGCCCCCCAAAATAAAATCTGACACTGTTTCCACTGTTTCCCCATCTATTTCCCATGGGCAATAGATGCCATGATCTTAGTTTTCTGAATGTTGAGTTTTAAGCCAACTTTTTCACTCTCCTCTTTCACTTTCATCAAGAGGCTTTTTAGTTCCTCTTCACTCTTTGCCATAAGGTGTTGTCATCTGCATATCTGAGGTTATTGATATTTCTCCTGGCAATCTTGATTCCAGCTTGTGCTTCTTCCAGCCCAGCGTTTCTCATGATGTAGTCTGCATATAAGTTAAATAAGCAGGGTGACAATATACAGCCTTGACGTACTCCTTTTCCTATTTGGAACCAAAACATTCAGAAGGAGTTAAATCCTCTAAAGAATTTAGAGGACAAAGGAAATGAGTTCTTCACCAGAATAAAGGCCTCTGAATGATTGCCTGGTTATTTATACATTTGTCCCTTATTGAGGCAATCGTGGGGCTTCCCTTGTGGCGGTAAAGAATCCATCTGCAATGCAGGAGACCTGGGTTCAATCTTTGGGTCGGGAAGACCCCCTAGATAAGAGCGTGGCAACTCACTCCAGTATTCTTGCCTGGAGAATCCCCAGGGACTGGTGGGCTACAGACCACGGAGTCGTGAAGAATCAGACATGACTAAGTGACTAAGCAGAGAGGCAATCCCAGAGGGCCCTAGTGGTAAAGAGCCCACAGTGAGATTCCTTAGAGCAGATACTCAGAAAGGAAATCGGGGAGGAGAAATTCTTGAAAGAAAAACCAGAGAAGCTACTGAAGAGGCTAAAAGTAGCTTGACCTAAGAGAAGGGAAGAAGTTCAGGTGTGTGTTAACACCACAGATCTTAACCTGTGTGCTGGGACACCCCAGGGAACTGCAGCGAACTCACAGGGATGCCCCGTGACTCTGATTTCTGAGAGAAACAGAGCATCACCTGTCAGAACCCAAGCAAACCACTTCAGTTTCAGTACTGGATTGCGCTCATATTCCTTTAAATGACATATTTCTGCAAGGCTGGTTTTATTGCAGTTAAGGGGATAAAAAGCAAGCACTATTTTAACACCACTGAAGCAATGGACATGAAATTGGACAAACTTCGGGAGATGGTGAGGGACAGGAGTGCCTGGTGTGCTGCAGTCCATGGGGTTGCAAAGAGTTGGATACGACAGGGCGACTGAGCAACAAAAATTTAAAAAAATCAACATGTAATAGTGAGGGTGACAGTGTCTGATCTGATTCCAATAACTGAGGAGTTGTGCAGTGTCCAGAAAGGCTCATAGATACCTCATTTGTAAGTGACTGTAGTTGACAAGTAAGTGAAACCAATTTTTTTCCCCTTCAGTTTATGTGTATTATTTTTTCAACTGGCTACTAAAATTGTTAGGACCTAAATACATACTTGGTGTTTTGGATCTAACTACTCAATGAAAGGAACTAGTAGGTATTTATTTTGGCATGGGGGTCCATGAAAAGAATTACTGAGAACCTTAGGGTATCATGACCTTTGAGAAAGCTTGAGCACCTCTGGGTTAACTTTTAAGTGGCTCCTCCATCTTCCTTAAGTAGTGGCTGACATACTCCATCTCCAAGCCATATCTCCATGTGGCTTGTGCTTTCCTCAGATACCTGATTGATTGAATCCATCACTTGCAGGAAGTCTACTCAGATCTCATGTATTCACCGAGGCCTCTGCTCATCTTGCTCACCTCTCCAGTTCTCACCTGCCCCTTCTTATTCTATTCTTCCACCATGCATATCACTTTTTAAGGCACTAAATTATTTAGTTGTTTGTAATTTTTATTATTGTCTACTCTCTCACTAAACTGTCATATGGGAAAAGTTCTTTATTTACTGACTTGTAAATTTAAAAAAAAGTGTTTGGAAGAGTGCCTGGACACAGAGTTCTTCGTAAATATTTATTGAAATAGTGAAAAATTGTCAGTGGTATCTCAAGCCTGGTAAAGCCATGTTTCCCATGTATGTTTTTATACAAAAAGTTTAAAAAATTATACAGATAAAAATACCTTAAGAACGAGTTGTTCCTTGCTCAGAGATATCTTGTGGTTCGTGTGCTGGAAGAAAAGTTAACTGAGTCACGTTGTTGTTACTACTTAAATAAATTCCTGTGTTTTTACTTTATAGAATGAGAAAGTAAGTGAATCCAAAAGTTCTATTTTTGCTTTCCATAGTTCTTCATTCTTTAAGATTAGCTTAATATATACCAAAGCTATACTTATACAGTTCCTTTCATTATCTCCAGTAGATGTGATCTTTAGTTCTGTGAAAGAATTAAGAAGTATCTGTGATGGTTCACTTAAAACTTGAGACCTCTCTGAAGTTAAGAAAACCTCACAGAGGTACCAGGCCTGCTATAGTGAGGGCTGGAATCATTACAAAGAAATGAGGGAAGAAGGTCAGCTAAACTTGGTTGATTCGAGATAGAAAGATTCCATGTTGACTCAGTGTGTCCATTTTCCACACTGCATAACATGCTACCGTAAGCTCGGTGGCTTCAAATAACACACATGTATGACCTCACAGTTGCTGTGGGTGAGAGGCTGTGTACGGCTAGCTGGGCGCCCTGCCCAGGCCCTCACAAGGCTGCAGTCAGAGTGCTCGCTGGCCCATCCTCTCAGGTGAAGGCTTGACGGGAAAGAATGGCTCCAAACCTGCCTAAGCTGCTGACAGAATTCATTCCTGCGGCTGAGTGAGTGTGGACCCCTGCTCCTCAGTGGCTCTTGGCTGGAGGCCCTCTTGGACTCTAGAGGCCGTGCAGTTATCGGCCATGTGACTTTCTCCATGTCTGCTTTCTGACCTGCACTTTTTTTTCCCCCTCTTGGGCCAGGCTGCATGGCATGCAGGATTGTAATTCCCTGACTAGGGATCCAGCCTGTGCCCCTTGAGCAGAGTCTTAACCACTGGACCACCAGGGAAGTCCCCTCCATAGCTGGTTTCTAACATGGCTGGTTGCTTCTTTAAGGCCAGCCAGGGACTCTCGCTGAGACAGAATCATGTAACATGATTGTGGGAGTGACAGCCCATCACGTTTACTGTATTTTGTTGGTTAGAAGCAAGTCATGCATCTTACACTCAAGAGGAGGGGATTTTACAAAGCCATTAGCATCAAGAAGTGGGGATTATTAAGGTCTCCCTGCTACATCAGGTGGCAGAAATGGAGCACTTCTTTATTTTCTGTAAGAATTCTGACTCCTGTTTACCACGTCAGCTCTATATTAGGCAAATGCCCTTTTCCTGGCCTGTATTCTCCAGCAAGAGCTATAGAAAGGCCACTGACTGTGCTCCTGCTGTGAGTTCATAGTGATGAGGCCCTTCAGCCCAGGCTGCTCTCTGTGCCCGCTGAGGCCCCCGGCCGCCTCTGCTGAGACTTGCTAGCCCCCTCGTCTGACAGAGGTGGTTCAGCTTTCGGCTCTTTGCTGCAGGAACTCTGTGTTTGCTATAAAATAAAGGTTTGAAAATACATTCCCTCCCGTGAGTTTTAGGCCTCATTATTTTATGTTTATTTTTTTGAAGGTTAGTTGTTACATTGGTGATCTAAGGAAGTACTACCTTGGAATCAATGATAACATGTTGTGTCCGGCCAAGCGTGTTTAGATACATTTAGATGATGGGACCTAACACATCTCATACGTTTTCTTATCACAAATATAAAAAAAATTACCTAAAAACTCTATAGCTTACCCCTATTCTTATCTAATTTGAACTTCTCATCTATTTTATTGCTAACAAGTGGTACTCTCTTTCTGTCAAGACAGACTGCAGTAATAGTGGTGAGCAGCACAGTGGAGCTGCCTTGCAGCTACATTGGATCACCCTGGATGGACACTAAATCTTCTGCTCCTGTCTTTCCTCGCTCTTAGAGTTTCTCAATAGTCTCATCCATAAAACAGCCTTCAGTCCTTGGAAGAGTACAGGAGGGGCAGATTGTTTTGTTCTCACTGGCTTAAGAAAAGTTTGGGCAAAAACGTGACTCAGGAATGCAGGAAGATATTAAATGCATTTTAAATAACTATGTTTTACTTAATTTGACCATACGCTTTCACTGAAATACAGTGTGCATTTTATTAAATATTGTTAACCAGCATCTTTAGAAAAACATAAGGATAGAGTTGCCATTTGGCATTAGAGAAAGAGACTCTAATACTGCTTTCTTGCATTAAGCTCTAAAAAATGGTTTCATCACCTGATAAATTCTACTAATTATAAAACGGAACTTTAGAAAGAAAAGAAAAACACAAAGTAGTGATTTAACAAAATTAATCTATCATTTTTACAATGAATATATATAGTTTCAGTAATAAGAACAATTAAATGTTATTAATAAATAAATTAACCTATCAAAAGACATGTGCAAGCTATTTAGAAGTCGGAAAAAAGTCATTTTTCGAGGTATTATGAAGTAAAATTTCACTGGGGATGAATACTGGAATGTTTTTCTCAAAGCTCATGAGAACCATAAATCCATGGAAACTGAGGAGTCTTTTTGCTTTGGTGGAAAAGAACTGTGGGAAGCTTTGCCCGGACTGTGAATCCACATTTATAAAAGCCATAAAAATCTCGTTGTTTTTAATCATCTCACCTTTCTGCGGATTTCACTGTGAGTGAACTCTGTACCATGGAAAGCCTATGATACATAGTTACCCAACAAGATAGTCAGGATTCAACTACTCTAGCAAATTGGTAAGTATTTTTAAAATATTTGTCAAGCACTGTTACTATCTTGGACGCCATATAGAACACACTTGGTCTTCCCCCATGGCCTCATAATTCAAGGTATCATGGTGTCTATCCCACCATGGTTGTCAGAATGCAGGGTTGTATGTATCTGCACGTTCTCTTTGGAGGAATGTTGACTTTAACTTGTGAAAGTTTTGTAGGCTTGATGTAGACTTTATAGGTAAGAATAAATTCTTACAGCCTTTTAAGGTCGGGATTTCCCGTGCACATGCTGGGGGTGCTTCGTGAAGCCAGTCAGTGTCTGTCCATGAGAGACAAGTTTATTGACAAGCAGGTCAATGGCTGCTCCAAATGGGGACCCACATTGAGAAGGTACCATGTCTGCAGCAGCAAACCTATAGCAGTGGTTCTCCAATTGAAGCTTCTCTCGGAATCACTTGCAGGCCTTGTTAAAACAAAGATTGCTTCCCCACCCCCAGTTTCTGATTAAGTAGATCTGGCTGTGGGGTGTGAGATTCGGCATTTGTAATGACGTCTTAGATGATGTGCAGCTGTTCTGAGAACCGCATTTTGAGAAACCGTGACCTGCAGGGTCATCCTAAAGGAACCAGTCCGTCCTAAAGGAACCAGTCCATCCTAAAGGAGATCAGTCCTGGGTGTTCACTGGAAGGACTGATGCTGAAGCTGAAATGCCAATACTTTGGCCACCTGATGGGAAGAACTGACTCATTGGAAAAGACCTTGATGCTGGGAAAGATTGAAGGCAGGAGGAGAAGGGGACAACAGAGGATGAGATGGTTGGATGGCATCACCAACTCGATGGACATGAGTTTGAGCAAACTCCGGGAGATGGTGATGGACAGGGAGGCCTGGCGTGCTGCGATTCATGGGGTCGCAAAGAGTCGGACACGACTGAGCGACTGAACTTACTGACTGCCTGACATGGAGGGTCAGACCATTAGCTAGTTTGATTAGGAGCTGGCTGCTTGCAGGGAGAACATAAGGAGAGGCAAGCTGTAAGGAAGACCTGAAATTAGAGTGAGGACCCTGAGACTTGATATGAAATACTTTCTTAGGGAGTCCATGGCTGACAGTGATCTTGAGAGCAGTCACTCCCTCTCCTTACCTGCTGGCAAGAAACAAGGAATTGCTCATGTAGGGAGGCAGTTCTGAGTGTGGTTAGGGCCATGGGATTTGGGGTCAGCTGAGAACTGAGTCTGAATTCCTGCTCCACCGCATAGCGCCAGAGTAAGCCATTTAGCCTCTTTAAAGACAGGGTAGGTTCTCAAGAGCAACAGTGTGGTAGTCATCCATCCTTCCAAACGAGAAGGAACCCTAACGAATGTAACTTCTGCTTGTCCTCCCTCTGCCCAGCCCTGGAACCAGGGCAGGGTTCACATAACCTGGCTTGGCCCCACAGCAGGGCAAGACTCTACCTCCAACCACCTTAGGTTTTCAGCTTCATTGCTGTTGTTTAGTCACTCAGTGTTGTCCAACTCTTTTGTGATACCGCCGACTGCAGCCTGCCAGGCTTCTCTGTCCATGGGATTTCCCAGGCAAGAATACTAGAGTGGGTTGCCATTTCCTCCTTCAGGGGATCTTCCTGGAATAGGGATCAAACCTGTATCTCCTGCATTGGCTGGTGGGTTCTTTACCACTTGGGAAGCCACCCTGGTAAAGAATTTGCCTGCCAGTGCCCGTGACGCAGGAGCCTCCGGTTCGATCCCTGGGAGGGAAAGATCCCCTGGAACAGAAAATGGCAACCCACTCCAATATTCTTGCCTGGAAAATTCCATGGACAGAGGAGCCTGGCGGGCTACAGTCTAGGGGGTTGCAAACAGTCAGACACTACTGAAATGCACACTCACACGTGGAAAACTTTTCAGCTGGGGCTCTTTAAAAAGAAACAGGTTAACAAGAGACAATTGACTAATGTGCAGTGCGTGTCCATTATAGAGAGTAACTCAGATGATGGCTTAGAATTCTGGCTTATATAGCGTCTTCAGCGAAGAACAGTACATTTGTGGAGAAGTGACAAAACAGAGGAAAGTGATTTTAGGCTTCCGAACGCTGCAAACTGGGAAGGTAAATATCTGGGAGGGAACTAATGAGTAAGGTTAGTGCACAGGTGCCTCTGGTGGGTTCTCTGGGCTGGTAAGTTAAAGCAGAATTTATATCCTGCGTTTAGGCAGAAAGTGGGGGAGGATAGAGCCAGCATTTCTTGCATTTGCTATTGTCCAGTTGCCTTCAGCTTGAAATTATATTTTATATCAAAGAGGTATATTTTGGGGTGACATATCCTGGTTTCCTTCAACCATACAGATGTTCTGCTAAGAGTGAGGGGTGAGAACCAGTGGGGGAGACAAAAATGCAGGCATGGCTAGAATTTGTTGGTGGTCACAGCCCCATCGGTGCTGCCCCATCTGCAGTGGCGGCAGCATCTGGGGGTGAAGGCACCGTATCTGCTGCCAGAATTGCTCAGTGACTTCCCCTCTGCCAGGCCTTTGCCCACATGTCAACTTCAGGTGACATCTTCCCGAAACTGTTATTATATAAAGGAGCAGCCCGCCTATCCCAGAACTCCCTCTCCCCATCCCAGCTTTAGTTTTAATTTTAGCATCATCTTTTAGCCTCTCCTGTTAGAGGGTGAGTTTCATGAAGGAAGAAAATTTGGCTCTTGTTCACTGTTGTATCCCAATGCCCAGAATAATATCTGACACATACTAGTGCTTGATAAGTATTTATTGAATGAATGAACACTGTAATCCTGTGATATTCTCCAGCAAATTCACTCTTTGCCTAAGAGAGCTAAAATTTATTTGTTGCTTGTAACTATTGACCCTGACCACTACAGACAGTCGTTATTATGAAATTTTTGGTAGTTTTTAGTTACTTTGAAAATCTTTCCATTCTACTTTCATGTAGAAAAAGTGTCAGCCAAGAAAGTTTGTCATTAACTAGGATTTGGTGAGCTGGACCCCTGATAGGGGAAGTGTGGAGTCCTAACCACTGGCCTGCCAAGGGATTCCTGATGCTAGTATTACTTAATATGAGCATTGTTGCTAATTTGGATGGGGAAATTCTTTGCTGTGCAGGGCTCTCCCTTCCATCGCATTGATCTTTAACATTCTTGGATCCTGCTCATTAAATGCCAGTAACACTCCCCAGAACGCCTCCTCACATTTTCAGCCCCTGCTTGGTTGGAGAACCACTGCTAGGCCAACAGCTCAGCAACCCCTAGGAATTCTAGAGTTTCTAATCTGTTACTTGTACGGGCTGGTGGGAGTGGTGGGTGATGGCTGCACGGCTGTTCTGTGGAAGCACGCCTGGCAGTTTGCTTTAGAATGTGGGGGTTCTTAGTACCTCCTATCCTCAGCTGTGGGCTTTAGTTGACATTCTGAGAGAAGAGACAGCCTTTTAATATCATTTTACAGGCAGCTAGCAGCATGTCTCCAGATCACAGTGTAAGATGTGTTTTATCTGGTATTTCTTTTATATAGCTGGTCCCCTCTGGTATGTGTGTTCCAGTCAATCTCAGTCAGAAAAGCTGCCCTTTTCCTGTCTCCTTCTTCTGAATTCTTCTGGAGTACTCTCATCCTTTGGCACACTATAGTTTCTACTCATCTTCTGTAAATGTAAATCTTATCAGAATCCTAGCAAATTATTTGTGATATGTGTAATGTATAGATGTAATGTATGGGGATGTAAAAAGTAAAAGATAATGCTTTATATTTGGTTGAAACATGGAATGGCCATTCTTGTAGGTTAAAAATGATTGAATATGAACACTTTGTGTAATTCAGTCTAATTATGGTAGTAAACTTTATACCCAGTCTGAATGCAACTATAGGCTTATCATAGAGCAGTAGTGACTGTGACAGCAGTTGAGACATTATGTTACCTACAGGAGAGGCAGACTCAGATTTTGTCCCTGTTTACTGTGAGTCAGTAGTATTTGAAGAGACAGGGACTAGAAAGGGAGGAAATCCCTTAGGTTCATATCATGTCCTGCAGGTGCAGAATGTTTTCACGTGTGGGATCTCATTTGCTCAAGTCTGTTCTCTCATGGCATCACTGACTCGATGGACGTGAGTGTGAGCAAACTCCGGGAGTTGGTGATGGAGCAGGACGCCTGGTGTGCTGCAGTCCATGGGGTTGCAGATTTGGACGTGACTGAGCAACTGAACTGATTCTCTAATTAGGCTAAATACTTACAATGTTCAAGTAATAAGGAAATAACTTGTTATGATAGTAGCATTACATACTTTGGTTTCAGGGATATTATTATATATAGTTTTTATGACTTTCGATGTAGGTCATCAAAATGGAGTTGAAATATTGCTGTTGATTTGAAGAAAAAAAGAATCTTCCATGGGTAACAATAAAAGAGAGAAATTAGTTAATAATAATTAAAAATCCTCAGACTTATTTTTCAGTATCTACAAATAAGGAGATCTCCCTCATTATTCTTGTGGTGCTAACCCATGGAATTCCATTGACATGGATTTTTCAAAGAAAATCAAGCACATTCATAATGTGAATGAAAACTTTGTGTCCATGTATGTGAATGTGAAGAATGTGCCCTAGTGGGTAGAGCCCTTTGAAGCTGAATGCTATGTAATATGTACATGGTGATTGTCCAGCTCACTCGCTCTTCTTGCAAAGAGGAAGACATGAGGATCCTGGTACTGTGTCCTTTATTCTCCTCACCCTGGAAGAATCCACGATGTCACGTGGATCGGTTTGCTTTGAATCCTGTCTGTTTAATTGAGGTAATCATTTTTGCTGATCCTTCTTCCTGAGTCTCCTTCTTGAGGAGCAGTCTCGGATTCTGCAACTCTGCCTCAGCCTCAGTCTGCTCTAGTGTCTCAATGCTAGATGTTTAGGGGTTATCTAAATAACGTCCTGGAAAATGCTGGGGGAAAGAGGTCAAGAGATGTTGGGCTAGTCTCAGCCAGAGACTTATGTTTATCATAGCTTAAATGAAAGCATTACATTTAATTATATTCCCTTTGGCATGCCTCTGTCTCTTGGATGTGATAATTAATGTGTTTGGCACAGAACAAGCAGTTAATAACTGTTGGTTTTTATCTGTCTGTCTTTAACAAACTTTGACCTGCAAAGATGGCGTAGAAAAATATTAGGTAACTCAGTTTTAGACATTATGATGTTATAATGACTTGTGCTGACCTAACGTCCTTGCTTTATTTGGTGGCTCAGATAGTATAGCCAAAATATAAATGTGAGAACTCTCTAAACCAAGGCTAATACCTCCAATGACAAGACTGTTGTCAAGGTGCTTGGATGGAAGTGACTTTTATAGCTGTACCTTAACTTGGATTAACTTTCAGAATACAGGCCACATCACATGATCTCAATATTAGAGGTAAGGATGCATCTTGATGAAGCTTCCTACCAATTTTCACATGTTTGCCACTTTTGTTTTCAAATGTTTTCAAAGCTCTTTTCTTAGTTTCACTGCTGCTGCACTTGCTACTGTTTACCTGGATTTTTTTTCTAATTAATTAATTTATTTTAATTGGAGGCTAATTACTTTACAATGTAGTGGTTTTTGCCATACATTCACATGAATCAGCCATAGGGAACCAGCGTTCCCCATCTTGAGCCCCCCTCCGCATCCCATCCCTAAGGTTTTTCGCAGCGCACCGGCTGTTTCATGCATCGAACTTGGACTGGCCATCTATTTCACATATGGTAATATACATGTTTCATTGCAATTCTCTCAAATCATCTCAAATCAAATCATCCCACCCTCACCTTCTCCCACCTGGACTTATTGAAGACATTCTTCTGAAACCCAAGAAATAACTTTTGCATGACTGAATGTAGTCAGGATGGTTGTAATGGTATGAAAGCTTTTTGCTTTGAACCAGTTTCCTTCAACAACAAACTGTTCTGTTGCCCCCTTGGGATGATGAAACTTCTTCATAAATGGTATATTAAACATAGAATGGTTTAGCAACATCAACTATGATATTGTAATCTCAAGGTAGACATGGTGATTTCTGATCAACAACTCTGGGGAAGGGCCTTACTAAAACTTATAGCAGAATTTTAGGTTTAAGGTTTTTAAAAAAATATTTGTAAGTCCCTGGCAAGTCAAGTGGGTCCCTGGTAAATGTTTGCTGAATTAATGAGGGAATGAATTGTGGAAGGCATCATTGTATGTTAATTGATATTTTATATTTGAAATTGCCTGTTCTGTATCCTGTGCATTGTCTATCCTGGACCCTTGACCAGTTTCTGGATGTTGCCTGAACCTTCTTGTCTGCTGTACCTTTGGTCACTCCATTTCCTCCTTCTCGATTGCCCTTTCCATCTCTACCAAAATTCTACCCATCCGTCAGCCTGCATCAAATGCTGTTGTTTCCCTAAGGCCTTCTTGGCTTTTTCTGTTACCCCAGATGAAAGTATTGGTAACTACCTCAAACGGTTGTCATGGTACATTTGCTTGTTTCTTCTGTCCTTAGCACTTTTCTTGTGTAACAGTAACGTGCATACAGGCATGTAACGCCTTTCGTTTTAGAGCTTAAGTTCTCTGAGAATGGATGTGCTGTGTTTGCCTTTGTACCTCACACTTTAGCATAGTGTCATGTGTGTTAGTGTCTCAATCTTTTGTTGTTGTTGTTGGTAAATGAATAAAATTTACAGGGGATTAACTTTTCTTTCTATGTTGTAATACCTATAAATTCCCCATCCTTCATAGAAATTTTTGACAAAAATGCTGATAAATTGAAAAAGCATTAAGACTTGATTTTCACTGAAATGTTTAAGTCACTGGTAGAAATGTAAGTGAAGAACAATGGACCAGGCTCTGGGAAAACTAGATTTTTAAAAGACATTGAGTAGATAAACTTGTTTTGATTGGTTGAGTGGGGATGAACAAAATCATTGTAAGAACCATTACTATTTAGTCTAAAAACTGAGGGAGATAACACAGCCTTTTTCTTCTGTCAAGAGTGAAATATTTATTAATATTGTTTTCTAGTTTGGAGTTCAGCACATTGTTCTCAAGTAGTCTCCAGATCATTTATTTAACTCACAAACTCAAAGCAGCAGCAACAGAAACAACACTAGAATATTATTTCTAGTTTAGGTAATAGAAGGAACAAAAAATAATGAACAGGAGCTTGGCCTGGAGTGGAGGTGGAACTGGAACCTCAGAAGCTGAAGCAAAGGTGTGGAAGGCTGCAGCTCTTTCTGTTTCACTGTTATTCCAGCCCGGTGGCTATTTAGCTGATTATTTATAGATAAATCGCAGTGTGATGACCAGTTCCTGAGTGGAACCTCAGGTAGTGAGGTTGGGATGTAATAGGCATGACACTGCAGATTTCCTCTAGCCATGGGAAGGAACTGCAGGGCAGCTATGCAGTATTACCCCCACCCCTTCCTGGTTTTCCCTTTCAATAGCATTTTCCCAGAGGGGTTTTCAAAACATTTATTCATTTTAAAAGGTGTTATGGTAAATTCCCTACTGGAAGCTTCCTTTCTGGCTGAGACAAGTACTATAGCCTGCAGAAATCTCGGTTACTGACTTGGAAACCAAATAATTGAGGATGCATGAATGGACAAGAAGCTGCATATAAAGGGAATCCCTTCTGACTGCATCTTTAATGCTGCAGGACATTAGAATGCAGGCGGAGGCCGCCCTTGGGTTTGGGTTGCCAGGTAACCAGAGTATCCACAGATTTCCATTTTTACTTTATTTCTGATTCAGGAAAGCTGTGGTTCTTTATGCAGAAGGTTAAAGAACCGCCCCCACCCTCCAAACACACACACAGACATCTCCTCCTTGTTAAGGTTGAACCAATCACATTCACCTCTTGGTGGCTAATATGTTTCAAGGGACACAATTGTTAAAATCTAAGCTGTATGAAAATCAGAGTAACAGAGGTAACAGAAAATCTGAGGTCACAGAGTTCCTGCTTGGTATTCAGGCAGTCAAAGGGAAACCCCACGGTTTCTGGAGGGGGAAAGGAGGAGTAGGGGAGGAGAGGACTGGGATTAATCCGAGCCATGGTGGGTTAATCCTGCATTTTCAGCAATTCAAGCTCTTCTGCCCGCTTGCTGTGAATTTTCCTCGAAACCATCCAAGACTCACTAGGGAAATTCTCCCCAATTGCTTGGTTTTATTTCCTTTAAAAATCTATTCTTTAGCCATCCTTTTCTAAAAGAACCAGCATTAATGGGTAATTTAGCAATATGGTAAAACCAAAAAGGACTGAGCTCTCAAGGAATATGGGGATTAAAAGCTTAAAGTCTTACGTTGAGCAGTTTTCTTTCCATTTTGTGGAGGAGTAGCCAAACTGAGAAGGAAATGGCAACCCACTCCAGTGTTCTTGCCTGGAGAATCCCAGGGATGGGGGAGCCTGGTGGGCTGCCATCTGTGGGGTCACACAGAGTCAGACACGACTGAAGTGACTTAGCAGCAGCAGCGGCAGCCAAACTGAATGGTTTTTGAAATCTTTTGGAGCAAAGGCTAAATAAGCTTGCAGCCCAACATGTGATTAAAAGTCAGCTCTTTGGGTAGTTTTTATGCCTTTGGGTTGTATGTGGCTGGGTGTGTATGTGGGTGTGTGTGAGGGTAGTATGCACAGTTGAGATTCCGGTGTGTGTGTGAAGTGGTCTAAGCCCTCTCTGAGAATTCCTGACAGGAGGCTTACGTGTCACCCTGCTTTGAGCATGGCACTCAGCACCAGGCCCAGCTGTGGAAGCTGACACTAGTGTTTTCCCTGTAAGGTAGACAGTACTCTAGGACAGCGGTCCCCAACCTTTTGGCACCAGGGACTGGTTTCATGGAAGATAATTTTTCCACCGACTGGGGCTGGGGACCCGGCTTTGGGATGATTTAAGACTTGGGGTGGGGGCCTTGCTTTGGGATGATTTAAGACTGGGGCTGGGGGCCTGGCTTTGGGATGATTTAAGACTTGGGGTGGGGGCCTGGCTTTGGGATGATTCTAAGTTCATTACATTTATCGTGTACTTTGTTATTATTACATCAGCTTCACCTCAGATCATCAGGCTTTAGATCCTAGAGGCTGCGGACCCCTGCTCTAGGAAACATTCCAGAGAGAAGTTTCTATAGCTCTACTTGTTGAGAATAAGTAGAGCTGGGAAGACAGATCTTCAGTCTACTGTCTTTTAATGCTTACTGCCTGGGAAATTTGTCCTTTAAAATCTCATTTTTCCAAGCTCTGATGGGATGAAGGCCAAAGCAAAATGAGCCTTGTTCTGACTAGCTGCCTTTAGCACTTTGGATAATTAACCGTTGATGGATCAGTGATATCATTTCCTGTTAGGAAAAAACCCAACATTTAGAAGATCTGACTAAAATAAGCAGAGCACAATATGTTAGTGTTTAGTGGAATTCTTCAAGTCTCTAATAACCATCTGTAAAATTCATCTTGGTTGAATTAGCAAAGCCTGCTAACAGACAATAAGTGACATCAGTGGCTGGGTGTTTTGAGATGCTTTTAGCCCTTGGTCCTTTAATGTTCAGGATGCTTCTTGGGTTAGTTATAAATTACAAATGGGCGGGCTGCAATTTCATGATTTTAATATGGGACAAATAACAATATATTACAAAATGTTATTGCTCCCTCAGCATTTCTATAGAGATGAAGTCTGACTAAGATGAGCATCAAGAGTTGTGTAGCTGGAAAAAGACATCACAGAAAAGTAAAACACATCCTGAATGGTGCTCCAGGCTGGCTATATCACCTGGTCCTCTAGGTAAAGGGAGTGATGAGTGACAATTGTGCTTACTTCTATTTGTTTATATATATCTGTATGTATACTTGTGGGCACAAATACGAATATGTAATCACATGTACAAACCTCATTTTTAGTGTGAATGGGCCCCACCACATTCTCGTCTACTCTTCAAGGCTTGGATCCCATTAAAACCAGGGAACTGGTCCCCCAGGTTGGTCCTGCTGTGGTCATGTCTATGCTGTGGAGTGGCCAGGTCAGCCGGCATATATACTTCTAAGCATCTAGGGTGTCCTCAGCATGACTTATTGGGATGTGAGAGACGAGGTGGGACTGGGAGGAGAGACTCACGGGAGTCAGAGGATGGCTTCTTCTGACTGGAAGTGGGCAGGCTGCCTTCTAGGAGTTGAAATGCCAGAATCAGAGTGTGCAGATCCAGAGGCTAAAACGTGGCTCTTACACAGACTGACTCCACTGGCCCACTTTGGTTTTCAGAACTCCCCTGCTAGACACACAGGAAAGGCTTTTTAAAAAAGGGAAGAGATTTTCCTCTTCTATTCCTCCAGCATCTCACAGTCATCTTGATGGCCATGCTACACTTGCTGTACTGCCTGACACTCTTCTTCCTAAAAGAAAAAGAAAGGGTGAATAGCATTCATCCTAGGGTGGGTACCTTGTCAGTTCAATTCAAAGTGTCCCCTCCCCTTCTGGGGCTCAAATCAGCAGAGAAATGGTTTTATTTAGAGTTTATTCATAATTCCCGAGAAGCTGAATGTACAGTTTCACAGCATGTAGATGTGTGCAGACTGTCAGATCCAGTTCTGCTGTGCTCTCGAGGATGCTTTCAAGGTTGTACCTGTCTCTTCTGCCAGTGGTAGGATTTATATCACAGAATTTTTTTAAACTTATTTATATGTATTATGTTGTTTATGCTGCTAAGTTGCAAAAATAGTATTTACTCTGTAGTGATTTATAATTTCTTGCCCCCTTTTAAAAGCAGTCTCTGGTTTTGATTTCATGTGAGACTTATTATTTAAGAATAAAATCACCAGGAGGAAAGAAAGATATTTACAATATTTTTGTTTGGCTCACCTTCGTGTCTGGTTTCCTCAGCAAGCTCTTGGCTCAGCGGGTATGCCTGGGGTAGAGATGGATGCTGAAGAAAAGTGCTAATTGAAGGCCCAGTGACTTGGATGATGTCAGAGAGCTCTTTCCTCATAGGAAAAAAGATTTCTCAACCCGAAAGCTTTCAGAAGCCCTTTAAACCATGCTCTATATTTCCTAAGAAACTATGTCCCAAGTGTGCGTAAAAGCAGGGAGGAAACGGTGAGGCAAATGGAGCACGGGCCCCTTCTCACCATGTGCGCCCGGGAAGCCCTGGGGGGTGGGTTCTACGTGTGCTTTTTCACAGGTGCAAGCGGGTCAGATCCCTCAGGGATGACCAGGAAGGGGGCGTCTGGCGAAGAGCGTGAGAACTATGTTCTAGGGAGCATAGTACTTCTCAGAAATCGCAAAATCTGTGTCAGAAATTATCATCTTGAAAACTGTTTATAAGGCAGAGAAGAGTATTTTGAGCTTCATTTGAAACTGTGGAAACAAATATAAGCAGTCTAAATATCATGTCAAATGGAGTAAAAAAATTCCATTTTCTTATAAATTTAGCTTAAGTTTAGGAAATGAGAGCACATGCTTTAGGGTCTTCAGCAGCTGAATGAGGCTTTCCAGGTTATTAAAAGTAGAAAGAACTATGGTGCATCTCTTTGTAGTTAAAGGTACAGAGTTGATTTTGCAAGAGCAGTTGGTCAGTGGTTACCCCTTTAATTAGCTTTTCGTATGGATCCTTAATCTTTCTTCTGCTACTACCTTCAAAAGCAATGACACTGGGTGCTGGAGGAGAACATATGAGAGGGATCTTTTTTATTTTTATACTTTAAGCTTAGAGAAGGAAGATGTCAATTTTTTAATAAAAATCATGTATTTAATCACAAAATTTTGCAGTCTCATGACTGTGCTATCTAGAGATTTTTTCAAAGTCTTGACTGGAGTACATGCAGTGATTAGGAGGTATTACTAGGTTAATTAGAAACTGCTCCTCTTAATGATGCTAAATTGTTCAGGAGAGAAAATTGCTAGAGAAGGGAGGGTTCAGGGAGAAGATTTGTCTCTAAAAGCTGCTCTCCCATGAAGGTCGTGCTGTTGTTGGAGCAAGATGTGTCTGTGTTCTTGTTAGGCATGCTCATTATGCCTGCTCTCTATCAGCTGTGTTACGTGACTGACAATGTACTAAAATAATTTTCACTCATTGACTAAATTAAAGGTAGAATACTAAACCAGCTTTGACCCTGACATCACTGGTGACTTAGTTCCCTTGGTGTTCAGCCCTGGCCAGTGCTCATTCTGCTTCTTGGACCGATGTCTCCTGGTGCCCTTTGCTGGGCTGTGTGCCTGGGTCTGCATACCCTCTGCATGGTTTAACACCACTTACATCCTGATGGCTTGAAATCATTTTCCCAGCCCAGACCTTCCTCCTGACCTCCTGATCCATGAATATGATGGATCCCTCATCCACCTCTCAGACTCAGTGATCCCAGCTTAACTTCGTATTCCCCCACCCCCAGATCTGCTCTCATTTCAGTAGAAATAAGTGTATAAACTTTGGTTTCTCTGTCTTCCATATCCAACAGACCCATGCAGTCGTCGCCTCCTGTAGATTTTGAATCCACATCTCTTTCAGACACGTTCTCCCTCTTCAGTTCTGCCAACACTAACTGTCCATCCCTTGTTCTCCTTATGATCCAAGTTGCTTGGAAGGCTATGACCCCTGGCCAACCAGTAAGGCCCCCGGAGCATAACTGCTCCTCTGGCCCCTTTCTTTGCCTTCCTCCATACAGTGAAAGCAACTAGTACACACAGCCTGGCCTTGCGGATGTGGTTTACTGTCTGTGAACTGGCTTGAAATCCTCTGGAGAGGCGACAGAGCTCCGGGGCCCTGGGACTTGTCTCACACATTGGCGGTTCCCATCTGGGGTTTTCCTCTGGGTGGTTCAGCAGTTACCTGCTTGCCTAAGAGGTTCTACCTGCAAAAGTTGTGTTTCATATTTCATAAAGGCTGTGGCTTTTTCCTTCTTTAGCACCTATACAACTGTTCCTTGGAGTAACTTTTGATAATCCACAGGGCCAGCTAAGCTTCTTCCAAATGGTTTGCTTCTGTGACCGAAGGGTAAGAAGTAGGTGCTCCCTCCTTACTTACATTTCTCTCATGTTGGTTGCAGTTGACCAGCCTCTTGTCTTCTCTTTCATCCTCTTTCTCTTCCTCTTCCCACCTCCCTTCCTCCTCCTTCCTTTCCTCCACTCCCTCTCCCTTCCTCCCTCTCCTCCTTCTGTTGATACTGTTACCTCTTCACCATCCCCTCCTCCTCTCTGCCTGCCCTCTCCTCCTCACTTATACTCCATATACTTTTGTTCTATGTTTTTGGTAGAGGCCCTTTTTGAGGGAGTTTGTGTTTACTCATTTCTGAGATGCTTTTAGTTTTTTCTTCTTCTGTACTTCACTTTAATGTCCATCATTCTCTTAGTTTCTTCTGTTAAATAATGTGTACTCTGTAATTTTCTGTTTAATTGGCCTCCACTTTTATCTTCTATTATGATTACCTCATCACTTCAGATCCTCTTCTTCCTGTGCTGTTAATAATTTGTCTTCCTGGCTTGAATATTGCATCCTCCCCCATTTTATAGGAAAGTCATCTTTCTGAATTGCAGGTCTTCTTTGGAGACTCTGTGTGTGGTATACCAGTGCCTTTATCCCTAGGTCCTCCTGAATCTTTCACCAACATTCTTTCTTGGATTGACTTTCTTTGAAACTGACATTTTGGCCATGAAGAATTATTTGTGGATCTTTTAGTTTAATAGCTGGTTTGATCTTTCTGGAGTCCCTGGTGCTCAGGCTTTCCCTGTCTCTGTAAAGCTCTTGGCTGTTCTCCACTCCATCCATTTGCCTTAAATACACCTACTTAGTTTTCATAAGTTATCTCAAGTATGAGCTCAAGCATCCTTGTCTTAAAGACTTTCCTGCTTCTCCCACATTGCTTCTCCCACAGTAGAATTGACCATTTCCCCTTAAAGTTTTCACTCTGCTGTCTTCTCAAGAGTGTTCAGGAGCAGCATTGAGCTTAATGGAATCTTAATAGAATCTCTTCATGATCCCTACTATGTCCCAGGCTCCATTCGGAGCAATTTCCACAAACTGCTTACCTGGTAACTTATCTGTCTCTTTATATGGACAGGGAATGTCTTAATAATATTTTAAAGTTATTAGCTTTCAATAATATGAATAAAAGATGCAATCAGAGGAGAAATGTCAGGTCCCACCACAAATTCTAACTACTTGGATACTCTGCATACCATCTGCTTTTGTTTCTGAGACCCATCCCTCTGGAGCTCACCCTCTCTCACCTTCTCAGGGACTACTTTTTTTCCTTTTTAATAATTATTTGCTTTCTTTTGTGCATTGTCTACTTCAGTAGCAGTAAAGAGTTTTTATTGCCAGATTTCAAATCATAGGTTTGCAAGTGACTAACTGTGTCTTTGGGCAAATTAATTGACTTCTCTGTACTTTAGTAACTTTGTTTCAAAAACATTGATATTTTGATAATTAAAAGAGCAATTCCTCTCCATTGTTTCCCTGCAAACAGGTTCATCAGTACCATCTTGCTAGATTTCATACATGTGTGTTAAATATTTATCTTTCTCTTTCTGACTTACCTTATTCTCTACAATAGACTCTTGGTTCATCCACCTCATTAGGACTGACTCAAATGCATTCTTTTTTAAGGCTGAGTAACATTGCATTGTATATATGTACCACAATTTCTGTATCCATTCATCTGCTGACAGACATCTAGGCTGCTTCCACATCCTAGCTATTGTAACAAGTGCTGCAACGAACATTGGTGTACGTTGCTGCTCTTTCAGTTATGGTTTTCTCAGAGTGTGGAGATGTAGATATAAGGAGCAGACCTGTGGACCCAAAGTGGTGAAAGGTTGTTGCTGAATCATGCAAAGACGCTGGGATTCTTGGCCTCTGGAGGAGAAGAATTCAATCCGGGGCCAGAGACAAGGCTTGATTGCTCAGAGCTTTTGTGTAATAAAGTTTTATTAAAGTATAAAGGAGATAGAGAAAGCTTCTGACATAGACATCAGAAGGGGGTAGAAAGAATACCCCCTTGCTAGCCTTAGCACTGGAATTATATACTCTCAAATTAGTTATCACAGGGAATCAAAAGAATGTCTGGAGGTTGTAAAGACCTCACCAGACCTACTCCCATAATTTACATTTTGAGATAACAGAATTAGCCAGAAAGTTTTTTCCAGAGATGTCCTCAAGCAGGATATATTATTGTTATATAATCCTAAGGAATGTAGAGGGAAAAAAAGTTTGTCCTTTCTTCCTCCTTGAGAATTCCAGACCCCTCTCTCCATGGGGACCCCTAGACTTCTTATCAACCTGCCTAGGAATTGACTCTCTCATTCCCCCCTTTTCTTTTAGGAGAATTATGTTGCCAAGGGAAAGGGGCGTCGTTTTCATTCCATAACTACTTCCTGCTGTTTAGGGGCATGGTCCCTAAATTGTTAAGGCAACATATTCTCCTAACCCTCATATTGAGGGTCTCTGATCCAGGGGCCCCAAGTAATAGTTGGAGGAGGCTGTGGCACTCATAGGAGCTTGGACAACCATTTGTAACTTAAAAGCCTTCATGTGACTAGAAACAAATCCAATTACACAGTTACAGATGCAGGGAGCAAACAGCAAAAATAGAACAATCAGAATTATTGTAATTAAGATAGTTTTCCACCATGGGGAACTAGTTAACGTCTCCCAAAGTGAGGCAATTGAGGCTTCAGGAGTATCCATAGCCCCAATCATCTTGGTCATGTGTTTAGTAAAATGAGTAACATTAGTGCTCATATCAGGTATATAAGTACAGCATTGGGTATGAATAATGGCACAAGTTCCTCCTTGCGCAGCTGTCAGAATATCTAAAGCTAATCTGTTTTGTAAAACCACCTTTCTAATTTGTGCTTGTTCAGCATTAAGAGCTGAAATAGCTTTTTGAGAATCTTGTAATGCCTGTTGAGTAAAATTAGTCAAAGCATCCACTCGTAGCATAACATCTGTAGTTCCCAAAGAGGGAACAAACACTGCAGCCAAATAATCATACCAGTGAAATACAGACCTTGCCCACTGAGTTTTAAGGTGGGGTAAATTAGCAGGCTTCTCTGGAAGCTCTGAAAATGTAAAACCATGAGTAAAGGCTGGACCTAGGGTGCATCTCCCTATCCAACCAGGGGGAAGCCATACCCATGGGTAAAGAGTCACATATCCAGTAAGTCCCGTTTGGAGCAAGCCAGCATGACTGAGATATCCAGTCCCAATCAGTGCCTGGCCAGACAAAGGGAGGACCTGAATTGGGGTTGGAAAACACGGGAATGATTACATTGCATATTTCCTGAGGCAAAAATCCCAAGTGTTTCCAATCACTATAATTAAGTTGTTGGCTAACTTCTGGGGATGGCTCTATTTGTTCCCAGCATATAGGGGCAGTAGATATTAGACGTCCTTTTTCAGGAGTTAGCCATATAACCTCATCCCATATTTGATAAACATCAGGTAAAAAACCATTAGATCTAGACCTATTTGCCTTATGTGTAGCAAAATAGTCATTGAACTGAGACAATGTATAATCAAAATTAAAAGTCACATTATGTCCATAGTTAAAGTACAACGTGTTGCACCAGTCCATTTTAGGGTTGTTAGATGTCATCAGATGAAGAAGAGGCATCACATATGATTGTTGTTGAAGGTATTTGCAGACTTGGAGAAAGTCTTTTCCTTGAAGTGGAGATGTCCACCACGGGAAGCCTTCCACTGATGAAGAGGGGAGTGCTCCACAGACCCAGCAGTTAGACTGATTGTGAAATGCTGTGTAGGAGTGAGCCCAGGACAGGAAGGCATTGTCTTGAGGATCAAACAGCACTCAGGATTTTTGGAGTCAGCAGAAGTAGGCTCACATAGATTATCAGGCCCATCTGAAAAGTACAAAGTCAGAGCATAGAAAGTAAAGACATAAAATGACATCACTTAGTTCTGGTCAGGGTGCCACCTCTTAACTCGAGTGTGATGTACCCATGAATCAATTCCTGGCACTTTGACAGGGAGAAGAAAGAATAACCTGGTAAAGGCCTTCCCAGAGGGGCTTGAGGGATGGGCCCCCAGACCCCAACGTTTTTATGAGGACCTCGTTTCCTGGCTCAAATAGAGGCTTGCTTGACTCAGAGGCTAGGTCAGGAGTTGTCTCCCAGAGTTCTGTTAATGCCTGTTGAAAAGCTGAGAGCTGAGTTACATAGTTAATTCCAAGGCTTCAGGGTCTATAACAATGTCCGTGCATAAGAAAGGCCTTCCATAAATACATTCAAAGGGGGACAGTCCCTCCTTTTTGGGGGCAGTTTGAGCCCTCATTAAAGCTATGGGTAGGACTTTAATCCAATTGTCCTGCGTCTCTAGAATCAATTTGCGCAGATGTCTTTTGATAATGTCATTAGTTTTTTCAATCTTTCCTGAGGATTGGGGTCTCCAGGAACAGTGTAAGTGATATTCTATTCCTAGAGCTTTAGACACCCCCTGAGTTACAGCAGCTTTAAAGGCGGAGCCATTGTCACTCTGAAGGCTCTGTGGCAGTCCAAACCTGGGGATAATTTCATGGATTAAAATCTTTATAACCTCCTTAGCTTGTTCACTACAACAGGGAAAAGCCTCAATCCATCCAGTAAAAGTATCCACCCAAACTTGTAAGCAAGACTACCCATTAGCTTTTGGCATATGAGTAAAATCAATTTCCCAGTCCTCTCCAGGATACTTTCCACTTTGTTGTAATCCAGATTTTGCTAGCTTTTCAGTCTTTGGGTTATTTTTCTGACAAACCTCACACCTTTTGATAAGTGTTCTTTAAAGTTTTCATTACATTTTTACCTTCAAACAAATGAGAAGCCATCTGGTAAGTACTCTCTGCACCCAAATGAAAACTCTGGTGTAAACCCTTAAGAATTTTCCACTGAGCATTTTCAGGAATTATTAATCGTCCATCCTCAGACTGTAACCATCCTTTATCAGTAATCTTTGCTCCTCTTTTCTCATATCTTTCTAATTCTTCCTCAGTATATTGTGGTTTTTCCTGTTCCGCAGGACCTGTCCAGATCAAAGGCGTCTGTAGTGAAGGGGTTTCGTAAAGTGCCGCTTTTCTGGCTTGACAGTCAGCCAGCTGATTACCTTCAGCTACTTTACTCCCATCCCTGTTGTGTCCTTTGCAATGCATAACAGCTACTTCTTTAGGACAATATATAGCAGTTAAAAGTCTCTCAATCTCTCTGAAATGTTTAATAGGTTCTCCTGTTGCTGTTTTAAACTGTCTTTCTTTCCATATTGCAGCATGAGCATGTAAAGTCAAATAAGCATACTTAGAATCAGTGTAGATATTTACTCTCTGCCGTTTGCTTAACTCTAGAGCTTGGGTCATGGAGAAGGCAATGGCACCCCACTCCAGTACTCTTGCCTGGAAAATCTCATGGACGGAGGAGCCTGGTAGGCTGCAGTCCATGGGGTCGCTAAGAGTTGGACACAACTGAGCGACTTCACTTTCACTTTCAAGCATTGGAGACGGAAATGGCAACCCACTCCAGTGTTCTTGCCTGGAGAATCCCAGGGACGGGGGAGCCTGGTGGGCTGCCATCTCTGGGGTCGCACAGAGTCGGACACGACTGAAGTGACTTAGCAGCAGCAGCAGAGCTTGGGTCAGAGCCACAAGCTCCGCTAACTGGGCACTGGTTCCCTGGGGGAGAGATTTTGCTTCTAAAACCTGTTCAGTCACCACTGCGTAACCTGCTTTACGCTTTTCATCCTGAACAAAATAACTGCCATCTAAATATTTCCATGTCAGGATTGTCTAATGGGGTATCCATTAGATCTTCCTGAGCTGCATAGTTTAAAGTTAGGAATTGGGAACAATCGTGATCAGGTGTTTCACTTTCCTTCTCCAACTATTACTTAGGGCCCCTGGATCAGAGACTCTCTATATGAGGGTTAGGAGAATATGTTGCCTTAACAATTTAGGGACCATGCCCCTAAACAGCAGGAAGTAGTTATGGAATGAAAACGATGCCCCTTTCCCTTGGCAACATAATTCTCCTAAAAGAAAAGGGGGGAATGAGAGAGTCAATTCCTAGGCAGGTTGATAAGAAGTCCAGGGGTCCCCAAGGAGAGAGGGGTCTGGAATTCTCAAGGAGGAAGAAAGGACAAACTTTTTTCCCTCTACATTCCTTAGGATTATATAACAATAATATATCCTGCTTGAGGACAGCCTCTGGAAAAAACAAGTCCACACTGGAGTGGGTTGCCATTTCCTTTGAGGGAGGGAGAGGGTGAAGCAAATTGAGAGAGTAGCATGGAAACATGTAAATTACTGTATGTAAAATAGATAGCCAGTGGAAATTTGCTGTGTGACACAGGGAGCTCAACCCAGTGCTCTGTGACAGCCTAGAGGACAGGATGCAGTGGGAGATGGGACGGAGGCTCAAGAGGGAAGGGGCATATGTATACCTGTGGCTGATTCATGTTGGTATATGGCTATGGCAGAGACCAGCACAATATTGTAAAGCAGTTATCTTGCAATAAAAAATTAACAACAAAAAAGAGCAATACAAGAAAGTATGTGAAACAGTCCCTGATATAATATAAATGCTGAACAAATGTTAATTATCATATTATTAAAACTTATTTGCAGCAGCATATGAAATGCCTTATCATCATGTATTCCTGAATATACCATGGGCTGTTGTCCCAATCCAGCTACTGGCCCATTTTCATCTGTGCTTCCTAACAAAATTACTATAAAGAGTTTCCTATATTTGCTGTCTTGCTCTCATTTTCCTTCTTAACTCATAGAAATGGGGCTTTTATCCAAACCATGCCAGTGAAGCAGATCTTATAACATGAATTGAGGTCCCCAGTGATTGACACAATGTCCGTCAATTGTCAGTGCTCTCTCTTTCTCCCAATTGGCTTCTTAAGAGCAGTTGACGTGGTTGATGATTCCCTCCTTGAAAAAGTTTCTTCTGTAAACTTCAGGCACATGGTAAGCCTGATTCCCCCCACTTTTGGGGCCCCTCTTTTTGTTGCTTGTCCCCGTCCTGTTCTCTCCTCTACAAGATCCCTGAAAATAAGCCTCCTCCAGGGTTCAGTCTTTGGTCCTGTTCTTTTATCTGTATTCTCTTTTGACCTGATCTGACCTGGTTCCATAGCTTCAGTTCAGTTCAGTCGCTCAGTCATGTTTGACTCTTTGTGACCCCATGGACTGCAGCACACCAGGCTTCCCTGTCCATCATCAACTCCCGGAGCTTACTCAAACTCATGTCCATCAGTGATGCCATCCAACCATCTCATCCTCTGTCGTCCCCTTCTCCTCCTGCCTTCAATCTTTCCAGCATCAGGATCTTTTCAAATGAGTCAGTTCTTCACATCAGGTGGCCAAAGTATTGGAGTTTCAACTTCAACATCAGTCCTTCCAATGAATATTCAGGACTGATTTCCTTTAGGATGGACTGATTGGATCTCCTTGCAGTCCAAGAGACTCTCAAGAGTCTTCTCCAACACCACAGTTCAAAAGCATCAATTCTTCAGTGCTCAGCTTTCTTTATAGTCCAACTCTCACATCCATACATGACTACTGGAAAAACCATAGCTTTGACTAGACAGACCTTTGTTGGCAAAGTAATGTCTCTGCTTTTTAATATGCTGTCTAGATTGGTCATAACTTTTCTTCCAAGGAGTAAGTGTCTTTTAATTTCATGGCTGCAGTCACCATCTTCAGTGATTTTGGAGCCACCCCACAATAAAATCTGTCACCATTTTCATTGTTTTCCCATCTATTTGCCATGAAGTGATGGGGCCAGATGTCATGATCTTAGTTTTCTGTGATCCATAGCTTCAGATAATATCTATATGTTGATGAATCCTCAACTTTATATTTCTAGCCCTAATCGCTTCCCTGGGATCCTCACTCAGATACTGAACTGGTTACTGGGCACTACTACAGGGATGTCTAATACACAACTGGGATGCAAAGTAGATGCAACATGCCCAAAGTAGAATTACTAACTCTTCTTCTCCAGAGTTGTCCTTCCTGCCAACCCTATCGCGAGTAACTGGCACACCATCTATACTAGGTTGCAGCCTATGAGTCAGCCTGGATCGCTTCCTTAGTTTTGTTCTCTATTATTGAAAGTCCCCACAGTCTCTCTTTGTAATACTTCTACAGTCCTTGACTCTACTTTTCATCCCTACTTTAGTCTTCCTGACTTTCCAAAGTATAAATCTGATTAGGTCACCCTTCCCAGAAGCACTCTAAAACTTGCATTATGTTAGAATGAAAGTCAGTCTTTTTTTTTTTTTTTTTCCATTTATTTTTATTAGTTGGAGGCTAATTACTTTTACAATATTGTAGTGGGTTTTGCCATACATTGACATGAATCAGCCATGGATTTACATGTATTCCCCATCCTGATCCCCCCTCCCGCCTCCCTCCCCATCCCATCCCTCTGGGTCTTCCCAGTGCACCAGCCCCGAGCACTTGTCTCATGCATCCAACCTGGACTGGTGATCTGTTTCACCCTTGATAATATACATGTTTCGATGCTGTTCTCTCAAAACATCCCACCCTCACCTTCTCCCACAGAGTCCAAAAGTCTGTTCTATACATCTGTGTCTCTTTTTCTGTTTTGCATATAGGGTTATTGTTACCATCTTTCTAAATTCCATATATATGCATTAGTATATTGTATTGGTGTTTATCTTTCTGGCTTACTTCACTCTGTATAATGGACTCCAGTTTCATCCATCTCATTAGAACTGATTCAAATGAATTCTTTTTAATGGCTGAGTAATATTCCATAGTGTATATGTACCACAGCTTCCTTATCCATTTGTCTGCTGACGGGCATCTAGGTTGCTTCCATGTCCTGGCTATTATAAACAGTGCTGCGATGAACATTGGGGTGCACGTGTCTCTTTCAGATCTGGTTTCCTCGGTGTGTATGCCCAGCAGTGGGATTGCTGGGTCATATGGCAGTTCTATTTCCAGTTTTTAAAGGAATCTCCACACTGTTCTCCATAGTGGCTGTACTAGTTTGCATTCCCACCAACAGTGTAAGAGGGTTCCCTTTTCTCCACACCCTCTCCAGCATTTATTGCTTGTAGAC
The DNA here is from genome assembly GCF_023699985.2 of Odocoileus virginianus. Lineage (NCBI taxonomy): Eukaryota > Metazoa > Chordata > Mammalia > Artiodactyla > Cervidae > Odocoileus > Odocoileus virginianus. The sequence goes on from NW_027224265.1 coordinate 2,066,546, forward strand.
TTTTGGATAGCAGCCATCCTGACTGGTGTGTAATGGTACCTCATTGTGGTTTTGATTTGCATTTCTCTGGTAATGAGTGATGTTGAGCATCTTTTCATGTGTTTGTTAGCCATCTGTATGTCTTCTTTGGAGAAATGTCTGTTTAGTTCTTTGGCCCATTTTTTGATTGGGTCATTTATTTTTCTGGAATTGAGCTGCAGGAGTTGCTTGTATATTTTTGAGATTAATCCTGTTGTCTGTTGCTTTGTTTGCTATTATTTTCTCCCATTCTGAAGGCTGTCTTTTCACTTTGTTTATAGTTTCCTTTTTTTTTTTTTTGCAGAAGCTTTTAAGTTTCATTAGGTCTCATTTGTTTATTTTTGCTTTTATTTCCAATATTCTGGGAGGTGGGTCATAGCAGATCCTGCTGTGATTTATGTCGGAGAGTTGCCTATGTTCTCCTCTAGTAGTTTCATCGTTTCTGGTCTTCCATTTACATCTTTAATCCATTTTGAGTTTATTTTTGTGTATGGTGTTAGAAAGTGTTCTAGTTTCATTCTTTTACAAGTGGTTGACCAGTTTTCCCAGCACCACTTGTTAAAGAGGTTGTCTTTTTTCCATTGTATATTCTTGCCTCCTCTGTCAAAAATACAGTGTCTGTAGGTATGTGGATTTATCTCTGGACCTCTATTTTGTTCCATTGATCTATATTTCTGTCTTTGTGCCAGTACCATACTGTCTTGATGACTGTGGCTTTGTAGTAGAGCCTGAAGTCAGGCAGTTTGATTCCCCCAGTTCCATTCTTCTTTCTCAAGATTGCTTTGGCTATTCGAGGTTTTTTGTATTTCTATACAAATTGTGAAATTATTTGCTCTAGTTCTGTGAAGAATACCGTTGGTAGCTTAATAGGGATTGCATTGAATCTATAGATTGCTTTGTGTAGTATACTCATTTTCACAATATTGATTCTTCCAATCCATGAACACAGTATATTTCTCCATCTGTTTGTGTCCTGTTTGATTTCTTTGATCAGTGTTTTATAGTTTTCTATGTATAGGTCTTTTGTTTCTTTAGGTAGATATACTCCTAAGTATTTTATTCTTTTTGTTGCAATGGTGAATGGTATTGTTTCCTTAATTTCTCTTTCTGTTTTCTCATTGTTAGTGTATAGGAATGCAAGGGATTTCTGTGTGTTAATTTTATATCCTGCAACTTTACTATATTCATCGATTAGCTCTAGTAATTTTCTGGTAGTCTTTAGGATTTTCTATGTAGACAATCATGTCATCTGCAAACAGTGAGAGTTTCATTTCTTCTTTTCCTACCTGAATTCCTTTTATTTCTTTTTCAAGTGGTGAGAGTGGGCACCCTTGCCTTGTTCCTGATTTTAGGAGAAATGCTTTCAATTTTTCACCATTGAGGGTAATGTTTGCTGTGGGTTTGTCATATATAGCTTTTATTATGTTGAGGTATGTTCCTTCTATTCCTGCTTTCTGGAGAGTTTTGATCATAAATGGATGTTGAATTTTGTTAAAGGCTTTTTCTGCATCTATTGAGATAATCATATGCTTTTTTATCTTTCAATTTGTTAATGTGGTGTATTACATTGATCAATTTGCAGATATTAAAGAATACTTGCATTCCTGGGATAAAGCCCACTTGGTCATGATGTATGATTTTCTTTAATATGTTGTTGGATTCTGTTTGCTAGAATTTTGTTAAGGATTTTTGCATCTATGTTCATCAGTGATATTGGCCTGTAGTTTTCTTTCTTTTTTTTTTTTTTGTGGCATCTTTTTCTGGTTTTGGAATTAGGGTGATGGTGTCCTCCTAGAATGAGTTTAGAGGTTTACCTTCTTCTGCAATTTTCTGGAAGAGTTTGAGTAAAATACGTGTTAGTTCTTCTCTAAATTTTCAGTAGAATTCAACTGTGAAGCCATCTTGTCCTGGGCTTTTGTTTGCTGGAAGATTTCTGATTACAGTTTTGATTTCCTTGCTTGTGATGGGTCTTTTAAGATCTTCTGTTTCTTCCTGGTTCAGTTTTGGAAAGTTACACTTTTCTAAGAATTTGTTCATTTCTTCCAAGTTGTCCATTATATTGGCATAGAGCTGCTGGTAGTAGTCTCTTATGATCCTTTGTATTTCAGTGTTGTCTGTTGTGGTCTCTCCATTTTCATTTCTAATTTTGTTAATTTTGTTCTTCTCCCTTTTTTTCCTAATGAGTGTTGCTAACGGTTTGTCAATTTTGTTTATTTTTTTTTCAAAAAACCAGGTTTTTGCTTTGTTTATTTTAGCTATGGTCTCTTTCGTTTCTTTTGCATTTATTTCTGCCCTAATTTTTAAGATTTCTTTCCTTCTACTGACCCTGGGGTTCTTCATTTCTTCCTTCTCTAGTTGCTTTAGGTGTAGAGTTAGGTTATTTATTTGACTTTTCTCTTGTTTCTTGAGGTAAGCCTGTAATGCTATGAACCTTCCCCTTAGCACTGCTTTTATAGTGTCCCATAGGTTTTGGATTGTTGTGTTTTCATTTTCATTCATTTCTATGCATATTTTGATTTCTTTTTTGATTTATTCTATGATTTGTTGGTTATTCAGAAGCGTGTTATTTAGCCTCCATATGTTTGAATTTTTAATAATTTTTTTTCCTGTAATTGAGATCTAATCTTACTGCACTGTGGTCAGAAAAGATGACTGGAATGATTTCAATTTTTTTGAATTTCCCAAGGCTAGATTTATGGCCCAGGATGTGATCTATTCTGGAGAAGGTTCTGTGTACACTTGAGAAAAAGGTGAAATTGATTGTTTTGGGGTGAAATGTCCTATAGATATCAATTAGGTCTAGCTGGTCCATTGTGTCATTTAAAGTTTGTGTTTCCTTGTTAATTTTCTGTTTAGTTGATCTATCCATAGTTGTGAGTGGGGTATTAAAGTCTCCCACTATTATTGTGTTACTGTTAATTTCCCCTTTCATACTCATTAGCATTTGCCTTACATACTGCGGTGCTCCTATGTTGGGTGCATTTATATTTATAGTTGTTATATCTTCTTCTTGGATTGATCCTTTGATCATTATGTAGTGTCCATCTTTGTCTCTTTTCACAGCCTTTATTTGAAAGTCTATTATATCTGATATGAGTATTGCGACTCCTGCTTTCTTTTGGTCTCTGTTTGCGTGAAATATATATTTTTTCCAGCCCTTCACTTTCAGTCTGTATGTGCCCCTTGTTTTGAGGTGGGTCTCTTGTAGACAGCATATATAGGGGTCTTGTTTTTGTATCCATTCAGCCAGTCTTTGTCTTTTGGTTGGGGCATTCAACCCATTTACATTTAAGGTAATTATTGATAGGTATGGTCCCGTTGCCATTTACTTTGCTGTTTTGGGTTCACGTTTATACAACCTTTCTGCGTTTCCTGTCTAGAGAAGATCCTTTAGAATTTGTTGAAGAGCTGGTTTGGTGGTGCCGAATTCTCTCAGCTTTTTCTTGTCTGTAAAGCTTTTGAATTCTCCTTCATATCTGAATGAGATCCTTGCTGGGTACAGTAATCTAGGTTGTAGGTTATTCTCTTTCATTACTTTAAGTATGTCCTGCCATTCCCTTCTAGCCTGAAGGGTTTCTATTGAAAGATCAGCTGCTATCCTTATGGGAATCCCTTTGTGTGTTATTTGTTGTTTCTCCCTTGCTGCTTTTAATGTTTGTTCTTTGTGTTTGATCTTTGTTAACTTGATTAATATGTGTCTTGGGGTGTTTCGCCTTTGGGTTTATCCTGTTTGGGACTCTCTGAGTTTCTTGGACTTGGGTGGCTATTTCCTTCCCCATTTTAGGGAAGTTTTCAGCTATTATCTCCTCGGGTAACTTCTCATGGCCTTTCTTTTTGTCTTCTTCTGGGACTCCTATGATTCAATAGGAGCATTTCACATTGGGGCATTTCACATTGTCCCAGAGGTCCCTGAGGTTGTCCTCATTTCTTTTGATTCTTTTTTCTTTTTTCCTCTCTGCTTCATTTGTTTCCACCATTTTATCTTCTAACTCACTTATCCTATCTTCTGTCTCCATTATTCTACTGTTGGTTCCCTCCAGAGTGTTTTTGATCTCATTTATTGCATTATTCATTTTTAATTGACTCTTTTTTATTTCTTCTAGGTCCTTGTTAAACATTTCTTGCATCTTCTCAATCTTTGTCTCCAGGCTATTTATCTGTAACTCCATTTTGTTTTCAAGATTTTGGATCATTTTTATTATCATTATTCTAAATTCTTTTTCAGGTAGATTCCCTATCTCCTCCTCTTTTGTTTGACTTGGTGGGCTTTTTTCATGTTTCTTTACCTGCTGGATATTTCTCTGCCCTTTCATTTTGTTTAGATTGCTGTGTCTGGAGTGGGCTTTCTGTATTCTTGTGGTCTGTGGTTCCGCTTTATTGTGGAGATTTCTTCCAGTGGGTGGGGTTGGACGATTGGCTTGTCAAGGTTTCCTGGTTAGGGAAGCTTGCGTCAGTGTTCTGGTGCATGGAACTGGATTTCTTCTCTCTGGAGTGCAATGGAGTGTCCAGTAATGAGTTTTGAGATGGGTCTATGTGTTAGGTGTGACTTTGGGCAGCCTGTATGTTGATGCTCAGGGCTATGTTCCTGTGTTGCTGGAGAATTTGCGTGGTATGTCTTGCTCTGGAACTTATTGGCTCTTGGGTGGTGGTTGGTTTCAGTGTAGGTATGGAGGCTTTTGGATGATCTCTTATTACTTAATGTTCCCTGTAGTCAGGAGTTCTCTGGTGTTCTCAGGTTTTGGGCTTAAGTCTCCTGCCTCTGGATTTCAGTCTTATTCTTCCAGTAGCCTCAAGACTTCTCCAACTATACAGCACTGATAATAAAACTTCTAGGTTAATGGTGAAAAGATTCTCCACCGTGAGGGACACCCAGAGAGGTTCACAGAGTTACATGAAGAAGAGGAGAGGGAGGAGGGAGATAGAGATGAGCAGGAGGAGAAAAAGGGGGGACTCAAGAGGAGAGAGACAGATCTACGCAGTTCTCTGTTCCCAAAGTGTTCTCCGTAGCCCAGACACCCACAGAGATTCACAGAATTGGATTGGGAAGAGAAGGGGGAGGGAGGAAATAGAGGTGATCTGAGGGAGAAAACGGAGAGTCAAAAGTGGGAGAGAGTAATCGATACACTCCTGAGTAAAAATGGGTACTGAATATTGGATTCTTAAATGTCCAAAATTGATATCAAATACTGAAAAACAAAGATTAAAAATCTAGAGTAGAGGTTAGACTCTTAAAAATACAATATTAAAAACAAAAACAAAAACACAAAAAATTTAAGAAATATATATGAAGTTTGGTTTAAAAATAGGGCCTTTTTTTTTTTGCAAGGTTATAGTGAAATGAAAATGAAAATTAAGGAGTAATAGAGGAGTAATAGAGGACTTTAAAAGAAAATAAGAGAAAAATAATAAAAAGAGAAAAAAATTTTTTAATTAAAAAAATATGAAAATGAAAGTTAAGGAGTAATAGAGGAGTAATAGGGAATTTTAAAAGAAAATAAAAGAGAAAAAATTTAAAAAAAGAAAAGAAAAAATTTTTTTTTTAAAAAAAAAAGTAAAAATATATCTAGGAATTTCTCTGGAGCTGTTGCGGTCAGTGTGGGTTCAGTTCAGTTTCAGATAGCTCCTTGTTCCAGCTTACACTTCTCGATATCTATAGGCCCCTTCTGGTGTAGTAGGTGTTCAGTTATTTTCATCTGTTGCGCCGGTCACTTCTGAAGTGATTCCCTTTGTTTATTTGGCTTCTGTTTGCTGATCTCTTCAGTGTCTAATTTCCACCCTGACACAGGCGGGCAGAGGTGGTCTCTTGTTTAGATTTGTTTGTTCAGTTACGCTGCGGGGAGGGAGGAGCGCTGCAGACAAATGTCACTGGCGTGTGTGGGGAGCGCTGTGCAGTGTTCCGGCCACACTGGGTTTGCCCCCGCTCACGGGTGTGTGCTTTCCCCGTCTACACTGCTCAGGCTCCAGGCTGCTCTATAGGGAGCGGGCCCTGCGTTGCGTGCGGTTCCAGTTTTCGGGTACTCCACAAAAGCGCAGACTCGGTTGGGCCTGCGTTTTGTGCCTTCCCCGGCCCGAGCAGCTCAGGCAGCCAGGAGCTTGACGGGCGCACTCTCCCCGGGTGCGGTGCGCCTTCTCCCCTCCGCGGTCCCAGCCTCAGTTTCTGCGCGCGCTGGTTGGGTGCGCCTTGTGTCTGTTCTGGGGAGCTGGTCTCTAGCCGCGACCCTCCCGGCGGATGTCAACCATCCAGAATCTCAGGAAGTCTTTGGTTAGAAACTGGAGCCTGTTTGCAGTTTGGTAGGGGGTGCCGTCTCTGGGGCTGAGTTTGCCCCTTTCCCCTCCCCGCTGCCTCCTGCCTCTGGTGGGGATGGGCCGGTCTGCCGCCTGCTAGCTCTTCTCTGGGATTGCTCAGTTCTTCCTTTGTTCTGCGAACAGGCCGCAGTGTGTTCGGGCCAGTTAATTTTCTCTCTCTCTCTTGCTATCCCACAGTTTAAGTTGCTATCTCACGTTAGCTCCCTCCAATTGCCCTCAGGGCATTCGGGCCGATCTAAGCAATGCCGCCCACTCCTCCCCCTTCCACCCCCACTTGCTGGTGGCGGATGCGGGTGTCTGTGGTACTTTTATTGCTGGGAGTTATGTTTAGGCATGTAATCTGTGGGTTTTATTTATTTCTCCTCCCAGTTAGGTTGCCCTCTGAGATTCAAAAACTTCCCCCAGACCCGCCAGTGAGAGGGTTTCCTGGTGTTTGGAAACTTCCTCTATTACGACTCCCTTCCCAGGACGGGTCTCCGTCCCTAGCTCTTTTGTCCCTTTTTATCTTTTATATTTTGTCCTACCTCCTTTTGAAGATGATGGGCTGCTTTTCTGGGCATCTGATGTCCTCTGCTAGCGATCAGAAGTTGTTTTGTGAAGTTTGCTCAGCGTTCAGTTGTTCTTTCGATGAATTTGTAGGGGAGAAAGTGGTCTCCCCGTCCTATTCCTCCGCCATCTTAGCTCCTCCCTTAACTGCTTGTACTGGCATTTCTTGTGAAGGGATCGGTGAGTGCATTTAACCCAGATTTGGATTTCACATGATGGCCAGCAAGTCTTGTAGATGGTGGCCAAGGTTTATATTTGGTTGAAAATCCTTTGCTTTCCAGGGAAATTTAATTTTATGCTAGCATCTACTATTCAAAGAAATTTCTTTGTGAGCAAAACTCTGGTGAGCATCATAAAAAATGTCCAAGTTAAATACCTATTAACTACCTCTTTATCTGTAAAACATCTGGCCCATATGGTAAAGAGTCTACCTGCAGTGCAGGAGACCTAGGTTCAATCCCTGGGTCAGGAAGATCCCCTGGAGAAGGCAATGACAACCCACTCCAGTATTCTTGCCTGAAAAATTCCATGGATGGAGGAGCCTAGCAGGCTATACAGTCCATGATGGGGTCACAAAGAGTTGGACATGACTGAGCAACTTCACTCCTATCTGTAAAATATTTTTCTAGCCCGTTTAGCTGTGAATCTTATGATTCTAGGGTTGGGCTATTAAAGAACTTTTCTCATATATTTTCTCATATATTTTTCAATGAACTCTACCCATATATATTGATATTTAAGATATTCCATGTTTCCATCCTTTTTTTTTTTTTTTTTTTTTTGCCTTAGAGTATAGAAATTCAGCTGTTTCTAGGTATTTCTTTTTCTGGAAAAATATTTGTCAACATCAAAGATGGTGCTTGTTGTTAGCATTTTGAGATTCTAAACTTTGCCTCACATCCATCTTTGTTCTCTTTTTAGCTCACCTGCTGTGTTCGTTTTTACTATATGACCAGACAAAATGTTAATAATTATGGGGCCCCTGGAGTATGTTGGAGTTGTGCAGGCTTTACTCTTTTACTCCTGTTAATGCAGGAAATTTATGGTCTTCAAAAGGATACTGAAATGCAGAAATATCAATGTTTGTTCAAGATCTCTTTTTCCCAAATAGCTGTGTTGAATTTATACCTTATTTGGACAATTTCCATATTGAAAGGCTCAGAATGCTCTACTGACTCCTCTTTTGCCCTCTAAGAAAAAGGTCTAAACATTTAAAATAGAAATAGCAAAGCTGTTATGTGGGAAGTGTGGTCATAGAGAAGAATGTCATTTTGAGAAGAGAAAGCAGGAAAACTCCTGAACAGAGCCTGGCTTCGTTCTTCTCAGGGATAAATAAATAATGCATTTCTCAAAGCCTGTATCTTTGAATAAACCCTAGGTTTGGGTAAAGAAGAAAGGCATTTCAACTCTATTATCAGCTTTCAGCTTGTTTCTGCTTTCCACCAATTCTGAAATTGCAGTCAATTAGGTACTTTTTCTTGTGACAGATTGGAAACCAGAAGGGAGCTTTATGAATTCAAACAGAGAAATTTGAGCTAAAAATGTCTGTAAAGTACTGCTTTGCACATTTTCTCTTTAGAATTTACAGAGTACATTAATTTTCTGATATAAGTAATTATGAGATGTTTTAGGCTTAACCTTGTGTAAAGTTAATAGAAGACATGCTTTATTTTGATTTTCCAATTTTTAAATGTATTTATTTTAATCATTGCATTCTGCTACAAAATTGATAGGCTGATTGGAATGGGATCTCATAAACCTGAATCCCCACACTTTCTCCTTGATTATCAATTCTTAACGTTTTTAGACTTGATTCCGTGTTGATGATCCATGAGAGCTAAACTTTTTTGAGTTTGTAGCACCATCTGGGCTTCTCATTCTAAGTCTGTGAAGTGAAAATGATATATTTCTTTTTATGGTTGGCCACAAGTTTTCGGTTTCTCAAGAGCAAAGCTGCCCACTCAGGGTTCCAGTGGCCTCTCTGTGTTCATGACCGGAACTTAGAAGAGGGAAGTTAGGTATGATCTACAGCCTGGGTCAGCATCTCGTGCTCCTGGTTTTTCTCCTACACTATCCGTTCTAAATTTCCTTGCTTTCAGTTAGCATTTCTGCTGGTTTTGGTGCCTTACCTGGTGGTGTGACCCAAACTCTCACTCCTGAGGGGTTTGAGTCCCTGACAATTCTACTCTTCTCCAGTTATGGCTGTTAACTTGTCCATTTACAGTCGAAATTGGAGAAAGGAGTACCAGAGTTGTTTGAATTCCAGATGTATTCCTCCTTGTCTACACCTCCACCTGCTAATTAGGATCAGTTACCCTGCCATGATAATGACCATTCTTTTTGTGTGCTGGCCCCTGGACACGGGAGTTCAAAGTACCCAAGTTACAGCCTTAGCTTGTAATTCAGTGAGTTCTTTGTTGTGTTCCCTGACAAGACAATCCCCCCAACTTTGGACCAAGACTTGAACCCTGCAGGGCTCAGAGCTGTGGGAACAGGAACACAAAATTCCCTAGTGAGACACTGGGAATGATGATCAGTGGGGGCTCTTTCTGCTTCTGTGCTTTAGTCCTGGATCCATGTAGGCTTTTTAGTGAGGAACGGAAGTCTCTGGTTCAGTGTATCTACATCCTAAAGGATGGCACACCCATGCTCATGGAGTATTGCCTCTGAGCTGGCTTTCTAACCCAAGTGATACACAGTGAAGGGCTGGGTTGAAGCTTGTTATTGAATTCAATAGGCTTAAAGAAAGGACTGTATACTGAGAATGGGGTACCCAGTTTCTCCTCTCAAGGTGGACTGATTCTCAGGATACATGTAGCCAGAAAGGAGATTGGAAGTTTTACGTTTGGATAATAAATGCCCATATCAAATGCATTGGATAACACCTCAGTGAATGTCTAATTCTCTGTTAATGGAGTCATCTCTTTTAAAATCAAATTATCTGAACTGTTTGAACATCTGAAAAATAGTAATTGTAGGCATTTGGCAGATATGATGGGGCACATGGAGAAAAGTTAAGCATAGTACATAGAAAACTAAGAAAATAGATTTTAAAGAAAAAACCATGTACTAACTTCTCAATTTATTGATTTGTCGTATTTATTGTCTCCTACTGGAGTATCAGTGCCAAGGGGCCTGGGAACTTTGTCTGTACACAGATATTCCAAATGCTTAGAATGGAGCCTGCCACTTAGAAGAGCTGAAGAAACAACAATTGAAGATAGCCCCCTTGGTGCCTTGGAATATGGTTAAGCATCAGTAGATATTTGTTGATTGGGGTTGAATTATTTGATAAATGCTACCAGGTGGCACAGTGGTAAAGAATCTGCTGCCAGTGTAGGAGATGGGAGTTTGATTCCTTGGTTGGGAAGATCCCCTGGAGGAGGAAATGGTAGCCTGCTCCAGTATTCTTGCCTGGAAAATCCCATGGAGAGAGGAGTCTATCCTTGTAGGTAGTTGAGCTATGGTCCATGGGGTCACAAAGAGTCAGGCACAACTGAGTGAACACACACATGTGCACACAAACGAGGAGTAAACTGTACCTTGAGCTTTTATTTGTTCTTTCAGTATCAATTTGACTCTTTAAAAATTAATTTAGTTATCATCATATATATATTATAATGCGTGTGTGCTAAGTCACTTCAGTCGTGTCTGACTCTTTGCGACCTGTGGACTGTGGTCTGCCAGGGGATTCTTCAGGCAAGAATACTGGAATGGGTTGCCATTTCCTCCTCCAGGGGATCTTCCTGATGCAGGGATCAATCCCTAGGTCTCCTGTGTCTACTGTGTTGCAGGCGGATTATTTACCACTGAGCCACCAGGGAAACCCAATTTATTATAATAATATAACATATTTCATTAATGGGGCTTCCCTGGTGGCTCAGATGGTAAAAGAATCCACCTGCAATGCAAGAGACCTGGGTTTGGTCCTTCAGTCAGGAAGATCCTCTAGAGAAGGGAATGGCAACCACCCCAGTATTCTTACCTGGAGAGTTCTTTGGACAGAGGAACTGTAATAAAATACGTTTATATGACAGCAATGGAAAAGGAGATATTTTCAACAAAGAGTACAGTAGATACATGGTTCAATATAAACACTTATTTTTAAAAGCATCTGTTGTATGAGTTGCTTGCTTGCAGTCGATGCAGTGATACAGCTTTTAAATTATAGGCATACCTTGTGTTATTGCCCCTCGTTTTAAAAATTGTACTTCATATGTACTGTGTGTTTTACAAATTAAAATCTCGTGACAACCCTGCATTGAACAAATTTATGGGTGCCTTTTTTCTAACAACATTTGCTCACTTCATGTCTCTCTCACATTTTGTTAATTCTTGAAGTATTTCAAGCTTTCTCATTATTGTTATATTTTTAGGGTGATCTGTGATCAGTGATCTTTGATGTTACTATTGTAATTGTTTGGGGCACCACAAACCATGTCCATGTAAGATGGTAAACTTGGTAAACGTTGTGTGTGTTCTGACACCAGCCAGCCATTCTCCGCCTCTCTCCGTGGGCCTCCCTGTTCCCTGGGTCACAGCACTGCTGGAGTTTGACCAGTTAACAACCCTACAGTGGCCTCTAAGTGGGAGAGTTGCAAGTCTCTCCATTTAAATCAAGAACTAAAAATGATTAAGCTTAGTGATCACAGCATGTTGAAAGCCAGGTAGAAAGCTAGGCCTCTTGCACCAAACAGTTAGCAAGGTCGTGAATGCAAATGCAGGGCTCTTGAATGGAATGAAAATGCTATTCCAGTGAACACATGAAAGATAAGAAAGCAAAACAGCCTTGTTGCCTTTATGGTTAAAGTTCTAGAGGCCTGGATAGAAGATCCAATGAACCACAACATCCCCTCAAGCCAAAGCCTAATCCAGAGCAAGGCCCTACCTCTCTTTAGTTCACCGAAGGGTAACAGAAATGAGGAAGCTGCAGCATAAATTTGAAGCTAGCAGAGGTTGGTTCATGAGGTTTAAGGAAAAGAAGCCATCTCCATAACATAAAAGACAAGGTGAAGCAGCAAGTGCTGATGAAGAAGCTCCAGTTTCAGAAGATCTACCTAAGATAGTGAGAGTGGCTATACCAAATAAGAGATTTTCAGTGTAGAAGAAACAGTTTTCTGTAGAAGAAGATGCCCTCTAGGACTTTCATAGCTAGAGAGAAGAAACCAATGCCTGACTTCAGTGCTTCAGAGGACAATCTGACTCCTTTGTAGCTGGTGACTTGAAGTTGAAGCCAGTGCCTGTACTCATTGACCACTTTGGAAATCCAAGAATTATGAATTAAGAATAATAATTAAGAATTATGCTAAATCTTTTCTGGTTGTGCTATAAAAATGGAACAACAAAGCCAGAAAGGCAGTACATCTGTTACAACATGGTTTACGGACCATTTTAAACCCACTCTTGAGATCTACTGCTCAGAAAAAAGATTCCAGAAATATTGCTGCACATTGATGATGCACCTCATCACCCAAGAACTGTAATGGATATATACAGTGAGATTAATGTGGTGTCCATGCCTGCTGACACAGCTTTCATTCATCTCCAGCCCACAGAGCAAGGAGTCATTTGGACTTTCAAGTCTTATTCTTTAAGAAGTACATTTTGTAAAGCTGTAGCTGCCATAGATAGTGATTCCTCTGATGGATCTGGGCAAAGTAAATTGAAAACCTTCTGGAAAGGATTCACCATTCTAGATTCCTTTAGGGTCATTTTTAATTCATGAGAAGAGGCCAAATATCAACATTAATAGAACTTTTTGAAATAAGTTGATTCCAACCCTCATGGATAACTTTGAGGGGTTCAAGACTTCAGTGGAAGAAGTAACTGCAGATATGGATGGAAATAGCAAGAGAACTAGAAGTAGAGACTGAAAATATGACTGAATTGCTGCAATCACATGATAAATCTTTCATGGATGAGGAGTTCCTTCTTACAGGTGAGCAAGGAATTGGTTTCTTGAGATGGAATCTGCTCCTGGTGTGATGCCATGAAGGTTGTTGAGTGACAACAAAGGATTTAGAATATGACATAAGCTTAGTGGGTGAAGCAGCAGCAGGTTTGAGAAGACTGATGCCCATTTTGGAAGAAGTTTTACTTGGGTAAAGTGCTATCAAACAGCATTGCCTTCTATAGAGAAAACATTTGTGAATGGAAGAGCCAATTGATGCAGCAGACTTCATTGCTGTTTTATTTTAAGAAATTGCCACAGCCACCTCAGCCTTCAGCAACCACCACCTGATCAGTCAGCAACCATCAACATCAAGGCAAGAACCTCCGTCAGCATAAAGATTTCAACTCACTGCAGGCTTGAACCATGGTTAGCATTTTTTAGCAATAAAATATTTTCAAAATTAAGCTGTGTACATTGTTTTTAGACATAAATCTATTGCATATTTAATGAACTATAGCGTAACTCAGAATGCCAACACATTTGGAAAACTCAGCAGTGGCCAAGGACTGGAAAAGGTCAGTTTCCATTCGAATCCCAAAGAAAGGCAATGCCAAAGAATGCTCAAACTACAATACAATTGCACTCATTTCACATGCTAGCAAAGTAAAGCTGAAAATTCTCTAAGTTAGACTTCAACAGTACATTAACCGAGAACTTCCAGATTTCAAGTTGGATTTAGAAAAGGCAGAGGAACCAGAGATCAAATTGCCAACATCTGTTGGATCATCAAAAAAGCAAGAGAATTCCAGAAAAACATCTACTTCTGCTTCATTGACTACACTAAAGCCTTTGACTGTGTGGATCATAACAAACTGTGGAAAATTCTTAAAGAGATGGGAATACCAGACCACTTTACCTGCCTTCTGGGAAACCTGTATGCAGGTCAAGAAGCAACAGAACCAGACATGGAACAACAGACTGGTTCAAATTGGGAAAGGAGTATGTCAAGACTGTATATTGTCACCCTGCTTATTTAACTTATATGCAGAGTACATCATGTGAAATGCCGGACTGGATGAAGCACAAGCTGGAATCAAGATTGCCAGGAGAAATATCAATAATCTCCTGCAGATGACACCACCCTTATTGGCTTTTTGAAATAAATTGATTCTTATTTTTTTTTTAAGTTTTATTTTTTTTTCCATTTATTTTTATTAGTTGGAGGCTAATTACTTTAAATCATTACAGTAGTTTTTGTCATACATTGAAATGAATTAGCCATGGATTTACATGTATTCCCCATCCCGGTCCCCCCTCCCACCTCCCTCTCCACCCGATCCCTCTGGGTCTTCCCAGTGCACCAGCCCCAAGCACTTGTCTCATGCACCCAACCTGGGCTGGTGATCTGTTTCACCCTAGATAATATACATGTTTCGATGCTGTTCTCTTGAAACATCCCACCCTCGCCTTCTCCCAGAGTCCACAAGTCTGTTCTATACATCTGAGTCTCTTTTTCTGTTTTGCATATAGGGTTATCGTTACCATTATACAGAGCGAAGTAAGCCAGAAAGATAAAGACCATTACAGTATACTAACACATATATATGGAATTTAGAAAGATAGTAACGAAATAAATTGATTCTAACCCTCATGGGTAACTTTGAGGGATTCAAGACTTAAGTGGATGAAGTAACTGCAGATCTGATGGAAACAGCAAGAGAACTGGAAGTAGAGGCTGTACTAGAGGTAGAAAGCAAAGAGAAACTAAAGAGCCTCTTTATGAACATGAAAGAGGAGAGTGAAAAAGCTGGCTTAAAATTCAACATTCAGAAACTAAGATCATGGCATCTTGTCCCATCACTTCATGACAAATAGATGGGGAAACAATGAAACAGTGAGAGACTTTATTTTTGAGGGGCTCCAAAATCACTGCAGATGGTGACTGCAGCCATGAAATTTAAAAACGCTTGCTCCTTGGAAGAAAAGCTGTGACAAACCTAGCCACCATGTTAAAAAGTGGAAATGTTACTTTGCCAACAAAGGTCCTTATAGTCAAAACTATGTTTCTCCAGTAGTCATGTATGGATGTGAGAGGTGGACCACCAAAGAATCGATGCTTTTGAACTGTGGTGTTGGAGAAGACTCTTGAGAGTCCCTTGGACTGCAAGGAGATCCAACCAGTCCATCCTAAAGGAGATCAGTTCCAAGTGTTCATTGGAAGAACTGATGCTGAAGCTGAAGCTCCAATACTTTGGCCACCTGATGTGAAGAACCAGCTCATTGGGAAAGACCCTGATGCTGGGAAGGATTGAAGGCAGGAGGAGAAGGTGATGACAGAGAATGAGATGGTTGGATGGCATCACCAACTCGATGGACATGAATTTGAGCAACTCCGGGAGTTGGTGATGGACAGGGAAGCCTGGTGAGCTGCAGTCCATGGGGTCACAAAGTGTTGGACATGACTTAGCAACTGAACTGAACTGAGTGTAGCTCCAGTATTCTTGCCTGGAAAATCCCATGGGCAGAGGAACCTGACGGGCTATAGTCCATAGGGTTGCAAAGAGTAGGACATGACTTAGCAACTGAACCTGCACACACACACACCAAGATAACTTCTATATGCACCGGGAAACCAGAAAATTGGTATGACTGTATTGCCATACTCACTTTACTACATTGATCTGGAACTCCACCATACATCTGTGGTGTATGTCTGTACATTTTCTACAAGTTCAAAGCATTTTCCATGCTTAAAGTTCTCACAACAGAGTGACAAAGGCATTATGTCCCAGAAATTCTTATCCATATTTTTAGATGGGAAATAGAAAGGCAGAGCCAGGTAGCCATCTAGGTAAGGAGCACTCTGGGAAGATGCTGGTGGAGTTTAGGGTCAAGGTTGGCTTCTATGACCCATATTGTTGCTCTGCTTGCTGGAGAACTTTGCCAGGCCTCTACCCATAGCTTCAAGCAAGTGAGTTTTTTTTTTTATTGTATTGATATTTATTTATTTTGTTTGAGTATAATTGGTATACAATGTTGTATTAGTTTCCACTGTACAACAAGGTGAATCAGCTCTCTGTATACATGTATCTCTTCCCTCTTCAACCTTCCTCCCAAACTCCCGCCCTTGCCCCACTTCTGTAGGTCATTAAAGAGCACCAAGCGGAGCAACTGATCTTTAATATTACTACTTTCCAGAATTTTCTCCTGGTTTCCAGTGGCCCACTTGTTTTATGTTCTCTCTAATATTAATCTCTTTGCAATTTTTCTTGACTTGTTTTCTTTTTTCCACTTTCTTTTCTTTCTTTGGTCTAAAGGATGTCTTTTATTCAGATTTTTAGATCAGCTAAGAATTCCTACTTGGATTAGGTGCAGAGTCATGAAATTGTAATTAAATTGTCAACACCTACAGTGCCCTAATGTTGTTATTCTGAGAAAGGATACGGGACAGGGGTTGGGTCGATGACTCCAGATGAGAAATGGGGGTACTGAGTTGTGAAAAAAATGTGGTGCTTAGGACACTCTGAGGACAGAAAGGGAATGATAAAGCTAGGGACTTTGAGAGCAAAAGACATCTGAAACCTAGCAGGAAACTCATATGAAAAAGTCCCAGCTTCCTCTGCATCCAAGGGGCAGAGAGAAACAGTTCTTGCCTTGCAACAAAGGGTAAACCAACAAGGAACGACAGACCTTCCCAATCACAGTTTATAGCTGAGAATTTCCTGAGTTGTAACAAAGCAGATTGTGTAGTGTAAATAGCTAATTCTTTTTGTTTTACTGGAGGAGAACATAGGTAAATGTGGAAGCTGATGATGCTGTGGGCTATAGGGAAGCACCCTTGTATGAACCTTCTGTACTATAGTAGATGAAAGACACCAAAGTTGCAGATTTCTTGGGGAATTAAAGATGACTCATTCAGGGAAGTAGCCTGAACTTCCTGAGAGGTATGCTATTTCAAACAGCTATTAATTCTGTGCTATAATTAGCAGCAGATGACTTTGAGTAGAGCCAATTTGATTATGGTTTCTTTGCTACTGCATGTAACAATTTCAAAGTTGGCTAGTGCAGACAGGGGTCAAGATAGAGGGTAAGATGCAGATGTATAATTAGACAACCACAGAGACCACCGTTTGGTGGAGATCTTTCTATTTGAGTATTACGCTGTTCGATACATACTTTTAAAAAGAGGTCTAACATCCTAACAGTCTAATAAATCTACTTCTCAAGGGGTTCATATTGCTGAATACAGTAAGAATCATTGCAAAACAACACCTGAATAGGTTCCTTTGTGAAGATTTGCAAATGTGGCAGTAACAGAGAATACTGTAGAATTTCCTTTAACACTCAGAGTGAAGACTAGCTTCCATTTTACAGCCGCATCTAGTTATATCAGTATATTAATTAGTTTGTGTTTATGTATGGAAACAAAATCTGCACTATTGAGAAATGCCAGGGTATATATTCTATTTGTCTTAAAATGAATTAGCTGGAAAGGACTGGGGGATGAGCCCCAGGATGAGTGTAAGAGTAGAGATCAGTAAATGTACAAACACCTGCATGGGTCCTGTCAGTGCTCTGTCTGCGTCCCCTCAGAGTTCGCTCCGTTCCCTCTGTCCTGTCTCCTTTGCGCTTCCTTTTTGGAAGGCATGCCCTCAGGCTGCTGCAGCTAGCCTTGCTTCTGTGCAAGGAGAGCAGGGAGTATCTGGGCATTTAGTCCCCAGATCCAGCCAGTGACCAGTGATGGAGGTGTGTGAGGTAGTACATCTCAATCTCCCTTGCCTTTGAGGGGACAGTGGCCTGCCCTTGAGTCCCAGTGGGATTGAGCTGAAGCTACATTCTCCAAGACTTGGCTTGAAATCTCAGCCTTGCACAGCTCCTTTCCCTGTCCTGTCTCCTTTCCCCCTGTGCAGATTGTTTATTTCAGAATACTTCCTAATAAATCAATTTCATGTGAATCTGCATCTTGGGGTCCCCTCATGGAGGGGAAGCCAGCCTGAGCACTTGCCCTATGCAGTTAGAATTGGAATGTCATGGAGTGGCAGACTGTTGTATTCCTAATGTTTCCATTCTATTTCCATTCATTCCATTACTGACTTTCCTCTTACCATCATTCCTGCTTCCTTTTCCTACAGAAATTGCTCATTGGTCTTCTGTAGGTTTTTAGGATAGGTATGCATTGTTAAAGATTCATATTGTGTTTAAGCAAGCCTCCACATATGTCTATTAGTAGGTTACCTGAGACTTTAGTTAAATAAATGAGAGACTTCAGTTATTTTTATACTTGGAAAGGGAATGCCTCTTTAGCACACAGATCCATGAATCTGCTTTGTAAACAAATTACTTCCTATACCAGTTTATTTCAGTGCATAGGAAGCAGCACTAAAAATTTATCTGATATCTGCATAAATCTGTAAATAGAAGAGGAATGAAGAAAAATGAGAAGTGGGCGAAGGTTGCTAATATTTACTGGGAATCTACAATATGCCAGACACTATACGTGACCTGAAGAATGGCAGGTTAAGGAACTTGCCCCAAGGTCACACAATTAATGAACAATCAGGCAGGAATTTAAACCTGAACAGAAGTGAGGGAACACAAGCTTCTGTGTCATTTGAGGGAAACCTGTACTCTTATACATTATGATGATTCTGCTTCTGCTGTCTTCTCGCAAGCTTGTCAGTCTTCTTGGTTAAATTTACCATTGGCCCATTTTCCCTGTTCTTACAGCCAAGGATCTACGTCAGGCTTCAATGGACTGCTGCCACCTGCTCTGCACACTCCCTTTTGCATGGGAAGACCAGCATCACCTCTTTAGAGTGCTATGGCATCTCCAGAACACAACTATCATTTCCCAATCCCTCTTTCCATAAAATTAAAAATGTTTTTTATTATGGTCTTAGAGACTTTCCATTAGTTGGAGGAAAGTTCTCCTTTTGACTATTCCTGTCATTGTCCATTGGATTTGGCACACACTTCTGTCTTAGGAGGATAAACCAATTTGATTTTAAGCAATGCACAAGCCAGACATGGGCCTAGGACATCTAAGTTCTTTCTCTCCTGACTCTGGTCATGTGTGCCTTTTCCATGAGATGTCCCCCAGACCCTGGTACCTGAATCCTTACCAGCAGAGAGGAGGCCACGGTCTTTATCCATCAGGCCCTCAGCTGACTGTGCACACTCCTCCCAGCCCCACTCAGACACTGGCCTGAGGGTCTTCCATGTCCTTCAATGGCCCTGCTCTTCATTTTCCTGTTGTGAACTTTCAGGTATTCTTATTCATTCTCCTCAAACTTTCCATCACTTGCTGAAACCTCTGATTTCCTGGTAAATTTTATTCTATTTTGATAACTTTGTTTATTTGTGAGATAGCAGAGTTTAGAGCTTAGAACTAAGAACAACTTTTGGGGCCCTCTAATCTAACCTTCTCAATTTAATTTGTACAATTTATGATGTAAAGCATTTCATAATTTCAGAAGTCATATAATTTTCGGTTCGGGAAACTCTGAAGACAAAAGAAAACAAAAAACAAGGAATCACATGTAGTATTACTATCCAATGATAACTGTTACTGATATTTTGATGTATATATTTAAAAATAGCTTTTATGCTTGTCTTATAAAAAATTTAAGGATGAATATTTTATGTGCTTCATATCTGTTTTTAAGATATCTTAATTATGCATGATTTAATGAGTGCACCCTCACTGTTAAAGTTCTCACAATATAGATGAATTGAGATTTCCACTTGTTCCCTCTTCCCCGTTCACTTCCTCTGTCTGTTTGCTCCTCCGACTTAATTGCTATTAATCAATTTAGTGTATGCCTTTTAAAATCTGTTTTATACACACATACACATATAGAAATATTTAGTTTTTCTTGCATATATATTTATATTAATTGTGTCATTATCTGCATTGGTCTGAAACTTACTTCCTCACTTAGTAATACGCTTTAGACATTTATCTATGTCAGTCTATCATTTCATTCTGGATACTGACAAAAAATAAATAGCTCAAATAAAATTAAGTAATTTCAAGACAGTTTGGTGATAACCTAAACTTCATGGCCAGGGTGTAGGGAGACCATAGAGGGCAGTGCAGTACTCTGAAGTTAGTAATAATGAGGGCATTGTTTTCACCTGCAGACTGGGGCAGAGGAGATATAGGGGGTGAGTGAGATGAGGTGTGGGGATGGGAGGAGGGAAAGAATGGGAGTGGGGGTGGGAAGAGAGAGACGTGTGGAATGAGCTGCTTGGCAGGACCAAGATTCAGCAAGGGGGATCAAATGTTGAAGCCTGCCCCCACCATAGCAGAGTTTGAACATGGCGCCTTCGGGAGGTAGTTAGGGTTAGATGAAGTCATAGGGTGGGGTCCTCATGGCGGGATTAGTGCCCTCACAATAGAAGATGAAAGAGCTTGCTCATTCTCGCTCCACACCCAGGCACTGAGAAAAGGTCCTGCCGGCACACAGTGAGAAGGCAGCCCTCTGCAAGCTAGGAGCAGTGCTCTCACCAAAACCAGACCCTGCTCCACCTTGGTCATGGACTTGACAGCTTCCAGAACTGTGCAGATAGAAAATTCTGTTGTTTAAGTCATTCAGTCTTTGCATTTTATTATGTAGCCCCTCTGATCTTGGAGGGGGATCCTTGTGGGCTGAATCCAGTGGGAACCTGGAGAGCTAGAGAGTTGTTGATGCAGCCCATGACAGCCTCCCTAGGCTCAGCAGGCATGTGCATGCAGATTTAAACTGTTCATAGATTTCCAGTGCCTCTAGATGACAGGCTTTGTTCTGGAGGCAAGGCAATAAGGTAAAAAAAGCTATTCAGCAGCTCACGCCATTGTATCGGAACTAGTGTTCCATGGGCTGCAGAGTGTTTCTTAACTTCCTGTGTGAGTTTGTTAACGATTTGTTACTGATGGGGATTTATGTCACTTTAACTTTTCCTTATTTAAACAGTGCTTCATGAATATTCATGTTTATGCATCTTTCTGTACATATAATAATATTTCTCTCTGGTAGAGTCTAAGAAGTAGAATTGCTGGATTAAAGGATACAGGCATGAAAGTGTTAGTCACTCAAATCAAGTCTGACTCTGTGCAACCCCTTCTGTAGCCTCTGCCTATGGAATTCTCCAGGCAAGAATACTGGAGTGGGTAGCCATTCCCTTCTCCAGGGGATCTTCCCAACCCAGGGATTGAACCTGGGTCTCCTGAATTGCAGGCAGACTCTTTACTGTCTGAGCCACCAGGATTTAGCATTAAATAAGCTGATCTAAATTATACTTCTATGAATAGGTTATGAGTATTTATTTCTCCTCTCACAATGATAGTTATTATCATTCTCTCAAAGTTTACCAATCTGATGCAGGGCAGCCTGGGAACAGACATAGTCAGTGATTGCTTGAGTTTCAGTTTTGCTGACTACTAGTAAGTATTAGGAGCTTTTAATATGTTTATGGCTGTTTGTGTTTCCTACTTTGTGAATTCTCTTATTTGTATCCTTTGGCTAATTTTTTTTAGATTCATTGTCTTAATTATTTCAAAGAGTTTTTGGTATATTTTAAGTTGTTCTCAAAGGCTTGTTCTGTTTGCTTTAGTAATACTGTTTAGTCGAGCCTTAGGTGATACTAATATGTAGTGGTCCCTCCGTCATTGTGCTGATTTTCCTCAAATATAAGGCAGTGTTGGCTGAGTTCATCTTGTAATTAAGAGTCCCTCTTGGTTCCCCCTTGAATGCTTCGTCTCTTTATGACACCGTATCCCCAGTGACTGGAGGTCTGTGCTGGTGGGTGGCCCATGCCAGCAGCTGCTCTCCTGGGAATGCAGTCCCACTGTGTCCCCTGGGGCACTGCGCCTGCCTGGCTCTGGTGCCCGTCTCCCCGCTCCTGGCGTGGATGTCTGCTGCGGCAGCCGTCCATGCAGCAGTCAGCGGGGAGCAGCCACTCGTTTGCTCCTGCCTCAGGCTCCTTAACGAGCCATCCTGCCGGCTGTTCCCTGTCCTCTGTCCTGCTCCTGTGAGCTGGGCTTTCCTTGAAGTAACTCCCATTTCCCATGCTGTCTCTTTCCTTTTTAAATTTCTATTTATTTTTTTAAGTAATGGACTTTCTTTTTTAGAATAGTTATAAGCTTATGGAAAAACAGACTAGAAATTACAAAATTTACATATACATCTCCCCCATCCTTTTTCTCTCTACACATTTTCCTCTGTTATTAAGATCTTGCATTCCAATAGTACATTGACTACAAAATGATGAGCCAATATTGGTACATTATTGTTATTAACTAGAATCCTTGGTTTACATTAGGGTTCATTCTTCACACTGTACATGTTCTGTTGGTTTTGCCAAATGCAAAAAACTATTCATACAGAATAGTTTCACTCCACTAAAAACCCCCTGTACCCCTCTGTTTATTCTGCCTCCCCTAAGTTGTGGTGACCATTGATATTTTTACTGTCTCTCTACCTTTTTAAAAATTTTTATGGAAATATAGTTGATTTACAGTGTTGTATCAGTTTCAGGTATGCAGCAAAGTGATTCAGTTATACATACATAAGTATATTGTTTTATAAATCATTATTTCCCATTGTAGATTGCTACAAGATGTTGGGTGTAGTTCCCTATGATACACAGTAGGTACTTGTTAGTTATATATTTATTTGAGTAGAAAAGGACAACCTGCTCTAGTATTCTTGCCTGGAAGATTCTGTGGACAGGAAGAGCCTGATGGGCTGTAGTCTATTGGGTCTCAAGCAGTCAGATGTGACTCGGCAACTAAGCAACAGCATAGTTGATTTACAATGTTGTGTTAGTTTCAGGCGTACCACAAAGTGATTCAGTTATACATATATGTGTGTCCACTCTGCTTTTTAGATTCCATACAGGCGATCACATAGTATTGAATAGAGTTTCCTGTGCTGTACAGTACGTTCTTCTCAGTTATTTACCTTATAGAGACCAATGTGTGTGTATTAATCCTAGGCTCCCAATTTAACCCTTCTGGTGACCATAATTTTTTCTACATCCATGACTCTGCTTACATTTTGTAGATAAGTTCTTTTGTACTTTTGTTTTGGATTCCACATGGAAGTGATAGCATGTGATAGCTGTCTTTCTGTGTCTGACGTCACTCAGTATGACAGTTTTTAGGTCCCTCCATGTTGCTGCAAATGCATTAATTTGTTCTTTTTATGGCTGAGTAGTATTCCATTATGTATATCTACATCTTCTCTATTCGTCAGTGAACATTTAGATTGTTTCCATTTCTTGGCTGTTGTGAATGGTGCTGCTATGAACATAATGGTGAATATATTTTAGTGAATTGTAATTTCATCTGAGTATATGTCCAGGAGTGATATTGCTGGATCATGTGGTAATTCTGTTTGTAGTTTTTTTGGGGAATCTCTGTACTTTTCTCCACAGTGGCTGCGCCAATTTACTTTCCTGCCAACAGCGTAGGAGGGTTCTCTTTCCTCCACACCCTCTCCAGCACTTATTATTTGCAGACTCTTTGGTGTTGGCCATCCCGCAGCTGTCCCTCTCTTCCATGTTCCATTTCCTCTACTCCCGTTTGCCCTCTGTCCTTCAGGGAGTCCTCGGAAAGTCCTGTGCCCAAGAGTACTCCTGCTTCTTTTCAGGACTATTCCTTTCCCTTCTCCAGGGGGTCTTCCCTACCCAGGGATTGAACCCAGATCTCCCGCATTGCAGGCAAATTCCTTTACCATCTGAGCCACCAGGGAATCCCATTACAGAATTCACATATATTTTTCATATTACATTTGTGATTGGATGGAAAAGGCTGGAGCATGAATTGTCTTACAGATTGCTAGACTTTTGCTGTGAAAAGCCAGGTAGTAAGTGTTTGAGGCTTTGCAGAACAAATGGTATCTCTCACAAGTATTCTTTTCTGCCTTTGTCATGCAGAAGTAGCTATAGATGATAAGTCATGGATGGATTTGGCCATGCTCCAACCAGTATGATTCACAAACAGGAGTTAGACAGGATGTGACTCTCAGGCGCTGGTTTGTGGCTGCCTGACTTTCTCCCTTTTGTGATAGGTGAAGACTGAGCCATAGATGAGGTCATGAGATTTGCCCATAGCTGTCCACTGGGAGCAGAAGAACTCAGGTGATCTCCTCATCTGCTTACTCATCTGTGATCTTTCCTCCACTTCACTCTTTTTGCAGTGTTAAAGAATTTCCTAAACATAGCTAAGTTCCCCCAGAGCCTTGGAAACAAGAAAGTTACTTTCAGCTTTTTATTTTTTGTTGTGTGACTTGAAGGGAAATAAAGCCCAGGCCAAGTTGCCCAGGGATCTGAGAGCTCAGGGCTGGTTGGGTTGGTGGCATTAGGACTGAGAGCAGGATTACTTTCCACATTTCAGTCTTTCCTTTTGTCAGCTATAGAAATATTTGATAAGATTAATGGAGCATAAAGCATTTGAGCTCTGCTGAGACAAGGTTCTTTGTTACAATGTGATTCCTTTTGTTTTGTGATTCCTGTTCATCTTGAATGAAACTCATGGGATTTAAGTGTGTTAAATAATTAAAGATAGAGTTGCAGATGCCAGTGTGAACTCCCACACTAGTTCTGAAACATTTGCTATAGTCAGTTCAGTTCAGTCACTCAGCTTCCTCTGACTCTTTGTGACCCCATGGCTTGCAGCATGCCAGGCCTTCCTGTCCATCACCAACTCCTGGAGCTTACTCAAACTTATGTCCATCAAGTTGGTGATGCCATTCAACCATCTCATCCTCTGTCGTCCCCTTTTCCCACCTTCAATCTTTCCCAGCATTAGGACCTTTTCCAGTGAGTGTGTTCTTCACATCAGATGGCCAAAGTACTGGAGTTTCAACTTCAAAATCAGTCCTTCCAATGAATATTCAGGACTGACTTCCTTTAGGATTGACTGGTTGGATCTCCTTGCAGTCCAAGGGACTCTCAAGAGTCTTCTCCAACACCACAGTTCAAAAGCATTGATTCTTTGGTGCTCAGCTTTCTTTATAGTTCAACTCTCACATCCATACATGACTACTGGAAAAACCATAGCTTTGACTAGATGGACCTTTGTTGGCAAAGTAATGTCTCTGCTTTTTAATATGCTCTCTAGGTTGGTCATAGCTTTTCTTCCAAGGAGCAAGTGTCTTTTAATTTCATGGCTGCAGTCACCATCTGCAGTGATTTTGGAGCTCCCCAAAATAAAGTCTCTCTATAGTCTGTGAGTGATAAACTAAGAGTATTGCTTTAGATAAAGAACTTGTTTGGCAACATCAACCAGAAGATGGAAGATGGAAGGGGCAACAGACAGAAACCAGACCCCCCATTGTGTAGCATTTACACCCTACTGGCGGACCCCTTAAAAGGAGACCACTGAGCCCTGTGACTTGAAAGCTCTTGGCTGTAGGACTGACTCCGGGCTGCTGGAGCTGTTCCTGGTGGAAGCTGCTGGAAGCCTTGTCAGAACAGAGGGCTGCTTCCTGTTCTTGCTTGTGGGGAGACTTAGAGCTGCACAAGGGACCCCTGCTCATCTCAAGATGCCTTCTTCCCACACTTTTCTGTGGAGTAGTTCATTACCCGTGTTCTGTTTTCCCTACTTTGATTAAACTATGTTGTCTGATTAGTTTGATTAAGCTACTGTGTGCAGTAAACCAAGTGATTTGTGAACTGAATATGAGCTCTGTGTCATATATCTCCAGTCCCACGGTCCTTACCTAGTTTTACTACTGGGCCCTGCAACAAACACATTCTCACTTAACTGTGACTATTATCCTTCAGTTTTAGTCAGCAGGTCCCTCACAGGGAGAATTGGATAGGATGAAAGCTATTTCTCCTTTTGTATAGCTTGGGTGCAATAGGACAGGGATTGTGCTTGGAGTCTGGATGGAGGGTTGAATGTGTATTCTGGCACTTACAAGCTGGGTAAGTTTGAAAGCATTGCTCGAACTCTCTGTCATTTGATTCATCCTAAAATGAAAATTATAGTGCCCATCTCATAGGGGTTGTTTTGAAGATGAAGTGAGATAGTGTATAAGAAGGTAATTTATATGTTGAAGCATTGTAAAAAGTAAAGCTATTAGTATCTTGGAGATACTATGGTTGGAGAATAGAAGCCTTGATGCAGATAACAAATTAGTGCCAGTTGCTGTGATTTATTATTTGAAATGCAGGAAATGGGGGAATATAACTGAAACACTCAACGTGTTAGCTAGCAAACCCATATAACATCTAATAGGAAACTAAATGTTACTTTATTTGTTTAATTTTATTATTCCTGGGAGCTTTATTTCAAGTTAGTGCCTCTACTTTCAATCTTTTTACAATTATCTAGGAGAATAAATTAAACCTGCCTTTCATTGGGGGTGTTTCAATGAAGTGTTCCTTTTAAAAGTGTACTTGTACAAAATATAGTACTGCTTTGATCTGAGGAATGTGATAGTGAAATGAATTTTACTTGTTTGTTTTAAAAAGTCATTCTTCATTCTGATATCATTGTCAGAGTACAGAGTTTAGATTTAGATTTCTTGGTTTGAATTTCATCTTTGACATTTACCAGCTTTGTCATGTTGGACAGGTTTCTTACTTTCTCTGCTTCTCACCTACTTCATCCATAAAATTGAGATAATTGCAGTTCATACTATTTTTTTATAACTTGTTTTAAGAATTGAATGCATCAGTGCATGTAAAGTATTTAGAGCAGTGCTTGGCGGATAGTAAGGGCTCACTGCATATTAGATATTATTACTTTTTGCCAACACTGTGCTAAGCATGGTGCTAAGGATCTAAGAGAGCTGGTCCATGTGTTAAAAAAGAAAAGTGAGCAGATCTGGGATATTGAAAGAATATTCTACTCTAAGTGATGTGCTGGGGGTGGGGCGGAGAATTCAAGGAGCATAGAGGCAAAACGGGGAAATGTTTAAGGAATGAAGCTGTTGCTTACTTTTCAGAAAACCTTCTCAATGAGCCTTCAAGGAATGTGTCACACGTTGCATTTCATTTTACAATTAAGGAGACCAGAGTTCCACAAATGGTGCATGGTGAAGCCTAGTTTTGACCTCAGAAATCTGTCTTCCACTGTGGAAGGCCATTGCCAGGCCTGCTCTATGGAAATATCTGACAGCCCAATGGTATAGCAGGGAGTAAAACACAGCAGTAGCTATGCTGTATAAAGTGCTTTGTCAGTGCTAATAGCTGTGTTATGTTCCTGCCATGCAGAGATACATATTGAACCTGAATCTGGATATTAGCTCACTTGATGCATGGTAATAAGATATATACCCTTGAGTGTTGGTGCCAATGTGTCCTGTCTACCTCCAATGCAAGCTCCCTGGTCTAAAATAAGACAAAGATGGTGAATCTGTGGTTCTTGGCTTTCCTGGAGCTCCGAAGAGCAACGATTTGGGCTGCTGTGAGATTCCATAGACTATTCTGCCAGGCTTCTCTATCTGCCAGATTCTCCAGGCAAGCGTGCTGGAGTGGGTTGCCACTTCCTCCTCCAGGGGATCTTCCCGACTCAGGTATTAAGCCTACATCGTGTGCGTCTTCTGCATTGGCAGGCAGAGTCTTTACCACTGCCCCACCTGAGAAGCAGGCTGCTGAAAACACTAAACCTCAGATGCTCCTTCCTGGGGAACAAGAGAGCTGCAGGGGAATTGCATCCAGATACACAGTTATCATAAATTCTTGACCTTGTGTGTGCTGTTGCATCACTGTTTACTTGTTCAGTGATAAAACAGAGTGTGGAATGAAGCGCAGATCCAGTCATTGTCCCCACCAGTCCTTGGCCCCGAGTCATCTTTGGGCCGGCCTGTTTCCTAACTTAGGGCCTCCTACTGCACTGTTACTGAACCTAGACCTTCCCAGCACTCTTCATGATGGGGGTGGGGGCAGAATTCAGCAGCAAAATGACGACTTTCACCACTGGCAAAGAGTCCAGAAGGAGCACCTCACTGTGGGAAAGTGGAATCAGCTGAACAAGAAACCCAACCCTCTCCACAGTTAGCTTTCCCTTTGAAGCTTTCCCTATAGATCTATTTTAATGATTGGAAAATGCTACCCTTAAGACAGGGTACATCTATAGGGAGAACTAACATTTTTGTTGCTTTGTAGCATAGCTGAGACCAACTAAAATTTTTCTAAAAGTATTAACACTAAGGAATCAAGTGAGATCAGCTTCCAGCTATGGCAAGATGGAAGATCATGGTGATTTGTCTCTGCAAAAAGTACATAACTGGAAAAAGTTGCCCCAGATATGTGTTTAAGGGCATTAGAAATTGACCAAAGGCAGACAACAAATTCAGAAGAGTTTAATCTTTGAAAATGAGAGAATTTAACATAAGGACAGCAGGCATATATGGCCTTCTGTAACCCTAGGGTTGCTAGATAAAATATATTATGCCCAGAAATTTGAATTTCAGATAAGCAATAAATAATTATATTAGTAAGTATGTCTAAAATATTGCATGGGGCATACTTATATTTTAAAAAAATCACTCATTACTTATTTGAATTTCAAATTTAACTAAACAGCCTATATTATTAATATTTTTGCTAAATCACACAGCTTTCCATCTCTCTCCAACCCCACACCCTCACCCCAACACCTGAAGCAGCAACAATGTGGGGCTGGATGGGAAAACTGGTATTTTGCTGCCAAAGTGAGTAGATTTGATTTAGGGTGGGAGATGGGAGTTAAAACCTGTGGCTTTGTCAGCTAAAGTGAAGAACTTGATTGGGAACAAGAAAAATCATCTACTTTATTGACCTGAGGTTGGAGTTCTTATTGGGGTGAGTGTTAGACCAGCCAGAAACTTAATGGAGAGATCCTGGAAATGAGATCAGCTCTTCAAACATTCCTGGCTTAATGGAAAAGTACACAGATGCATGGAAGAGACTTGAGAGAGCTGAGGGGCAAATGAATCTCACAGAAGACCTGACTGATGGGAAATTTGAATACATTTCCAGGCTGCATACATCAGTCAGCAGAGGGTAAAAACTTTGTGGGCTTGAGATGTTTGAGTCTAACCTCCAATCAAAACATTGACTGAACCGCTAAGCGATATAAATACAGGGGAAATCACTAAGAAGGCAGAGTAAAAGATAAAAATTAAAATGACAATATCTATCCAGAGACATCAGTGATAGCACATAGCAAGGGAAACAGACTTTACAGTTTAAGTCTGTGCAAGTTATGAAGGAAAGATAAAAAATTCTTAGAAAAATGAAACAATGTTGTTATAATGTATTATATTATCTAAAATGTCCAGTTTTCAGCCAAAAAATGTGACAGATACAAGGAAACAGGAAAGTGTGATCAGGGCACACTTTAATATTCAATATTTAATATTCATGGCAAACAGCAGTCAATAGAAACTGATTTTCCTTGGGCCCAAAGGTCTCAAAACAGCTACTGTAAATATATTAAAAAATAAAATATTACAAAAAATCTGGCACTGATAGCAAATAATAAATCTCAATAGAGAAATATAAACTATAAAAAAATTGAACAGGCTGTCTAACAGTAAAAAGTAAGATAACAAAGTGAGAAACTCAGTAAATGGGCTCCACAGCAGATTTGAGATGGCAGAAAAATGAGTCATCCTGAGGAAAGGAATTATCCAATTCAAAAACTAGAAGACATGAGGATGAAGAACAGAACCTCAGGAACTTGTGGAACAATGTCAAGTGCCCCAGCATTTCTGTAATGATAGTCACTGAGGGAAAGGAAGGAGAAAGGGAAAAAACACATGAAGAAGTAGTCATCCAAACTTGTCAAATTTGTTGAAAACCTGTATTCTACATATTGAAGAAGCTCAACAAACGCAAAGAAAAATGCACCTAGTAATTTCATAATGTAACTACTGAAATGCAAAGACACAAAGCAAGTTTTGAAAGCAGCCACAGAAGAGTGATGCACATTTACAGAGAAACAACGATGAAAACAGTCATTTCTCAGAATGCAGTGGAGTCTGGGGGGCAGCGGAATGGCACTCCACAGTGCAGATGGAAAAAAGCTTCATTCAACAATCCTGCATCCAACAAAACTATTCTCCAGAAAACGGCAGTGAAATAAGGCATTCCCAGATTAACAGAAACTGAGAGTGAAGTTTCTCAGGTGAGGAAATGATAGTAATTCAGATCCACAGAAGGAATGAGGAACACAAGAGATGATTAAGACATGAGTCAGTATAAAAGACTGTATATGTATATACACTTCTTGTATTCTAATTTATGTAAAAGTATACTACTCTTTAAAGCAATAAATGTAAGACTGTTAGATTTATAACATAAATAGATTTAGCATATATGATGATAATAGCCTAAAAGATGGGGGAAGAAATGGAACTATATTGGATCACATTTGCCATATTTTATCTAAATTAAGTCAATATTAACTTGAACTAGGTTATGATTAGTTAATGATGAATAATGATTCCTAAATGAACAAGTCCTTTAAGAAAAAAGCTTAGAATCAACAGAAGAATGAAAATGGCACACTAGAAAAAATATATTTAACACAAAGGAAGGCATTAAAAAGGACAGAATAAGTAGGACATTAAACATAGAAAACAAATGGCAGCCTAAGTTCAACTACATCAATAATTACATTAGAAAGTAGAGATGGTCAGACTACATAAAAAGGCGATATCCTACTGTGTGCTATCTATAAGAGACACAAAATTGGCTGCAAAAAAAGAGATGGAAAATATTTACTTTGTAAACAGGAGCCATAAGAGACCTGGAGTGGCCGTATTAGTGTCAGGCAAAATAGACTTCATAGCAAAGAGTGTTATCAGAGTCAACGAGGATTGTTTTTAATAATAATATTGGAGTGGGTTGCTATTTCCTTCTCCAGGGGATCTTCCCAATCCAGGGATCGAACCCAGGTTTTCCGCATTGCAGGCAGACTCTTCTGTCTGAACCACCAGGGAAGTCATTTTTTAATAATAAAGAGCCAATATATCAGGAATATATAACATTTATAAATTGTTATAGGAACAGTTTATAACAACAATTGTTATAGGAACAGAGTCTCAAAATACATGAAGCAAGAGACAGAATTGAAAGATATTGACAATTTAGCAATTGTAGTTGGAGATTCAAATAGTTCTCTGAAAGTATTTAATGGAACTTCTAGACAGAAAATCAGTAAGACTATAAAAGAAAATCACTGTGAAGCAGCTTAACTTATCTGCCATACATAGCATACATCCACAGCAGCAACAAGGATATGCATCTTGTTGTGTGCGTGTCATCATTTTGGTTGAGCACTGGACATTTTGTATAAAGGAATAGTAGAGCCTGTGGTGAGTAGGGTTTCCACCTGGAAATGGGTATGCCTGTTTTTCTTAGTGATTCACAGGAGGGAATCTCGCCAGTCTAGTTTTTACTTAAGCTAATTTCAGGTCTTGTTGATGTATTTACCATTAAGGTATCAGTTTGCAGATCTCTGCAGTGGTGGGTGAACTGCTGCTGCCTAATACTTAATATGAACTCGAGGGTGCAGGCGGATTTTTTCCTTAGTGTTCCTAATTCACCTATGAATGCCTGTGTCTCAGAAGGGCCAGTTTCTGTGCTCCTGTTGTCTCCACATTGTGTACTGCCGTTTTTGGTTACTTGGTGGGAGGCTAAAAGTGAGGATGGGCGCTGCCCAGTTCTCTTGGCTCAGCCTCATCTAGCCAGATCCTGGTACAGGGGTCTGAGGAATGGGGATTTTTTTCATCAGTCCTGTCTGCCATATGGCTCCTGAAGCTCTGCCTAGAATCTGTGGAATGCTGAGGGCCGGAGTAGCTCCCTGGTCCTCCGCAGTGGTAGCTGACCTCTGAAGCTCTGCTTTGCGCCAGCACAG
Organism: Odocoileus virginianus; assembly: GCF_023699985.2. Taxonomy (NCBI): domain Eukaryota; kingdom Metazoa; phylum Chordata; class Mammalia; order Artiodactyla; family Cervidae; genus Odocoileus; species Odocoileus virginianus. The sequence continues at coordinate 2,098,150 of NW_027224265.1, forward strand.
AAGCCTGGCCCGGGGCGTTTCCTGCCCCCTCCCCCGTGGCCCTGGACTGGAGAGCACGCGAGCGGTTGCCCCGGACCGCCGGGTCCCGGCCCTGGCGGTGCGTTGTAGTCCTCGTGTTGCCTGGTGGGGCCTTGGTGGTGAGGTTGAAGGGGCGCTCCCTGATTCTGCCCTCACGGCTTCCCTCTTCCTGGGGGAAAGGCAAGTGGTGGCTTCCACTGCAGGCCAGATGCAATGACTCTCGCCTGGGCTCTGGGGCGGCAGCACTTCCTGCCCCAACCCCAGGGACCTACACCTCCTGGCTGTCCCTTTCAGAAGGGTCTTCTTCCGGAAGGGAAAATGGGCGGGGGGCGGCTTTGTGTGCATCACTGGGGACCAGGGTGGGCTGGGGTAGGAAGACCTTTGAGAGAATGGGGCTTCCTTGTGTTGGGAGCAACCAGAGACCTCTGCGTCACTCTAGCCCACACTTTAAGGAATGAAGAATTCCTTCAATTTTATCCGTTTCCTGATTATCCTCTTTTAAGATGATCACCTTTGTCGTGCTGTTCTTTGCCAAGGTGAAGCAGTTCATGTGTTTGACCTCTCATCAGAGGGATTTGTCTTGTGAAAATTAGTTCACCTCTCTGCCTTGCCGCCTTGGCTCTCCATGAGCTTAAGGCAAATCATGACTTTATGAATTATTCCACTTTTTCTTGCTTCCAAGGTGGGTGGGGGGGTCACATTTTTCTTGTTGCTTTGTAGGTCTAAAAGGAAGAGACACAGGATTCCTCTTTAATTAGTCTTTACCATTTCTGACTTTCTTCTTGTCTCTTCTGCTCCACAAAAGGTAGCAACTCCTCACACTTTTTGGGAAAAGGTATCATTAGGATTCCATGCACCCAAAAAGAAACTGAAGCCATCAAGATACTTCATCTCTTCTTCTTAAGAGTTGAGTAAAGAACTAAACATTCTAAGGTTCATATTCTCAAGTTTAAAATTTTAATGTTTCAATACTAAATAGTTAATTGCTTTTAAAAAGGAAGTTATGAAAAGATGTGGGACTTGGTTGCAAATTTTGACTGGCTCTTGCTTTGAATAATTTTAGATTCTTAATAAGTTGCTTACATTTTACAGTCTTGTATTATATAGAATATATGTTTTAAAATGTTAGAACTTTCTGTATAACTTAGACCTACGCACCATAAACATTTGGAAAAGAGTGGATGAAACAGCATTTGGAAGAGACTTTGGCCAGTAGATGAAATCTTATTTGATCTTAATATCAAATAACTTTTAAAATGAAAAGTTTCAGTTTTCCACTTTTCAATTCTTTTGGCAAGATATGATTAAAAGAAATCCAAGAGGAGTGCATTGAGTGGGATGATAGACTGTGAGATGCCAAGAACACTAATGACTTAAGAAGAATGGAAAAAAATAGGAAACTGTTTTGAGGCAGAGCAATTCAAATATTGAGAAAAATATCTCACTCAATTTGATGAGGGGGAAATTCTGGTGATTTTATTTTTCTTAGTAAAGAATCAGTCAGTTCAGATCAGTCACTCAGTTGTGTCCGACTCTTTGAGACCACATGGACTGCAGCACACCAGGCCTCCCTATCCATCACCGAACTCCTGGAGGCTACTCAAACTCATGTCCATCGAGTTGGTGATGCCATCCAACCATCTCATCCTCTGTCATCCCCTTCTCCTCCCACCTTCAATCTTTCCCAGCATCAGGGTCTTTTCCAATGAGTCAGTTCTTTGCATCAGGTGGCCAAAGTATTGGAGTTTCAGTTTCAGCATCAGTCCTTCCAGTGAACACCCAGGACTGATTTCCTTTAGGATGGATTGGTTGGATCTCCTTGCAGTCCAAGGGGCTCTCAAGAGTCTTCTCCAACACCACAGTTCAAAAGCATCAATTCTTTGGTGCTCAGCTTTCTTTACAGTCCAACTCTCACATCCATACATGACTATTGGAAAAAACCATAGCCTTGACTAGATGGACCTTTGTTGGTAAATAATAGGTTAACTTTAAAAATCTGCATTCCATCTGGGAGAATAGCCCTGCTTAACAGATAAAGCAGGCATTTCACATGAACCTCCTACCCATTTGTGAAGCTTTAGGTGTCTACAGGAAGAATGGTAAACCAACAAACAAAAAACTCAGAAATTAATCCTAAGAAATAAATACTTGGTTTAATTGCCTACAAGAACCTGTGGATGTCTGAAGGACCATTGCACAGTAAGGCAGTTTTTTCTTTTCTGCAAATAACAAATTTTCATTCAAAATACTCACAGAAGCTCTCGCTCTTCAGTTTTTATGCATAAGGCCAAATTACATCTATCTAAGACTCTATCTAGGTGATGGCTATGTAAAGTTGAACATTGAGGTTTTATTTAGACATAGAATAAACAAAATCTTCACAAAGGAGCTTATTTTTAAAATTGTATGTCTCTTTTATTCCCTAGGTTTTATGAAATCATCTAATCCTCCTACCTACAAATTTTCTAGAGTCCTTCTAGAATAGGACTCTTCTTTTGTGTGTGTGTGTGACATGTAAAAATTATATAAAATTCAAATTTCAGTGTCATAAATAAGCTTTTATTGGAACACAGCCACCTCATTTGTTACAGTTCATCTTGGTCTGCTTTGCTCTGTGATAGCAAAGAATTTGGGTAGTCTTCTCAGAGATCAGGTGGCCCACAAATCCTAAAATGTTTGTTCTCAGTTTTTATAAATTTTACTGACCCTTACTGTAGTCAGTAAGTCTAAAACTGTAGTGTAATACCAGTCACCCAGGGATCTTATTAAAATGTGGATTCTAACAGTCTGATAAGTGGTGTTCTGATAAGTGGTTAGTGAGAAGTTCTGGGAAAGAGTTACAGCCTTCACCACCTTCTCTTCTGATACTGTCGGCCTTCCCCTTCTCTTTTCTGTTCCCGTATTGGTCCCCCTGGCCCAGAGGAATGTGGGTCAGCCAGACGGATTTAGGCCGTGTGCAGCCACATGCAGAGAAAGGCAGCCAGCCCCATGCCCTCTGACAGCCCAGCTCACTGAGAGGCCTGGGCAGGTTGGAGTAGGCATGAGGGAGCTTCTCTGACACACACCCCTGCCTGCTTCACAAGGCATCCTCTCCTCCCCACCCCTCCCTGGCCTAGAATCCCCTCATTGCATCCCTGCAGACACAGAAAATGGTTCCTTTGTGTCTCTGGAGCACAGGCTGACAGGGTGAGAACTCCTGGCTTTCTTCTGTCTCACCATCTTCTTCACTTTATCCTTTTCCTCTCTTCCCTCCAGCTTATTTACTTCCTTTCTTACTTTGTCTTCTCTTCCCAGGCAATGTCACCTGTTTCCATGGCTTCAACTGTTATTTTTATACCAAGAATTTCCAAAGTGTTTGACCAGGCTTTCTTCTGTATTGGTTTGCCTGCTTGAGATTTCTACTTAGATGTATCAAATTTAATATTCAGGTGTCATCAGTTCAAATGGATTATTCCTCCAAATGAGCTCATCAGCTCAAGACTGCTTCTCCCCCAGTGCTCTCTTTAATGGTAAATGACTGGCACCTCCCACTCAGCCATTCATGCCAGAGACCTGGAAGTTGGCTTGCTCGCCCTCTTTCTTGACCTCCTCAACCTATCATTATTAGCACCTCCTAAAGATCTTTGGCATCCATCCATTTCTTTCCTTTCTCACTGTCACCATTCTAATCTAAGTCAGCATCGTTTGTCACCTGTTCTGCAGTAGTTTTCTGTTGAATTTCCTTATGTCTGGTTTTGCCACACTAAAATCTTTTGTCTTCACTGTGGCTGGAGTAATCTGTTTAAAATGAAAACAGGATCGTATTTCACTTCCTTAGGATAATGTCCAAAGCCCTTACTATGATCTGCAGGTCCTGCATACCTGGCTCCATCCCAAGCCTCTAGCCTTTCTTATTACTTATTCCCTTGCTTCCTATTTTCCTGCCATATTAGATTTTCTTTCATGTACTTTTTCAGCCAAGTGTTTTAAATATATGTTGCTTGTAATCTAGTATAACGACACTGTAGGTAATCCATTTGAACACTCATATTACTATGGCCCCCAGTAGGGAATTCCCATGGGTGCACTGTGCAAACCAACATTAGGTGCAGAATTTCCTAGCAGGCAATAAGCTTTCACTTAGACATATAACGTGTTTTGCATTCAGAAGGAAGAACAGCATAGAGAACTTCCAGATCCGTGTGCCCCTCACATTGCTGAGGAAATGAGTCCCTAGCTCTAGACACTTTTCTAAATGAGGCTTTGAGAAAACATTCATTCTTAGACATAATTCCATTATATATATTTTCCCTTTAAGGATTTTTTTTTTTTTTAGATTTAGTTGTTGTTCTCAGAGATTAGAGACATTATCTCAAGGTGTCTCAGCTTCAGTAATACATATAATTCCATCCTAATGGAATACAGTGGCATATTCAATGTAAGGTGGCAATTTACTGAGAGTTCACTATGGCAGAAGGTATTAATCATAATCTTAGATGTCAGTAATATCCAAGATTTATTGAATGATTACTATGTAATTCTTATCCAATCATATAAGATACATACTGTTGTTAACTCCATTTTCGGAAGAGGAGATTGAGGTTAAGTAACTTGCTTAGAAACATATAGCTAGAGGATCCTGGATTTGAAAACTTTGAGAAGAACTTATTTTCCTGAGTGTAGGTTTACAGTGTAAAGCAATGAGGGACTTCCCAGCCTTTTTGTTATATGTCACCTCCTACCTCCCGCCCCATCCCATGCTAGGCCAGTTTCTCTTTATTTTGTAAGCTCCCATATCTGTCCCACCCATCCCCTCAATACCCCACATCTGTAGTTCACCATCTGTGTGTTCCAGGGTGAAAGTAGAATGCTCTAACCCTGAGGCACGTCAATAAGTTGGGCTAAGTGTGGATTTGTTCTTGAAAAGTGTTTGCCCATTTAGAAGATGAGCATGGATTGATTGGATAGAGAGGGGTTTGAAGACCTGGCACATCAAGGGTTGAAGGCAGGAGAGCTGTGAAGATCCCCTGGGTGGGGATGGAGACAGGGGGGAACCTTTGAGGGTTCAGTGCCACCACGGTGGGAGCAATCAGCTGCATGGTGTGGTCCCGAGAGTGAAGGCAAAGGTCCCCAAAGCCAAGTCCCCAGATAGAAGTAGACCCTGGCTTGGGCCAGCAGCAGATCACTGGTGACCACACAGACTGAGGAACCGACCTTTCACTGTAGTCGAACATCCCATAAACCTGAGTTGTTGAAAGGTACAAAGTGCATGGGGAGAAGCTTGAAAATTTACTGGTATATTTGTCTTCCAACCTCTCATGGTAGGTTGGAGCTGAAGCAGACACAATTGAGTTGTATCTGCACATTTACATTAAAGAGATGTGATATTACTGGCATCTTGAGTGACCAGGGACAACTTGCCTTTGTTGCGGTGGGCCTTGGTTGCCCGCCGTCTTGCTGGTTGGCCCCAGTGAGAGTCTCAGCCTCCGTATAAGAGTTGGCCAACTGGCACTAATGAGTGGTCTTATATGGTGAGAAAGGGCAACTTGTGAAGCGTCCTGAGGAAGGACTCGGACGGACCTGGCCTTTGCTGTTGCAGCTATATGTTTTAGGCTCTGGCATTATTGCTGAAAGTAACACTGTTTTCTCAAAGTCAAAAGTTATTAATTTAGTTGAAAGTACTTCCTGTTATAAATAAAGTGAGAAAATACAACCTTTGAGTTTACCTGTAACACAAGAGAATGTGATATGAACAACTGTGAAATCTTATTTTTATTTAGCTTTATCTAGTCCACGTGTAATTTTCATCAGACAGAATGCATCCAGTGTAATTTCCTGGTGCTGAATTATCTTAGATAAGTGATAACTGTACCTTTATAAATGATATCTAGAGGACAGTTAAGCATTCTTCAGTTTAGATAAAAAAAAAAAGACACTGTTTTTCCACCAGAGAAGTTTAAATAATAGATGAATTTTTCTTTTAAAAGATGACCTTGAGTTCTTTGTGTTTTATCAGTTGAACCTCTTCATGTGAATGTGAAATCTTTCATATATTTGTAAAGTATAGTTTTCAAAGAGGTACAATGATGATTTCTAGGTAAAAATAAAATGAACACGTATCATTCATTTTTTTAATTATTAGTGAAGGAATCAGTTAGATGTTCACACCAGTTGAAAGGAGACTTCCCAGGTGGTGCTAGTGGTGAAGAACCTACTTGCCAATGCAGGAGATGCAAGAGACATGGGTTCAATCTCTAGGTTGGGAAGATCACCGGGAGGAAGAAATGGCAACCCACTCCAGTATTCTTTTAAATTTAATTAATTTATTTTTAATTGGAGAATAATTGCTTTATAGCATTGTGTTGGTTTCTGCTATGCATCAGCGTGAATCAGCCATAGGAGACACACGTCCCCTCCCTCCTGAATCTTCCTCCCGTCTCCGGCCCCGTGGCACCTCTCTGGGCTGTCAGAGCACCAGGTTTGAGCTTCCTGTGTCATACAGCACATTTCCTCGGTTATCTGTTCTACATTTGGTGATGTACATGTTTCAATGCTATTCTCTCGGTTCGTCCATCCTTTCCTCCCCCACTGCGTCCATAAGGCTGTTCTCTGTGTGTGCGTCTCCACTGGTGCCCTACAAATAGGCTCCTCAGTGCTATCTTTGTGCATTCCATATATATGCATTAATATATGATGTTTATTTTTCTCTTTGTATAATAGGCTCTAGGTTCATCCACCTCATTAGAACTGACTCAAATATGTTCCTTTTTATGACTGAGTAATATTCCATTGTATATATGTACCACAACTTCTTTATCCATTCATCTTTCGATGGCTAGGTTGCTTCCATGTCCTAGCTATTGTAAATAGTGCTGCAATGAACATTGGGGTACATGTGTCTTTTTGAATTATGGTTTTCTCAGGGTATATGCCCAGTAGTGGGATTGTTGGGTCATATGATAGTTTTATTCCTACTTTTTAAAGGAACTTCCATACTGTTCTCCATAGTGGCTGCATCGGTGGGACTGTAAATTGATATACTCCAATATTCTTTCTGGGAAAATCCCATGGGCAGGGCAGCCTGGCGGGCTGCAGTCTACAGGGCTGCAAAGAGTCAGACATGACTTCATTACTAAGCATGCACTGGTTGAAAGAACGTTTAAGAATCTAAGACATTTATAGGCAACTTGATAAGGAAATATTATCCTAAGGTAGCTGAATTAGTTATAAAACTATTTAATATATTGCTTTGGCCATAAAGTTTGTTTGGTTTTTTTAAAACATCCACCGGTAAAAACCAAATGAACTTTTCGGCCAGCACACTATATAACAGGCCATAAATCTTTGGGGGTTGTCTGTTCTACTGAATAGAAGTCTACACACTAATAAGTAAATTCACTTCATCTAGAACCTTTAACCTGTAGTAAATAGTGTATTTCTATGTATAATGCTTGGGTAGTCCTAGCCCCTATGTGATTCTGGAGGCATGTGACATACATCCTTCTTTCTAACTTTCAGATGAATATCCTGACACATTGTTTCAAATGAACTATTGATTCAGCTTATTCCCATGACTGAAGATCCTTTCTGTGACCTGAAGAGGTGATCCACCCCGTACACTTTCTTTATACCTCCCTGGCCTTTCCAGCTGGGTTACCACCCACACAGGTAGAAGGGACGAGGATGCTGTCTCGGCTGCAGAACAGGGCAGAGCTGATGGCAGACAGCCTCATGTGCAGGACACTGTCACAAATATTGCAGCTTCCCAAAGAGTTCTAGAGTCTCACTTTAGTAAACAGCTGAACAAGGTAAGCACAAAGCCTCTAGCTCATACTTTTGAATTTCCAACTATTTCAGAATAAGGAGCTAATAATAGTCTTTACCAGAAGGTTTTATTAAGTGGAACATTAATTTTCTAGGATAGGGGTCAGACACCCAGGCACTGGAGTCAGAGAAATCAGAGTTACACTGTTTGTCTACCACTTATGAACTCTGTCATCTTGAGTATTTACTTCACCTCTCAGGGCCTCAGTCCTCTTACAAGGGTTATTGTGAAGGTTATGGAAAAGAATGTCTATAAATGTTCATTACAGTGCCTTGGACTCAGTTGTTCACTAATACAAAATAAGTCACAAACTACAATTAGTCATTGTAGGTTAGATGCTATACTAGGCAGGTCCTGGGCATTTAGGGATGATGTGATCCTACACCTTAAGATAATGTTATTGAGCCCAAGCTCGTTCTGCTCACTGCATGACAGGCCAGTAAATTGGGAGATTAGTTGTTGGAGCAAGAAATGATGACTTTAATAGAAAAGCCAGCAAACTGAGGAGATGGCAGACTAGCATTTCTAAGAACCATCTCCTCTCAGTCAATAATCAGGGTCCTTTTATATACGATAGAGAGTGGGGAGGGGCTTTCATTGGCATTGATCAGTGGCAGAGCAGGGCTGTCAAGTTTTCTGGTTGACCATTGCCCACTTTGTGGGGAGGAGGGCCTGCTAGGGTGCCTGACCAATGGCTGAGTAGGACTGTTAGAGCTGGTGTCTGAATCAATGCAGCATGCAGGCCAGAGCCAGGACGGGAAAGGCCCTTTATGCCTTGGGTCCCATCTGGGACCACCACTACAATAAGTGCTCCTGTCAGAAACAGACAGCTATTGTATAAAATATTTCTTGATTTTGTAGAGGATGCATAAAGGGCTGTGGACATATTAGTGACAAAGCCATTAATTCAGCCCTTCAGAGGGTGGTATATTGAAGAACGTACAAGACCATGACCTTCAAGATGGGCTTTGAAGGAATCTGAATGTAATAAAGGGCCCCTGAGCACAGTAATCCAAGTCTATGCCCTAACCAGTAATGCTGAAGAAGCTGAAGTTGAATGAATGGTTCTATGAAGACCTACAAGACCTTCTAGAACTAACACCCCAAAAAGATGTCCTTTTTCATCATAGGGGACTGGAATGCAAAAGTAGGAAGTCAAGAGATACCTGGAGTAACAGACAAAATTTTAACTTGGAGTACAAATGAAGCAGAGCAAAAGGCTAACAGTTTTACCAACAGAACACACTGGTCATAGCAAACACCCTCTTTCAACAACACAAGAGATGACTCTACACATGGACATTACCAGATGGTCAATACTGAAATCAGATTAATTATATTCTTTGCAGCCAAAGATGGAGAAGCTCTATACAGTCAGCAAAAACAAGACTGGGAGCTGACTGTGGCTCAGATCATGAACTCCTTATTGCCAAATTCAGACTTAAGTTGAAGAAAGTAGGGAAAACCACTAGACCATTCAGGTGTCACCTAAATCAAGTCTCTTATAAGTGGAAGTGACAGTGGAAGTGACAAATAGATTCAAGGGATTAGATCTGATAGAGTGCCTGAAGAACTATGGATGGAGGTTCATGACATTGTACAGGAGGCAGTGATCAAGACCATCCCCAAGAAAAAGAAATGCAAAAAGGCAAAATGGTTGTCTGAGGAGGCCTTACAAATAGCTGAGAAAAGAAGAGAAGCTAAAGGCAAAGGAGAAAAGGAAAGATATACCCATCTGAATGCAGAGTTCCAAAGAACAGCAAGGAGAGATAAGAAAGCCTTCCTATATGATTAATGCAAAGAAATAGAGGGGAAAAAAATAGAATTGGGAAGACTGGCGATCTCTAAAGAAAATTAGAGATACCAAGGGAACATTTCATGCAAAGATGGGCACAATAATGGACACAAATGGTATGGACTTATCAGAAGTTGAAGATATTAAGAAGAGGTGGCAAGAATACACAGAGGAACTACACAAAAAAGATCTTCATTAACCAGATAATGATGATGGTGTGATCACTCACCTAGAGCCAGACATCCTGGAGTGTAAAGTCAAGTGGGCCTTAGGAAGCATCACTATGAACAAAGCTAGTGGAGGTGATGGAATTTTAGTTGAGCTATTTCAAATCCTAAAAGATGATGCTGTGAAAGTGCTGCACTCAATATGCCAGCAAATTTGGAAAACTCAGCAGTGGCCAAGGACTGGAAAAAGTAAGTTTTCATTCCAATCCTAAAGAAAGGCAATGCCAAAGAACATTCAAACTACTGCACAATTGCACTCATCTCACATGCTAGCAAACTAATGCTTAAAATTCTCCAAGCTGGGCTTCAACATATGTGAGCTGAGAACTTCCAGATGTTCAAGCTGGATTTAGAAAAGGCAGAGGAACCAGAGATCAAATTGCCAACATCTGTTGGATCATAGAAAAAGCAAGAGAATTCCAGAAAAAATAATTTCTGCTTCATTGACTACACTAAAGGCTTTGACTGTGTGGATCACAACAAACTGGAAAATTCTTCAAGAGATGGGAATGCCAGACCACCTTACCTACCTCCTGAGAAACCTGTATGCAGATCAAGAAGCAATAGTTAGAACTGGATATGGAACAATGGACTGGTTCTAAATTGGGAACTGAGTACATCAAGGCTGTATATTGTCACCCTGCTTATTTAACATATGCAGAATCCGTCCTGTGAAATGCTGGGCTGGATGAAGCACAAGCTGGAATCAAGATTGCCAGGAGAAATATCAATAACCTCAGATATGCAGATGACACCACCCTTATGGCAGAAAGTGAAGAAGAACTAAAGAGCCTCTTGATGAAAGTGAAAAAGGAGAGTGAAAAAGTTGGCTTAAAACTCAACATTCAAAAAATTGAAATCATTGCATCTGGTCCCATCACTTCATGGCTAGATGGGTAAAGAGTGGAAACAATGAGAGACTTTATTTTCTTGGGGTCCCAAATCACTGCAGATGGTGACTGCAGCCATGAAATTAAAAGACACTTGCTCTTTGTAAGAAAATCTATGACAATCATAGGCAGCTTATTAAGAAGCAGAGACCTTACTTTGCCAACAAAGATCTGTCTGGTCAAGGCTATGGTTTTTCCATTAGTCATGTATGATTTGCACTTCCCTGATGGTTAGACAACATATTAACTGCATATATTAAAAAGCAGAGACATTACTTTACCAACAAAGGTCTGTCTAGTCAAGGCTATGGTTTTTCAGTAGTCATGTATGGATGTGAGAGCTGGACTATAAAGAAAGCTGAGCACTGTGAAGAATTGATGCTTTTGAACTGTGGTGTTGGAGAAGACTCTTGAGAGTCCCTTGGACTGCAAGGATATAAAAAACCAATGCATCCTAAAGGTCCTGAATATTCATTGGAAGAACTGATGCTGAAGCTGAAGCTCCAATACTTTGGCCACCTGATGCAAAGAACTGACTCATTGGAAAAGACCCTGATGCTGGGAAAGATTGAGGATGGGAGGAGAAGGGGACAACAGAGGATGAGATGGTTGGATGACATCACTGACTCTATGCACATGAGTTTGAGCAAACTCCAGGAAAGCCTGGCGTGCTGCAGTCCATGGGGTCAGAAAGATTTGGACACGACTGAGCAAGTGAACTGAATTGTGTATGTGTGTGTGTGTGTGTGTGTGTGTGTGTGCTGTGGGCTAAGTTGCCTCAGTTGTGTCTGACTCTTTGCAACCCTATGGACTATAGCCTGCCAGGCTCCTCTGTCCATGGAATTCTCCAGGAAAGAATGCTGAGTGGATAGTCATTCCCTCCTCCAGTCTTCTTGACCCAGGGATTGAACCCCTGTCTCTTATGTTTCCTGCATTGACAGACAGGTTCTTTAGCACTAGCACTACCTGGGAAGCCCATAGGTGTGTGTATATATATGGTTAACTGCAGAGCATTTAGAACTGTAGATTCACATTTTAATTGAAAAAGACTCCTTTAGCTTAAAGTGTTATATATTGGTCTAAAGCACTTAAACATGCCTTAGGAGATATATATCATTCCTTCTTATAGCAGCCTTCAGTCTGACTTTAAGGAAAAACAATTAAAAATGGCTCAGTAAACTCTGAAAGAATTCCGTTTTATGGATGATTGCACCACTAAATAAGAAACCATTGCCTGTGAAACAGTCTAATTGAATTTCTGATGCCATGGATTAGCTTTATTGTTTTTCAAAAGAAAACTATATTTAAGATAGACTGAAGCTTTAAAATGGTTATTAAACTACCAAATATTTTTGCTTTTTTGTATAGTGAACATAAAATATTTGGAAAACTAATAAAATGGCTGTGAACTCAATCTAATAACAAAATACATTAAAATATTTTAAATGATAGATTAGTAGATTCTTAGATCACTTGTATTATGACAGACTGGAAATGGTATCCTTAACCCTTTTCAATATTTTCAATAGAATTTGCTTTTAAAATTATTATTGGTTCACTTCCACTGCTATCATGCTTATGATTTTTTTCTTGGCTACTGTGAGACATGAAAGATATGAATTTCTTAAAGTATGAATTCTCAAACTTAAAAAAAAAATTGTTGGCACCTTCCAATGGAAATTGAACTCACTGATAAGAGGGAATCAGTGATGAACAAAATGGTACAAAAGTTCATACCTAATGGGTTTATTAAAGGGTTTTTCCTTTGGTAGGACTTGTGGTAATAAAATCAAAGTGTTTGGAATTATAGATTATTCCCTTGTAGTGACAGGGAAAGGGCTTTCATTTTTAGATTAGTTTTCAGTTCAAAAGGAAGACCCTCATCTCATCCTAGCAGGTTGTAGGCTGTGATTTTTCAAGTCACTAATTTAAAGGAAAAGAAATAATCCCAGTTTCAGACTTGCTCAGTACTGAAAAAAAGAATGACAGAACTGAGATGGAAAGGCATGTTTCTGTCCCAAAAGGACCATGGTGGTTTGGGGAACATGACTGGAAAGCCCAGGATATAAGACTGCAAGTGAGTGCATTATTAAATGGTCTTCAAACACTGATGGCTGGGAATGGTTTCCCTTCTATCCTGTGCTGATTTATTTCTGCATGTGGGTTTGGGGAAGAAGGGGGAGACATTGAGAAGAGGAAGATGGAAGAAGAGATGAGGAGAAGATAAGGAATTTCCAAGGAGACAATTAGATCATTTGTCAATAATAATTTTATCTTCTCTTTTTAAAATTATCATTTACATCTTGCATTTTTAAACTTATTTCAGAGGTAAATAACAGTAGAGTGAACATTTTCCTCTAATCCCAGATTGGGAAATGCCTCTGAGTTTTCACCATAAAGTGAAGAAAAAATTGCTCTTGCTTTAAGGTAAATATTCTGTATCAAATGACTGAATCATTGTTTATGCAAATATTTATAACTTATTGGATGCTTATATTGTAGGCACTCTGCTAGGTGCTTGGAATATCCTTTGGGGTTTAGTTTAATAACAGTTTTTAATGTACATATTTTTAATACCATCAGTGAATGCTTTTTTATTAAATATCTTCACTTGTTTCAAAAGACTTAAAGCTTTATTTCAAGTTCCAGCATGTGATAACTTACATGAATGCACCCCATATTAGAAGTCATTAAAAGTGATGTATATAGATGCAAATATACATGACTAATGTACAGTTCCCATACAGCAAATATAGCTAATAACACTATCACAGCTTTGTATAGTGATGAGTGATAACTAGTCTTATAATAGGCTCTTCATGGTTATCATTTATCCTTATCCTTATTTCATAATGTATAATTACTGAATCACTGTGTTATACATCTGAAACTAATATAATAGTGTGTGTTAATTATAAAAAGTACCAAATATATCTCATATTAAACACTTTAACAACAGACTGGTTCCAAATAGGGAAAGGAGTACGTCAAGGCTGTATATTGTCACCCTGCTTATTTAACTTATATGCAGAGTTCATCATGAGAAATGCTGGGCTGGAAGAAGCACAAGCTGGAATCAAGATTGCCGGGAGAAATATCAATAACCTCAAATATGCAGATGACACCACCCTCATGGCAGAAAGCAAAGAGGAACTAAAGAACCTCTTGATGAAAGTGAAAGAGGAGAGGAGAGGAAAGTGAAAGAGAAAGGTGAAAGTGAAAGAGGAGAGTGAATCTGGAGAAAGAAAGGGAGTTCTTCCGCTTCATTGACTACACTAAAGCCTTTGACCAAATGGATCACAACAAACTGTAAACATTTCTTAAAGAGATGGGAGTACTAGATCACCTTACCTGTCTCCTGAGAAACCTGTATGCTGGTCAAGAAGCAACAGTTAGAACCAGACATGGAACAACTGACTGGTTCAAAATTGGGAAAGAAGTATGTCAAGGCTGTATATTGTCACCCTGCTTATTTAACTTAACATGCAGAGTACATCATACAAACTGCTGGGCTGGATGAAGCACATGCAGGAATCAAGATTGTCCGGGGAAGTATAAACAACTTCAGATGTGAAGATGATACCACTCTAATGGCAGAAAGCAAAGAGGAACTAAAGAGCCTCTTGAGGAGGGAGAAAGAGGGGAGTGAAAAGGTGGCTTGAAATTCAGTGTGTAAAAAACTAAGATCATGGCATCTGGTCCCATCACCTCATGGCAAATAGAAGGGGAAATAGTGGAAGCAGTAACAGATTTTCTATTTTGGGGCTCCAAAGTCACTGAGGATGGTGACTGCAGACTTGAAATTAAATGATGCTTGCTCCTTGGAAGAAAAGCTAAGACAGACCTAGACAAGTGTTAAAAAGCAGAGACATCACTTTGCTGACAAATGTCTATCTAGTCAAAGATACAGTTTTTCCAGTAGTCATGTACAGGTGTGAGAGTTGGACCATAAAGAAGGTTGAGTGCCGAAGAATCGATCCTTTCAAGTTGTGCTGCTGGAGAAGATTCTTGTGCGTCCCTTGAACAGCAAGGAAATCAAACCAGGCAATCCTAAAGGAAATCAACCCTGAATATTCATTGGAAGGACTGATGCTGAAGCTCCAATACTTTGGCCACCTGATGTCAATAGCCAGCTCATTGGAAAAGACCCTGATGCTGGGAAAGATTGAAGGTGAAAGGAGAAGGGGGCAACAGAGGATGAGATGGTTAGATAGCATCACCGACTCAGTGGACATGAATTTGAGCAAACTCCAGGAGATAGTGAAGGACAGAAGAGCCTGGCATGCTGCAGTCCATGGAGTTGAAATGAATTGGACACAAATTAGCGAATGAACAACAATAACATTATTACTGGTGCATCTTCTTGGAACAATTTTGGTACTTTCTGTTTTTCTAGAAAATTATTCTGTTCAATGAAAAATTTCAAATTTGTATTCTGCTTTTGGCTAGAGATAGAGAAGAGGGAATTTTTATTTTATTTTATTTTTTTCATTTATTTTTATTAGTTGGATGCTAATTACTTTACAATATTGTAGTGAGTAAAAATGATAAGCCTGACTTAGAATTTGATTATATTACTTTTGCCAGTTGAGTTAAATATTCTATGAGACTTCTTTTAAACTTAATACTCAATAAATTATTATCACCTCTGATTTATGAAAATTTGTAAAAAATTTTTGCACTATAATATATATCATACTGTTGTGCAACTTGGCTTCTCTTCCCTCTCTTACTATAGCAAGGGAATCTTTCTTTGATAGTCCATGTAGAGCATGATTTCTTAAACTTGGCAATATGAGCATTTGGGGCTTGATAATTCTTTGTTGCAGGAGGCTATTTGGTGATCATAGGATGTTTATCTGCATCTCTATCTTCTACCTACTAGATGTCTGTAGCCCACTGGTTCAATGAACATGAGTTTGAGCAAGTTCTGGGAGATAGTGTAGGACAGGGAAGCCTGGCGAGTTGAAGTCCATGGAGTTGCAAAGAGTCAGAAACAACTGAGTGACTGAATCGAAGGGTACTGTAATTAGTTAATACCTACTGATGAAGCTTAATTTCCTTTCAGTTTTCTACTGTTACCAATATGTTGAAATCAATATTATTTCACTTTTTGTAAGTATTTTTATGGGATAAATCTTAGTGTTGGAATTTTGCACACAATTTTGCACACAATTTTCACCTTAGTATTGCCAAATGCCACCAAAAGAGGTTATTCCAATAACACTGTTATCAACCAAGTATTACATTGTTTTTTCCCTTATACTCTCTATGAAATAAATCATTAATCTTTCCAATTTAAATTAATTTTTCTGCTTTAATTTGCATTTTTTGCTTAATGTATGTTGATCAAATTTCTGCATCATTTCCTGTAATGTATCTGTTGTGTTTTTTTTCACCTTTTTATATTAGATTATTAATCCATTTATTTTTTACTTATAGTAATACTTTATATGACTATTAATATGCTCATTTGTTGAATTTTCCTTCAGTTCATTGTCTTTTATTATCAAATTTATTTTTGCATAAATAATTTTGCTTTTTATGTAGTCAAATTGATGTCAGTCTTTAATTACTTCCCTGCCATGCTAGGAAAGACTATCCATAACCTAAGATGATTAAAATATTTACTCATTTTCTTCCAGTATGTTTATTCTCGTATTATTTATATTTAAATTTTTGATCCCTCTGGAATTTGTGCTGTAAACTGTCATATTAAAATAAACTTATTTTTTTCCACAAGTGGTTACTCCATTTTTTCCAGTTACTTATTTACTAGTTTGTCCTTTTCTTTCTATTTAAAATATTGCCTTTATTATATACTTAATTCTCAAATAGCTATTCAGTCAGTTCAGTTCAGTTGCTCAGTTCATATGTCCGACTCTTTGCAACCCCATGGACTGCAGCAGGCCAGGCCTCCCTGTCTATCACCAACTCCTGGAGTTTACTCAAACTCATGTCCATTGAGTCAGTGATGCCATCCAACCATCTCATATTTCTGTTGTCCCCTTCGCCTCCTGCCTTCAATCTTTCCCAGCATCAGGGTCTTTTCAAATGAGTTAGTTCTTTGCATCAGGTGACCAAAGTATTGGAGTTTCAGCTTCAGCATCAGTCCTTCCAATGAATATTCAGGACTGATCTCCTTTAGGATGGACTGGTTGGATCTCCTTGCAGTCCAAGGGACTCTCAAGAGTCTTCTCCAACACCACAGTTCAAAAGCATCAATTCTTCAGTGCTCAGCTTTCTTTATAGTCCAGCTCTCACATCCATACATGACTACTGGAAAAACCATAGCCTTGACTATATGGACCTTTGTTGGCAAAGTGATGTCTCTGTTTTTTAATATGCTGTCTAGGTTGGTCATAGCTTTTCTTCCAAGGAGCAAGCATCTTTTAATTTCATGGCTGCAATCACCATCTGCAGTGATTTTGGAGCCCCCCCAAAATAAAGTCTCTCACTGTTTCTACTGTTTCCCCATCTATTTGCCATGAAGTGATGGGACCAGATGCCATGATCTTAGTTTTCTGAATGCTGAGCTTTAAGTCAACTTTTTCACTCTTTTATTTCACTTTCATCAAGAGGCTCCATAGTTCTTCCTCACTTTCTGCCATAAGGGTGCTGTCATCTGCATATCTGAGGTTATTATCTTCATTTATTTGTCCATTTCAAATACCACACTGTTTTATTTTCATTGTTGTTGTTGTTTTCTTTTCCATTTATTTTTATTAGTTGGAGGCTAATTACTTTACAGTATTGTAGTGGTTTTTGCCGTACATTGACATGAATCAGCCAAGGATTTACATGTGTTCCCCATCCCGATCCTCCCTCCCACCTCCCTCCCCATCCCAACCCTCTGGGTCTTCTCAGTGCACTAGCCCTGAGCACTTGTTTCATGCATCCAACCTGGGCTGGTGATCTGTTTCACCCTTGATAATATACACGTTTCAATGCTCTTCTCTCGAAACATCCCACCCTCGCCTTCTCTCCCAGAGTCTAAAAGTCTGTTCTGTACATCTGTGTCTCTTTCTCTGTTTTGCATATAAGGTTATCGTTACCATCTTTTTAAAATCCATATATATGTGTTAGTATACTGTATTGGTCTTTATCTTTCTGGCTTACTTCACTCTGTATAATGGGCTCCAGTTTCATTCATTTCATTAGAACTGATTCAAATGAATTCTTTTTAATGGCTGAGTAATATTCCATAGTGTATATGTACCACAGCTTCCTTATCCATTTGTCTGCTGATGGGCATCTAGGTTGCTTCCATGTCCTGGCTATTATAAACAGTGCTGCAATGAACATTGGGGTGCACGTGTCTCTTTCAGATCTGGTTTCCTCGGTGTATATGCCCAGAAGTGGGATTGCTGGGTCATATGGCAGTTCTATTTCCAGTTTTTTAAGGAATCTCCACACTGTTTTCCATAGTGGCTGTATTAGTTTGCATTCCCACCAACAGTGTAAGAGGGTTCCCTTTTCTCCACACCCTCTCCAGCATTTATTACTTGTAGACTTTTGGATAGCAACCATTCTGATTGGAGTTAATGGTATCTTGTTGTGGTTTTGATTTGCATTTTTCTGATAATGAGTGATGTTGAGCATCTTTTCATGTGTTTGTTAGCCATCTGTATGTCTTCTTTGGAGAAATGTCTTTGGCCCATTTTTTGATTGGGTCATTTATTTTTCTGGAATTGAGCTGCAGGAGTTGCTTGTATATTTTTGAGATTAATCCTTTGTCTGTTTCTTCATTTGCTATTATTTTCTCCCAATCTGAGGGCTGTCTTTTCACCTTGCTTATAGTTTCCTTTGTTGTGCAAAAGCTTTTAAGTTTCATTAGGTCCCATTTGTTTATTTTTGCTTTTATTTCCAATATTACTGGGAGGTGGGTCATAGAGGATCTTGCTGTGGTTTATGTTGGAGAGTGTTTTGCCTATGTTCTCCTCTAGGAGTTTTATAGTTTCTGGTCTTCCATTTAGATCTTTAATCCATTTTGAGTTTATTTTTGTGTATGGTGTTAGAAAGTGTTCTAGTTTCATTCTTTTACAAGTGGTTGACCAGTTTTCCCAGCACCACTTGTTAAAGAGGTTGTCTTTTTTCCATTGCATATTCTTGCCTCTTCTGTCAAAGATAAGGTGTCTGTAGGTACGTGGATTTATCTCTGGGCTTTCTATTTTATTCCATTGATCTAAATTTCTGTCTTTGTGCCAGTACCATACTGTCTTGATGACTATGGCTTTGTAGTAGAGCCTGAAGTCAGGCAGGTTGATTCCTCCAGTTCCATTCTTCTTTCTCAAGATTGCTTTGGCTATTCGAGGTTTTTTGTATTTCCATACAAATTGTGAAATTATTTGTTCTAGTTCTGTGAAGAATACCGTTGGTAGCTTGATAGGGATTGCATTGAATCTATAGATTGCTTTGGGTAGTATACTCATTTTCACAATATTGATTCTTCCAATCCGTGAACACAGTATATTTCCCCATCTATTTGTGTCCTCTTTGATTTCTTTCATCAGTGTTTTATAGTTTTCTATGTATAGGTCTTTTGTTTCCTTAGGTAGATACACTCCTAAGTATTTTATTCTTTTTGTTGCAATGGTGAATGGTATCATTTCCTTAATTTCTCTTTCTGTTTTCTCATTGTTAGTGTATAGGAATGGAAGGGATTTCTGTGTATTAATTTTATATCCTGAAACTTTATTATATTCATTGATTAGCTCTAGTAATTTTCTGGTAGAGTCTTTAGGGTTTTCTATGTAGAGGATCATGTTATCTGCAAACAGTGAGAGTTTCACTTCTTCTTTTCCTATCTGGATTCCTTTTATTTCTTTTTCTGCTCTGATTGCTGTGGCCAAAACTTTCAAAACTATGTTGCAGAACCCCACAGTTAGCAGAAGGAAGGAAATCTTAAAAATTTGGGCAGAAATAAATGCAAAAGAAACAAAAGAGGCCATAGCAAAAATCAACAAAGCTAAAAGCTGGTTTTTTGAAAAGATAAACAAAATTGACAAACCGTTAGCAAGACTCATTAAGAAACAAAGGGAGAAGAACAAAATCAACAAAATTAGAAATGAAAATGGAGAGATCACAACAGACAACACTGAAATACAAAGGGTCATAAGAGATTACTACCAGCAGCTCTATGCCAATAAAATGGACAACTTGGAAGAAATGGACAAATTCCTAGAAAAGTATAACTTTCCAAAACTGAGCCAGGAAGAAATAGAAGATTTTAACAGACCCATCACAAGCACGGAAATCAAAACTGTAATCAGAAATCTTCCAGCAAGCAAAAGCTCAGGACCAGATGGCTTCATATCTGAATTCTACCAAAAATTTAGAGAAGAGCTAACACCTATCTTACTCAAACTCTTCCAGAGAATTGCAGAAGAAAGTAAACTTCCAAACTCATTCTATTAGGTCACCATCACCCTAATTCCAAAGCCAGACAAAAATGCCACAAAAAAAAAAAAACTACAGGCCAATATCACTGATGAACATAGATGCAAAAATCCTTAACAAAATTCTAGCAAACAGAATCCAACAACATAGTAAAAAGATCATACATCATGACCAAGTGGACTTCATCCCAGGAATGCAAGGATTCTTTTATATCTGCAAATCAATCAATGCAATACACCACATTAACAAATTGAAAAATAAAAAGCATATGATTATCTCAATAGATGCAAAAAAAGCCTTTGACAAAATTCAGCATCCATTTATGATAAAAACTCTCTAGAAAGCAGGAATAGAAGGTACATACCTCAACATAATAAAAGCTATATATGACATTTCTCTAAAGAAGACATACAGATGGCTAACAAACGCATAAAAAGATGCTCAGCATCAATCATTATCAGAGAAATGCAAATCAAAACCACAACGAGATACCATTACACACCAGTCAGGATGGCTGCTATCCAAAAGTCTACAAGCAATAAATGCTGGAGAGGGTGTGGAGAAAAGGGAACCCTCTTACACTGTTGGTGGGAATGCAAATTAATACAGCCACTATGGAGAACAGTGTGGAGATTCCTTAAAAAACTAGAAATAGAACTGCCATATGACCCAGCAATCCCACTTCTGGGCATCCACACCGAGGAAACCAGATCTGAAAGAGACACGTGCACCCCAGTGTTCATCACAGCACTGTTCATAATAGCCAAGACATGGAAGCAACCTAGATGCCCATCCGCAAACAAATGGATAAGGAAGCTGTGGTACATATACACTATGGAATATTACTCAGCCATTAAAAAGAATTCATTTGAATCAGTTCTAATGAAATGAATGAAAGTGGAGCCCATTATACAGCGTGAAGTAAGCCAGAAAGATAAAGACTAATACAGTATACTAATGCATATATATGGAATTTAGAAAGATGGTAACGATAACCCTATATGCAAAACAGAGAAAGAGAGGAAGATGTCCAGAACAGACTTTTGGACTCTATGGGAGAAGGCGAGGGTGGGATGCTTTGAGAGAACAGCATCGAAACATGTATATTATCAAGGGTGAAACAGATCACCAGTCCAGGTTGGATGCATGAGACAAGTGCTTGGGGCTGGTGCACTGGGAAGACCCAGAGGGATGGGGTGGGGAGGGAGGTGGGAGGGGGGATCGGGATGGGGAATACATGTAAATCCATGGCTGATTCATGTCAATGTATGACAAAAACCACTACAATATTGTAAAGTAATTAGCCTCCAACAAATAAAAATAAATGGAAAAAAAAAAGCTATATATGACAAACCCACAGCAAACATTATCCTCAATGGTGTAAAATTGAAAGCATTTCCCCTAAAATCAGGAACAAAACAAGGGTGCCCAGTCTCAAATACCATACTGTTTTAATTCCTGAATCTTTAGAGGAAAATTTTGTATTTGGTAGAAAATTTGTCTTTTGTTTTTTCCTCTAAATTTTTAGTTAAGAATATTTTTGCACATTTACTCTTCTAAGAATTTTGTGATCATTTTTTTCTCTTCCATGAAAAATATTGTTGGAATTTTATTTGGATTATATATATTGTTTTATATATTTGGATATTATATATATTTGGATTATATATATATATGTTGGGGGAGAAGTGAAAGGTTGCAATATCCCCTGCTCTTCCATTATCATGGTTTATCTCCCCATTTGTTCAGCTCTTTAGGCAAACATTTAGTAGCATTTTTGTTTGGTAGTTTTGTTCAGTTGGTGGTATCTCTCTCAGTTTACTTTCTCTAAATGACTGGTGATTTTCAGTTTTACATTTATTTTGGTGCTGATTATAATAGGCAGCTGATATTTGTATGCTCACCTCAGTTACTGACCCTTTGCTCGAGCACACACACTAGGTGCCACTGTAGCTGGCTAAGCACTGCTTCTAGGTGAACTTCCATCTGGTGTGTGTGGAAGGGCCCTCTGGTCACCAAGTGAAGAACTCTGTACAGGTTGGGTGTGTTTCACTCCTGCAAGAGCTGGCGTGGGCTCTAACTAGAAGTAGAGTAGCCAAGCACCCCTTTCCCTTTGTTTAGGCTTGGGAAGTATCAGTCATGCTCAGCATTCTGGCTCAGGGCAGGTGCTATAGGCCGCTTCTGTATCCACTGGGCAGAGAAGGACTGCATGGTCCAGCTGTCAAAGGCAGTCCTTTCCTTAATTACCTTAAATGGTGCTTCACCACCCATCTGGCTTCTGTTCCTGCCAATTCTGAGCCTAGAGCTTTCCTGGAAGGAATAACCTCTACTTCTGCTGAAGGCTTGCCCTGTGCTTATTTTGCATTTTGGTTTCCTCTGCTTGGGTTTATCTGTAACTGTAATCTGTTGTGCTTTTTATCTTTCAGAAAGCCATCCATATTTCTAATGAAAAACAATTCTTACTTTCACAGTTGTTATGTTTTATCTTTATTAGCATGGATTTACTGCCTTTTAAATGGAAATTTTGTGTGTATGTATAGTTGGGGAGGGAACATCCAAATCAGAAATTTGGAATTAAAAAAAACTGTTTTCTAATAAGCTACATTTCCTATACAGGAAAGTGATTTTAGTAGATTATGTAAGTAACTAGGCACATTTCTGAATGTTATTTTTATTTCTAATGACTTTATTAGCTCATTCTTTTGTAGTTTTGGAGTTGCTTTATTTTAATTTAGTCATCTTGATCTACAGACTCCAGACTTCTTCTCCTCAGGAACATTTTCTTCTGAAACTGCTTCTGTCTCATCTATTCTGTTGTCCCTGTCTGGGGGAAAAAAAAAAAACCTATACACACACACACACACACACACACACACACACATATAAATGCATACCTATATTTTATATCTTTTATTCTCTTATTATTTAGATCTCTTTTCATATTCTGAGTTCTGGGTACACAGCAGACATTTGTTGAAATGAATATGTATATTAGCTGCCACAGCAATTTTTCCAAGGAACAACTCATGCAAAATCTTGACTATTTTTCATAATCAATAAAATCCTAAACATGTAGGTAATTGATTGCTAGGTAACTTGAAAATATCACAGTAATACTTTTTAATATCATTGTTTTATTTCTCTTTTCTATCATAGTCACTTAGAAATAATTCGTTTCAATTATTCAGTCTTTTAGGTTTTCTCAAAAGGATGCAAGAGGATATTTATTAAATGGTCACTCATAACGCTTTCCAGAAGAGGGAAAATAGGGCAGAGCAAACCCGTCTCTCCTTCAGTCCCACCATTCCTTGAATTTCTGCCAGACCAAACTGTGTATATATAAAGTACTTGACTGAAGGGTTCAGTTCAGTTCAGTCGCGCAGTCGTGTCCGACTCTTTGCGACCCCATGTTAGACGTACTCAAAGACATACTCAAAAGGGTATTGCATGGTAGGAGAGTCTACAGTTGAAGTATTAATTGGACTAAATGTTTCCTTTTGGGAGATGTTATTCATTTACTTTAACCGGTGCTGTGTCTCCACTGCACATGAGCTTTCTCTAGCTGTGGTGAGTGGGGCTACGCTCTAGTTGTGGTGCATAAGCTACTCAACACAGTGGCTTCTCTTGTTGCAGAGCATGAACTTTCGGGCGTGTGGGCTCAGTACTTGGGGCACATCGTCATTGCTGCTCTGCAGCATCCGGGATCTTCCCAGATCAGGGATCTAACCCATGTCCCCTCCATTTTGCAGATGAATTTTTAACCACTGAGCCACCAGAGAAATCCCCAAATGTTTCTTTTTGTTGTAAAAGGGAACATATTTTTAGACTTTTGCATTTCATATGCTCAGTGTTGCTTGCATATGTTTCCTATCACTGACCTGACTTCTTTTGTATGTGACCCTCTGCTGTAATACACAGGTTTTT
Organism: Odocoileus virginianus; assembly: GCF_023699985.2. Taxonomy (NCBI): domain Eukaryota; kingdom Metazoa; phylum Chordata; class Mammalia; order Artiodactyla; family Cervidae; genus Odocoileus; species Odocoileus virginianus. The sequence goes on from NW_027224265.1 coordinate 2,122,207, forward strand.
CAGTTAAACAACCTTAACATCCCAGAAGAAATTCTACCCTTTTCCAAGGAAGCCTTTATGCTTTGATGTTTCCTGGTATTGCCTTTAACTAAAGAGCACAGGGTGAACATAGGTGTTCATCTCTGGGGCTTGTGACCAGGGGCTCCATTTCCAGGAGGAAGAGTGTGTTCTCTCATTCTACTCAGTTCTACTTTATCCTCTCTGTTAATGAGAGTACTAGTCAAAGTCCAGTTGGGCAAATGGCATGACACCATATATTTTAACAGAAACAAAAAGTACCGGGAACTGGTATTGAAGAATGGAAGGGTAATATGGGATGTTGTTGTTGTTTCTCAGTTACTCAGTTGTATATGACTCTTTGCAACCCCATAGACTGCAGCATGCTAGGCTTCCCTGTCCTTCACCATCTCCTGGAGTTTGCTCAAACTCATGTCCATTGAGTTGATGATGCCATCCAACCATCTCATTCTGTCACCCCCTTCTCCTCCTGCTCTCAATCTTTCCCAGCATCAGGGTCTTTTCCAGTGAGCTGGCTCTTCACATCAGGTGACCAAAGTATTGGAGCTTCAGCATCAGTCCTTCCAATGAATATTCAGGGTTGATTTCTTTAGAATTGACTGGTTTGATCTCTTTGCTGTCCAAGGGACTCTCAAGAGTCTTCTCCAGCACCACAGTTTGAAAGCATCAATTCTTCAGCACTCAGCCTTTTTTATGGTCCAATTCTCACATCCATACATGACTACTGGAAAAACCACAGCTTTTTCTAGATGGACCTTTGTCGCCAAAGAGATGTCTTTGCTTTTTAATATGTTGTCTAAGTTTGTCATAGCTTTTCTTCTAAGCTTTTCTTTTAATTTCATGGCTCCAGTCAGTGTCCACAGTGATTTCTGAGCCCAAGAAAATAAAGTCTGTCACTATTTCCATTTTTTTCCCATCTATTTTTCATGAAGTGATGGGACTGGATGCCATGATCTTCATTTTTTGAATGTTGAGTTTTAAGTCAGCTTTTTCACTCTCTTTCACCTTCATCAAGAGGCTCTTTAATTGCCTCTTTGCTTTCTGCCATTAGGGTGGTATCATCTGCATATCTGAGGTTATTGATATTTATCCTGGCAATCTTAATTCCAGCTTAAGCTTCATCCAGCTTGCCGTATTGCATGATGTACTCTGCATATAAGTTAAATAAGCAGGGTGACAATATACAGCCTTGATGTACTCCTTTCCCAATTTTGAGCCAGTCCATTGTTCTATGTCTGGTTCTAACTGTTACTTCTTGACCTATATACAGGTTTCTCAGGAGATGGGTAGGGTGGTTGGGTATTCTAATCTCTTTAAGAATTTTCCAAAGTTTGTTGTGATCTACACAGACAAAGGCTTAAGCATAGTCAATGAAGCAGAAGTAGGTATTTTTCTGGAATTCCCTTGATTTTTTTCTATGATCCATTAATGTTGGCAATTTGATCTCTGGTTCCTGTGCCTTTTCTAAATCCAAACTGTTCATCTGGAAGTTCTTGGTTCACGTATGGTTGAAATCTAGCCTGGGGGATTTTGAGCATTACCTTGCTAGCATGAGAAATGAGCACAATTGTGCAGCTGTTGGAACATTCTTTGCATTTCCCTTCTTTGGGGTTGGAATGAAAACTGACCTTTTCCAGTCCTGTGGCCATTGCTGAGTTTCCCAAATTTGCTGGCATACTGATGCAGCACTTTCACATCATCAACTTTTAGGATGTTAAGTAGCTCAGTTAGAATTCCATCACCTCCACTAGCTTTGTTGGTAGTGATGCTTTCTAGAGCCCACTTGACTTCACACTCCAGGATGTCTGGCTCTAGGTGAGTAGTCACACTGTCATGATTATATGGGTCATTAAGACCTTTTTTTATACAGTTATTAGGTGTATTCTTGCCACCTCTTCTTAATATCTTCTTCTTCTGTTAGGTCCACACCTTTTCTGTCCTTTATTGTATCCATTTTTGCATTAAATGTTCCCTTGGCAACTCAAAATTTTTTGAAGAGATCTCTAGACTTTCCCATTCTATTGTGTTCCTCTGTTTTTTTGCATTGTTCACTTAAGAAGGCTCTTATATGGGATGAGTGAGGTAATGCAGAGATAGGAACTTCATGAAGTGACTGTTACCCTAGAGCAGAGAAAGTGGAAGAGTGTGAGGCTAATGGGACTCTGGAGGTTGGTGTTGGGGTCCCCCAGAGCTGACACCCAGACTTGAATATGGGAAGCTGCTGCCTGGTGCTGGTATCTCTGAGGGAGTGCCTTGAAGCCAGCTCTGGGGGGTGAGGAGATAAAGGTGAAGCTTGAACCAGCACTTAAATGCTGCTGCTGCTGCTATTGGGAACCATGGCTGGGCCACGCTGATGGGAATGAAGATGGCAAGTAGGAAGGAGAAAGTTCTTTGTTCTTCCTCCAGCTCACAGTCCTCCTGTAGTGACCTCTGTTGGCAGAAACTAACAGGAAGCCACTGGAACAGGAGAGCGGTCTACAGAGTCCCAGCCCCAGCATCATAGCTGAGCAGAGAAGGGAGGGTTGGGAGGTGGAACAGCAGTGAAGTTAGTGAGGGTTTATCATGATGTGAGGTAACTTGCATTCATCAGAGACACACAAGCTAGTCTTGGCTTGTGGAAATCACATTTTGGTGCAAGGATGGATGACAGATAGAGCGGTGGAGCAGAGAGGGTCCTGAAATGGAAGGGTGGCACATATATGCTGACATGATTTGATAAAAGTGCCTTGCCTTCAGTGGACAAATGATTACTTTCCAATAAATGGTGCTGGAGAAAATAGTATCTATTTGGGGGAAAATGAATCTTAAATTGACCTCACCATAAAAATTAATTAAAGGTGGACCATAGATCTGAATATGACTGGTAAAACAATAAAGCATTTAGAATGTAACAAAGGAAAATTACCATGGATTAGGCAAGATTACTTCAATAAGACCCCCAAAACACATTAAGCTATACAAGAAGAGAAAAGAAGATATATTAAACTTCATTAAAAGTAAGAACTTCTGTTCATCAGAAGACATCATTAAGAAAGTGGGCAAGCCTCACACTGAGTAAAGACATTCATTATATATATTACATATATCTATACACATACACCCACAAACCTGACAAAGGACTCAGGTCCAGCATGTATAGATGTTAACCATCAGTAAATCAATAAAGGTAAAGCATATACCTCAAGTGAAAGCCACAATGAGAGAATAGAACAAAACCATAGAATGTCTGTAATTAAAATACTGAAAACATTAGGGGATAACAGAGCAGCTAGAATTGCTGAGGGGAGTGTAAATTGGTTCAGTTACTTTGGAAAACTTAGTTGGCATCTGTTAAAGCCAAACACACTCTGATCCTGTGACACAACAATTCTATTCCCAAGTATATTTCCAAGAAAAATGAGCATCTGTATTTACCAAAAGGCATATTAAGTGTTTTTTGAAGCTTTAGTTAGCCCCAAACTGGAAAGAGTACAAATGTCCAACGGTAGGAGAATGTAGGAGCAAGTTGTAGTGTGACATATTTATGAAGTGGACCACTGCTTTGCAGTCGAGGAAGGAAGGATGGATAAACACAGAAACATGGCTCAGTCTCAGAAACGACCTTTCAGATGAGTAACACCAGGCAAGAATGTGCATATCTGTGTGATTCCATACATGTGAAGTTAAAGGCAGATATGAATAATCGATGATGATGAAAGTCAGAGTAGAGGCTGTCTTTGAGGTGAGTATTGCACTGGCAAGCGGTGCAGGTAATTTTCTGGAGTGACATAAATGTCTTGTATCTTGATCTGGGTGATGCATACACAGGTAAAAACTAAATAAAGTAAGAATTCACTTAGCTGTAGAGTTAATAATGTACACTTAACAGTATGAAAATCATACGTCAAAAAAAGAAAGACCCTAAAAAGGGAAAGAATATTTCTTTTGTTAGCACGTTCCTGGCTTTGCATGTTTGGAGTGATAGATTTCCATGATCGTGCTTTGGAGTATTTGGCTCTTTTCTGTCCTAAGGAAAGCCTAGCATCACAGTACAAAACAGAAATCATAACAGCTCTTGGGTTGACCTTTTTGTATTTTGCTAGGAGTGGCATCATTTTTAAATTGAATTCTTTGATTTTAGGACTTTTTCTGGAGAGACCAAGGGGATGGGGAGTTTGTTCATCACACCCTGTATAGAAAGATGTAAAAGGCTCACTTAGAAAGACGTCACAATTCATGGAGAATCAGGTGCGAAGAATACCTGGAAACATAAAGGGAGAACCGTGAAGCGATACAGAGAGTGGTGCTAAAGGGCTCAGGTATGTGGTGAGATGACCTTGCCCAGAAAGCTCCTGACAAGTATTATCTGTTGACTCAAATCTTAGGTGTTTAATAAAGCCAATGAATAGAATATCTGAGCAACTGCTGAAGAGTTGTCTGCCTTTTTAAAAATCTTTGAGTGTGTGTATAGAATGTGTGAGTGTGTGCATGTGTATGTACTCAAATGCACACTGTGAGAAGAGAACTCTCTTTGTATTAACTCGTTGACCCTTCCCTATGAGAAGGAAATAGATAGGGAATCCAATCTGATGGATTTCTGGAGGTGATAGATAGCCTGATTGTATGTATGCATAATGCTTGTCAGCAAGGAGCCCAGTGGAGTCAAGCCCTTTTGTTGGAGAAGTCATGGGCATTCTGCCAGAGAAAGTCAGGCACTCTGGGGAAAAGGTGATTGTAACTGAAGTGTAATTAAAGAAGCAACAAGACCGGAATGACCACCATTTGGAAGTGAGGGGAAAATCCAAGAAGGAGCGAATGAAGACTAATGATGTAATGCTAACCCAAAGCTAAGTTTCTAGCATTGCCTGAATAATACATAAACTTGTAATTAAGATTTAAGATGATCCCCTGTGGGAAATGTACTTTTGGGCCAGAAGAATTCAATATTTCTTGTGCCCATTAAAGGCAAAATGATAAATCATCTTTTTCATTCTCTGTTGGAAGTAGGAGCATGGTAACTTAAATCACAAAGAAAGTGCTGATGTGTTTAGAAGGAAGAACATGTCTGGGGTGGTGCCAGGAGGATGGAAATTCATAGGAGTCTTGGTGAGTCTCATCAGCTAAATGTGGCAAAACTCAGAAGAGTTGTGACTTTTTGGTTGTAGGCATGGGGTGCAAGGTAAGGGTAGAATTGGCTTGAAATTTGAACTTTTAGGAGTTTTTCTTTTGAGAAGTTGATATTAAGTGAAGTGAAGTGAAAGACACTTAGTCACGTCTGACTCTCTGCTACCCCATGGACTGTACTGCTAGGCTGCTCTGTCCGTGGAATTCTCCAGGCCAGAATACTGGAGTGGGTTGCCAACTCCAGGGGAGAAGTTGATATAAAGAGTTTCTAGTCTGCCACTCTGTATTTGTTGGACTGAGATTTTCAGTTTGAGATTTTTGCAGTGAAAGTGTGAAACCATCTTGGTGGGTGAATGACATCACCAACTAAATAAATGGATATGAGTTTGAGCAAACTCTGGGAGCTGGTGAAGGACAGGGAGGCCTGGTGTACTGCAGTCCATGGGTTTGCGAAGAGTTGGACATGACTGAACGACTGAACAACAATCTTATTATATTTTGTGAAATAGTCGTGTGTGGTCCTAGGGTAGATGCCAATTCACATCAGTCAGGAAGGTGCAGGGAGAAATACAGAGAAATTGAAACTGGAGTTGTAAAGATGAAGAGCTCACTTGCTTCTTTTTGTACACGAGAAATCAGAGTAAATTTCCAAAGTCCCATGGCCACTTTTCAGTAGTGCTAAAACTTGAATGCAAATTTCCTGACTCAGCATCTGAGATTCTGTTCATTTTCCACAAAGCTCCACAAAGGGGTGATTTCCACCAGAGACACTGCTCAGTGTAGGAGTGATAATTTTGTCATCAGAAGGCATTTTCTGGTATCTTGTTGCCTTCTAATCAGCGGTGATACTGTTCACAGATGGAGAGAATCATAGACACTTTAAAAATTTTAGGTTACAGGATTAAGGCATAGATCTCTAGGCAAGAATACTGGAGTGGGTTGCCATGCCCTCCTCCAGGGGATCTCCCCAACCCAGAGGAGGATGCCAGGGGATGATCCCAGGGGTTGAACCCACATCTCTCCTGTCTGCCTGCATTGGCAGGTGGGTTCTCTACCATTAGCGCCACCTGGGAAGCCCTGAAAATGTATTTCATTTTTTTAAAGTTATGGTTTGGCTGCATTTAAAATTTTGGAATGATGGCTCATTTTTTACTTGGAAGATGTTGAATTGTTTTCTTCTGTTGTTATCATCGAGAAGTCTGTTGTCAGTGTAATAATTAGTGTCCCTTGATCAATAACTGATCATTTTATTCTGGCCTTTTCACTTTTTGTTGTTGTTTTCTTGTAGTTTCAGGCTGAGGGCTGATGTATATAGATTTAGCTGTATTAATTCTACTTGAGACTCATCAGGGTTCCTGTAACTAAGGATTCTCTTTTACCAGTTGTGAAAAAGTCACAGCTGTTATCTTTTTCAGTATTGCCTCTTTCCTGTCTCCTCCTTTCCCTCCTGCTGGTTTCTTTAAAGATACATGCTGGACCTTCTCCTTCTCTCTTCTGCTCTCCTTAACCTCACTCTCATGGTTTGCATCTCTATTTATGTTGGTTTCATCCTTAATCCTTTCTTCACATCTGTCTTCCTCTTCAGATTTTTAATCTGCTGCTCTACCTATGCATTATCTATTAATTCCCTAAAGTTCTGTTACTTCAACAAATAGGTCCATCCTTTTGATGGTTAAAATGTCCTCTTCCTGATCCAGTCTTTCTCAAAAGTGGATCTTTTGAGAATACCCTCTTTGTGTGGAGTCTGTTTCAGCACCCTGACTTTCTTAAGCAGAAGTTCATTGCTTTATGGCTCATAATATACGAATCCTTCTAGATCCACCCCTCATTCTCTGTTTCCTGATATCAACAAAGCTTTAGCTCCCATTTACCATTTCGGCTTCTACTGAATTTCTGCTTTTTAGTTTTCCTCTTCATTTAGGAGCTTTTCTTTTACTTTTAGGTCCTCAGTCATGTGTGTAAGTGGACTGTTGTTATCATGCTCCTCTGGATGCTTTGGATGGAAGGATTTTTAAGGTTATTCAGATCAGAGTTTCTCAAATTTAATATTCATACACATCACCTGGCAACCATGTTAAAATGCCAGTTCTATTTCAGTAGATCTGGGATAGGGCTTGAGATTCTGCATTTCTCACAGACTCTCAGTGGATGCTGTTGCTTCTGCTCCATGGACACCATCTTTGTAGAAGTATCCTAAATCATAAGCTTTTTTTGTAAACAGAAACCCATGAAAATTTTATCTCTTTTCCAAAGAGGTAAACGACTCAAAGATAGAGAAAAAAAACTCTAATTGTTTTCTTAGTTAAACTTGATTGCCTGCAAGTTATATCATACAAAAACTAGAGAATCTCTTGGGATCCTAAAACAGAAACTTTTTTTTGTCTGAAGAATGCCTGGAAACAGGAACTTAAATGTGATCCACTTTGTCTCTTTGTTTGCTGCATTATTATTTTTTTCTATCTTATGTTCCTTGTTACATGGAGGGCATCAGCCATAGAAGAACTCTCTCCTCTTCTGTATCTCTCAAGATCAAAGAAGTAATATACCACACTGGACAAAGGAATGGCTTATTGAATTAAACCATCTGCTTTGAGTTATGACCTTGCCATTTACTAGCTGTTTAAGTTTGGGCAAGTCACTTAACATGTGTGACCCTTAGTACTCTTACATATAAAATAGGAGTATTAACAGCTCCTACAGAATGGGATTAAATGAGTTATTATATAGAAAATTCTTAGAAGAGCCATTGAAATAGAGTAAGCATACAACAATTGTTGTAATTTTTATATTTTCTTCTATTTTACTTCTTGTTTGTCTTCTGAAAAATGACTCATTGGTTCAATTTGGGAAGTTCCAACACACAGACTTGGACCTATCAGAGATGGCCAGGAGTTATGATCTGTGTTATATTGTATGAAATAGCTTATCTTGCAGTAGTCATGTGATTGAAAGTGATGGCATTCTCTATAAAGAAGAGGGTTTGATCTCATGGACTATTAGTAGAGCTCAATCAGTTGTTCACAATACAGTGCTTGTGAACTAATGTAAACAAGTATTTTATTTCTTCTAGGTAAATTATATTAATTACATAACCCATCATTTGTAAAAGCAATTAGGGGCTAGTTACTAGAAACTGAGAATCATTACTGATTTGTTGTTGCTCAGATGCTGAGTTGTGTCCAGCTCTTTCTAACCCCATGGACTGCAGCGTGCCAGTCCCATGCTGCACTATCTCCCAGAGCTTGTTCAAACTCATGTCCATTGAGTCGGTGATGCCATCCAACCATCTCATGTTCTGTCGTCCCCTTCTTCTCCAGTCTTCAGTCTTTCCCAGCATCAGGGTCTTTCTAAAGAGCCATCTCTTTGCATCAGGTGGTCAAAGTATTGGAGCTTCAGCTTCAGCATCAGTCTTCCAATGAATATTCTAGGACTGATTTCCTTTAGGATTGACTGATTTGATCTCCTTGCAGTCCAAGGGACTCTCAAGAGTCTTCTCTAACACCACAGTTTGAAAGCATCAATTCTTTGGTGCTCAGCTTTCTTTATGGTCCAACTCTTATATCCATACATGACTACTGGAAAAAACCATAGCTTTGACTCTATGGAATTTTGTCAGCGGAGTAATGTCTCTGCTTTTTAATATGCTATCTAGGTTGGTCGTAACTTTCCTTCCAAGGAGTAAGTGTCTTTTAATTTCATGGCTGCAGTCACCATTTGCAGTGATTTTGGAGCCCCCCAAAATAAAGTCTGTCACTGTTTCCATTGTTTCCCCATCTATTTGTCATGAAGTGATGGGACCAGATGCCATGATCTTCATTTTTTGAATGTTGAGTTTTAAGCCAACTTTTTCACTCTCCTCTTTCACTTTCATCAAGAGGCTCTTTAGTTCTTCTTCGCTTTCTGCCATAAGGGTGGTGTCATCTGCATATCTGAGTTATTGATATTTCTTCTGGCAATCTTGATTCCAGCTTGTGCTTCATCCAGCCTGGCATTTTCCATAATGTACTCTGCATATAAGTTAAATAGGCAGGGTGACAATATATAGCCTTGACAAACTTCTTTCACAATTTTGAACCAGTCTGTCCTTCCATGTCCAATTCTAACTGTTGCTTCTTGACCTGCATACAGGTTTCTCAGCAGGCAGTAAGGTGGTCTGGTATTCCTACCTCTTGAAGAATCTTCCACAGTTTGTTGTGATCCACACAGTCAAAGGCTTTGACATAGTCAATAAAGCAGAAATAGATGTTTTTCTGGAACTCTCTTGCTTTTCTATGATCCAACTGATGTTAGCAATTTGATCTCTGGTTCCTCCACCTTTTGTAAGTCCAGCTTATACATCTGAAAGTTCTCGGTTCATGTACTGTTGAAGCCTGGCTTGGAGAATTTTGAACATTACTTTGCTAGCACATGAGATGAGTGCAATTTTGTGGTAGTTTGAACATTCTTTGGCATTTCCTTTCTTTGACATTAGAATGAAAATATTTTATTTTTATAATTTAAGCTGGCATGTTTCTCAGGACCAGTCTATATGACATCATAATTGTGGTCCCTGTATATTTCTAGAGGGGTTATTCATATGACTGTGGAATGGATGGTCACCTGGATATCTGAAAAAACTGGCATTCCTACAGTTGACTCAGCATGATTTTTCAATATTCTTTAAGAAACTTGGGTCCCATAATGTTTAGCACAGTTGCAAAGGTCCTGTTGCAGAAGTACAAATGCAACAGTGGATTTTTAAATTTTTTCAGAAAGGACTCTTTTATCAAGGCTTCTGTCAGTCACCAGTGTGGTCTTGAGTGGTTCAGTGCTTTGTATCACTGTTATTCTAGTTTTTAAATTATAAATAATTTTTAGCTTATCTTTGTACATCAGTTAAAATTTTCTGTGGATTTATTGGTTAACCTTAAGTTTGTGTTGATGCAACAATTTTCTAAAAACTAGGTATTTAAACATGAATATAATTCTGATGCAAATCAACCATAGTCCTATTGCTAATGTAAATTTGTGTGTAATTTTACTAAACTCTATATTCACTCTTATTACTGGCTTCATTTGCCACTTATATATGGGAATAAGTGAAGCCAAGGGGCTGTGGTTTCTCTTTAACCTCCTAACATGGGGCTTGATGAGAAAAGTTGGAGAATCTTACATTGGACAGAGTGTTATGGATTTAACTGTGTCTCCCCAAAAATGTTAAAGTCTTAATCCCCAGTGCCTGTGAATGTGACCTTATTTGGAAATAGGGACTTTACAGATTATCAAGTTAAGATGAAGTCATTAGACTGGACCCTAAACCAGTGTCTTTATGAAAAGGAAAAATTAAGACACAGAGACAGACACATACAGGGAGAATGTCATGTGAAGGTGAAATAAGAGAGCAGAGTGCTGCATCCATAGGTAAAGATCCCAATGATTATCAGCAAGCCACCAGAAGCTAGGAGAAAGGCAGGTCGGATTCTCTTTCATAGCCTTCAGAGGGCTCCAGCCCTGCTGAAACCTTGATTTCATACATCTAGCGTCTAGAACTGTGAAAAATTATATTTATTCTAAGCCACTTAGTCTGTGGTATGTGTTACAACATCACATACCTGGATGGTATGTGTAAACAGGAATATAGATAGATAGGAGATATGTAGATACATGCATGGGGAGATGGGTGAATGGATGGACAGATGGATAAATTGATAGGTAGTTAGGCAAATAGATAGATGATAGATAGATAGGTAGATGAAGAAGAAATCAGAAGAGATGAAGAAGGTGAGGCCATGTTCTATAAGATAAAAATGCTAAGGCTGTATCATTAACTATGAGCTATGGAGTTGTTACAAAGTCTGTCACAAGTCATCCAACTTGCACGCAAAGCAGGAAAATCACAGTGGCCCTAGATATAAAAAAGGTATCTTGTCTGACTTTATTCTCTTAGGGAGCTTGTGTCTGGTGGTCCAGAAGTTCAGTCAGACGGATTGGCCATGTAGAGTGGCGGTTTCTGGCTTGGTGTGAGAACCACAGATGGTTTCCATTTTCTCAGCAGTATTAAGAGTTTGCTACTAAAAAACATGCTGAACTGGGCTGTCACTGGTTCTGGTTGCTGGTGAGGCTGACCATTCAAGTGCTGCCTTTTGGTATGTGCTCAAGAGCAGGAATGGCCAGTATTGGAGTAGCAGTGGGAAAGAATGGGTTATGAGGATATAAACTTATCCTTTCCAAGTAGGTTGGGTGTCACAAACCTTTATAAAGCTGGCAGCTCCTGGGGCTGGGATTGCTGCTCTCGTATGAGGGGGAAGAGGCAGTGGTGGGACTCTGTTGTTTAGCTTATGGACATCTCTGGGGGCTTCTTGCAATTTCTAGAGAATTTGGTTGAGTCTACCTTAAGCAGAAAACTAACCTGCTTTAGGAAATTAAATAGAGAAAAAAGTGCAAGGTCTCCAGCATAAGTTTTCCATCTCATTTATGTACTGGAATACCTCACTGAAATTGTTCCAAGTCTCACTGATCCCTAAGTTGCTCTTGTTCCAAAGTTAATCCAGATTCTTCATCTTGATTCTGTTTCCCATGTTCATCATAACACTCCTGCCTTTGTGCCTTGCTCAATGTATGGTGTCTTATTTTTCTGATGTTTTGACTTGGGGCCTTTCAGCACATTGGTATCTTTGGCTCATTCTGCTTCAGCATCCTTTGTATAGGATCCCTGCCTCTCAGGGGACCAAGCCCTGGCCCTCTGACTGGAGACCCAGCTGGCTTTGCCCAGTCTTTTATGTAACTGCTCCAAAAAGGATGACTGCAGTGAACCCTGGGTTAGGGTAAACATGAAATTCCAGAGGGTGCTGCCACATCACCCTTGAGCAGGCTTTCAGAGGAAATGTCTTGAAGCGACTCTGTGGCTCTGGAGTCCCTGACCTGCTTCAAGGATCTAGAAAGTAGAGGCAGTGGTGGTGGTATGGAGATTTCTTTGGAAAACACCGTTGCTGTGAATGCTCCTTTTGCACAAAGCCCCATGAGCATGGACGGCCTCCACAGATGCACTCTTATCCCAGGGCCTGGCTGCCCAGGCCTGGGGCCAAGCTGTGGTGTGGAGGAGGCGGAGGAGGGGTGCACTCACAGGGAGACCACTGCTGCGTACTCCTGCTCACTGTCTGACTGTGTGCTGCCTTTGGGCTCATGGTTTTTTTAAGTTTTACTTCTGCCTTAGTGAAGATATCTTTTTGAATCCATGTATGATGCTGTGAGTGGACACTATCTTGTGTCATAAGTACTCACTTGTATAATATCAAAAAAATTATTTTTGAAATTTATTTTTAGCGTGTAGATGATATCTGTACAATGTAACTACTCATTGGGTTGCTTTCAAATTGTCTTTAAAAGTTTGTTTACAAAAATTTTTTAATTTTGAATTTGTGTTACATTTATTATTTTCCCTTTTAAAACACAAGCTGTCAGCTGACTGCCATTACACATTCCAAACAAAGACTGACCTAGGTCATGTCAAGTTAATGGAGCAGAGACTACAAAGCTCACCAAATATTGCATTCTTTTCTTATACTTCCCAACCCCCTTGCAATTAGATGAAATTAAGTGGAGAGTTTTGGCCAACGCCATGTGGGGGTAGCATTTGGGTCTCTTCCTACCTAAGGTAGGGAAAAATCTGTGCACGAGTCTGTAGTACTATAAGTTGTTGACAAGACATGTTCCACACGGCAGAGTTACAATATGGTGGAGACACAAGCGTCCTGGATTCCTGGGTGAGCACGTGGAACTGAGGTCTGTGAACCTGTGAGGGACAGGTCGTGTGAGAGAAATAAATGAGCTGTGTCAGGTCACACAGACTTCAGAGTTACTTTGTCATCACAGCATGGCCTTGCCTTCCTTGACTAATTATATGTCTTCTCTAAATGAGTAAAATAAAACAATAGTGAGTTACCCTATCATATAAGTCATTGTCTAGACTTGGCTATACAGTCACCCCCATTTTAATAAGGAGTAGTTTGAGAATATACCTCACTTTATGTTTGACATATATTGTATGTCTCTTGCTGAAACAGATTGACTGTTTCATTAAGGTCTTGTCTTTGAAGAGCCTCAAATTACCATCTTTTGTCATTATTCATTTTACTCTAAAAATTACATTGACACTGATAACATTTCCAGCATGTCCACTATTTTTTGCGTGGCAAGGAGTATCAACAGCTGGTTGATGTTGTCACTGAGAGCAGATTTAGTATAGAACTCTGAAAAACAATGATCTCTATATTGTTGGCAGTGGAAACCCAGAGTTTCTTAGAAGGTGTCTATAACATATACTCAGGTTCATACAGACTTAGAATTGGATGGTTCAAAAGCCAGAATCATGATTATAGTAGGCCTGGAAGCAGGCCTGTATATACCAAGGGCTTCCCTGATGGCTTGGTAGTAAAAAATCCACCTGACAGTGCGGAAGATGAGGGTTTGATCCCTGGGTTGGGAAGATCCCCTGAAGAAGGAAATGGTGACCCACTCCAGTATTCTTGCCTGGGAAATCCTGTGGACAGAGGAGCCTAGTGGGATACAGTCCATGGGGTTGCAAAAAGAGTCGGATTTGAGTTAGCAACTCAACAACAATAACATATGTACCAAAGACATTGTAGCATCAGATGATACTCCCTGCCACATATTGGCAGAATATTATTTCTCCTAAAAGTATTTACCAATAATTTCCCAAAAGATGCCTCATGTCTATCCCCACAGCAATTTGTTATCTGTGAGCACCATGTCACATCTGGGTTCTTTTCCTGCTCTTGTTCTAGCCCTGTCTATTCCTCAGAGCTGCTAGCAGAAGGCTATCCTGTGATTGCCCATCAGGAAGACAGTTCTGTCTGTGCTTGCTGATGGTCTTCAGTCTGCGAAATTCTTAAGGCTGGATTTGTTTTAGAAGTAAGAAGGTCTTCCCAGCTCTGAGTCATATTGTCACTTGAGCCTTGATGCAACTCTGCTTATCTTGAAAATGTCACCCAAAAATCTCTAAAGAATATTCTATATTATAATCCTCAGTCTTCTGCTACTGCTGCTAAGTCGCTTCAGTCATGTCCAGCTCTGTGCAACCCCATAGACGACAGCCCACCAGGCTCCCCCGTCCCTGGTAGGCAGGGACACTGGAGTGGGTTGCCATTTCCTTCTGCAATGTATGAAAGCGAAAAGTGAAAGTGAAGTCGCTCAGTAGGGGGTCAAACCTAGAAAATCTGAAGAGAAATAGACAGCATACCATCCTCTTCACGTTCCTTTGCAAATTTTGTTATAAGATCCCAATGAAAAATATGTTCCTTCTTTAATTATAAAATAGAACCTAACATGCCTTTCACCAGACATCAACACATGGTATGTATGTGCAGTGTGCGTGTATGTAGAAGATGGAAGTGTGCATAATGGCAGAAGTTGTGCCTTGTTAAAGCTGAAGCCCACTCTACACACCGTTTGACTTGTCTGTGACTTGCTTTTCATTGTATAGAGCATTGTATACATATCAAAGAGGCTGAGGACACTTCAGAAAGACTGATCTGAGTTTCTCAAACTAAACCAAATATAGAGATTGTAGAAATATGTAAAAGATTCCCTTAATAAGAAAAAAAAAAACAGTCAAAAGGTGCAATGACTCAAGTGTCCATCAACAGATGAAAAAAATAAAAAATACATATGGAGGAATATTACTTGGCTTTAAGAAGGAATGGAATTACAATATATGCTGTAACATAGATAAACCTTGAAAACATTATGTTAAATGAAAGAAGACAAACACAAAGGACAAGTACCATATGATTCCTCTTAGATACCTAAAATAGACAAATTCATAGAGACAGAAAGCAGATGCTGGAGGGGGGATTAGAAATTTGTCATTTAATGGGTACAGAATTTTCTATTTGAAGTGATGAAAGAGTTCTGGAAATGGATAGTGGTGATGGTTGCACAATTCTATTACTGTGCTTAATGCCACTGAATTGTACACTTAAAAACAATTAAAATAGTAGATTTTATGCTATATTTGTTTTACTGCAATAGAAAAGGAAAAAAAAAATTCCGCAAAGATTCTAAGAGTACATACCTTGTAATACTATGTAAGCCATGGAATTAAAGGATGATGATTTAGTTTTTCTAGGTTGTAAACTTCTTGAGGACAGAAATATTATTTTATTGTAGATGCTACAGTATCTACTTGAATGTCTTAAACATCTCAAGACTCAGTGAATCCTAGATGAATAGAATTAGATGATGGCCTACAGGATTTTTAAAATTTAATTTGTCCTCAGAGGAGAGAATAAGTGGGTTTCCTGATCAAATACAGGGAAATGCTTTTAAAGGCTTGTTCTCTTAGAACAGTTTATTTAGACCTCCTGGTATAGGCTGGCTGCTCGAAAAGCTTGGCCAAGAGCCAAGCAAAGCAATAAGAGAGGACTGATAGGTTGAGGGGAGAGCGATCAGAATTCAGTCTGATGTGCAGCTCTAGTCAAGGGGTGCTCAAAGGTTAATAGCACAAGATACTGGCTTTGAAAAAGAACATTCTTTGAAAGAATCCGAAAGGACACGGGAACAAACTTGATTGGAATTGATTGTACAGAATCTCTGCTATGCAGAATGAGGGGTTGAGTAAAAAGCGCTTAAGATGGATAATATTCCTCCTTCATGGCAGCAAAATACAGGTGACAAAAGGAGCCAGTGTCTATAGCCACTGAACTTTTCTAAGCATTTATTTAAAAAAAAACTTCTTTTCTTAGATTATTCCATTTGATACAAATTATATCTCTACATGCAAAAAAAGTTTTTCTGGGAGGTTACATTCTTAGGGGAGTACAATTAAGCATCAAAACAAATTTTGCAGTGTAGACTGCAATTTTATTTTATAATTGAAATTTAATAAGTTTTATTTTAGATCACTTCTTATAAGTAATACGTAAACACATTATCATTTCATTAAATATTTGAAATAAAATATATCTCTCCCTTCCAACTATCTCATTTCTTTAAACAGGGAAATACTGTCAAGTTTCCAGAGAGTTCTCTCCTGTTTACATACATATATGTAAATGTATACATAGCTTTTATTTCCATTCATTTCTTTAACGTAAATTGAATTAAACTGTCTTTTCCTGAAATCTGCTTTTTGCTTGAGTTTTCAATGTGTGACAAAAACCACTACAATATTGTAAATTAATTAGCCTCCAACTAATAAAAATAAATGAAAAAAAAATTTTTAAAAAGCAGTGGAATAATAAAAATAAATGAAAAAAAATAAAAAAATAAAAGCAGTGGAATGGCTGAAGTTAAGGAGGAGACTAGGGACAGAGAGACCTTATGTCATCTACACATCAAAAAAGCCCAATGTTTGTATAATGAGGAACTGCCCACATTAATTAGATATTTATTTTTAAAAAATTTTTTTAATTAGATATTTAAAGGAAAAAACCCTACAAGGTGATTATTGAGATATTTGTATGAAAGATGTGGAAGTTTATGTGACCATAAAATAATAGGAAACATTTCACACACCACATATAAAAAATTCTCGCCACTACAAAGTCACATCTTTATATTCATGTACGAAGAGTGCAGGCAACTTATTTGTTCTATCTTTGGTTGGTTGAAACTTTAAGAAATTAGCAACTTATGTATATGTGTTAAATTTTGCATTCTCCTTCATCCTCTGTTGACTAAAGTGAAGAATCACAGCTAGTTGAATTAATTATCCAGACTAGAATATGCATACTATTAGGCCAGATATTTTGGAGATCTAAAACCTGAAGCAATTTAATTTAGCTACAGAATTCTCATTGAAGTTATAACCCTCAAATTAGAACTTGGCAGTATGTTTGGCTTAGCGGGTAAGGAAAAGAGGAGGTGTTTTGCCTCCTGATTTTTCTCTAATTACTATGTATTGGATTAGAAAGTATTTTGTTAGTTGTGCAGGCATTTGTGTTTTATTTGTAATAAATGAAGTCCTTTAGGTTGTTGCTCATTGTGTTGTTAGCACAAGGCAACCTCTCTTTTTGAGTATTTGATCTATAGATAGGCAGGCCTCTGTGCTTGCCTCTGCTGTGAGATGCCCCACTTTGGTCATGGAACATCTCTTCATATTTTATGTCTCTCTGCATGTCAGTCCTACTCAGGGTTCAAAGGACTCATTGTAGACTTCGTTGGTGATCCAGTGGTTAAGACTCCACACTTCCACTGCAGGGGCCATGGGTTCGATCCCTGGGGAGCTAAGATCTCACATACTGCCCAGTGCAGCCAAAACAGCAGCAATAACATCAAAAAGAGGGCTTACTGGGGATGCTTAAATGGATTTGGGGCCTCAACTCCAACTGGAATCTTCGGAGTCTGGCGAGTCAGTCACCAGTCAGTCCTCTTGCCTTCCTTTGCCCTCCTCCCTGTAATTCTAGTACAGGTGGTTGCCCCAGCTGGAGGTGCCCCATTTTTTAAACAAATGTTCATTGCTAATAATGAGGTGTATGGTCATTTTTAATTGTTTTAAGGACAAACCTTATTACCAGCTAACATTTACTAAAATGCCTCCTTTGTGTAAAACACTCAGTATTTATTTCTAGTTCTTTTAGATCCAGGAGAAATACATGCTTTGTAACCTTAACTTTGGGCTTAGCAGGATCAGATAATCAAAGATGTTTGGATATGGCAGGAGACTGGGTGTTTTATGGCCTTTTCTGTCCTTTAGCCACATTATTATTAAGGGAGTTGATTCTTGATGAACTGATCTAAAGCAGCCAAGGTTTGTGAGGCCAGACAGAGGCAGATCAAGCAAACAAATAAGCTTGTTAATGACATATGCATATGGGGTTTTACAGCTTCCAAAATGAATGTAGTGACTTTAATTTTTGTGAGTTAGAGTGTAAAGGATGATGGCCAAACTAACCTGGATGGCAGGAGATGGAGACTGTATTAAACCAAGGAGGTTCTTAAAGTCTGAAAATGCAAATTACCACTGCATTTGTTAACGAGGTTGCTATTTTTAAAGACACACTAATACAGCCAATCTCTCTTATAGCACAAGGTGACTTTTATGTTATTGCTCATTCATGGATTTTTTTCCTTATCTTCCACTTAAGTATTTTTTTCCCTCTTTTCCTTCTGGTAGGATCCACTTAGCTATTTCAACTGGGTTAGGAAGTGCAGATTAGGAAAGCCCTTGGGCTTCCCAAACTGGACATTAAGCAAGAGGTTTCAGAGATCACCCAGTTGGAATCTTGGAGGTCAGCACTGGCCAACCTCATATTCAGAAAGATTCAGGAAAATAGGAACCTTGGAGTGGGATTTATGAGACATGGGTGTTAGAGCCTCATGTTCATTAACAGGTTGGGTGAGCTAAGCAGGTGGTTTGATCTTTCTGGGCTGCAGTCGTAGTGTATGAAATGGGAGCTGGTAGGGAGGTGAATTGGCATAAGCCCTCGGGAAGTCAATTGAAAATATCTGTCAGAAATTACACATTTATATACCTTTAGATCAACCTCATTTCCAAAATTTAATCCTTCAGATTGTAAATGAGAGATTCACCAAAGACATCCATTGCTGCATTGTTTGTGTTATTAGAAGTTTGGCAGCAACCGGTAGGGGATTGGTCAAATAAATGTTGGTGCCTCTGTATGTTGCACAGCTGTACTCTCCATTATTCATATGGAAAGTTGTTCAATATATATTCCTAAGTCAAAAAAGTAAAATTCAGAAGAATGTGTCTAATGTGCAATTTTGTTTAAAAGAAGAGGAGATGTTGTGCAAAAGCTTTTAAGTTTCATTAGGTCCCATTTGTTTATTTTTGCTTTTATTTCCAATATTCTGGGAGGTGGGTCATAGAGGATCTTGCTGTGATTTATGTCAGAGAGTGTTTTGCCTATGTTCTCCTCTAGGAGTTTTATAGTTTCTGGTCTTACATTTAGATCTTTAATCCATTTTGAGTTTATTTTTGTGTATGGTGTTAGAAAGTGTTCTAGTTTCATTCTTTTACAAGTGGTTGACCAGTTTTCCCAGCACCACTTGTTAAAGAGATTGTCTTTTTTCCATTGTATATTCTTGCCTCCTTTGTCGAAGATAAGGTGTCCATAGGTACGTGGATTTATCTCTGGGCTTTCTATTTTGTTCCATTGATCTATATTTCTGTCTTTGTGCCAGTACCATACTGTCTTGATGACTATGGCTTTGTAGTAGAGCCTGAAGTTAGGCAGGTTGATTCCTCCAGTTCCATTCTTCTTTGGCTATTCAAGATTGCTTTGGCTATTCAAGGCAAGGTGAAAAGACAGCCTTCAGAATGGGAGAAAATAATAGCAAATGAAGAAATAGACAAAGGTTTAATCTCAAAAATATGCAAGCAACTCCTGTAGCTCAATTCCAGAAATGTAAATGACCCAATCAAAAAATGGGCCAAAGATCTAAACAGACATTTCTCCAAAGAAGACATACAGATGGCTAAAAAACACATGAAGAGATGCTCAACATCACTCATTATCAGAGAAATGTAAATCAAAACCACAACGAGGTACCATTACACACCAGTCAGAATGGCTGCTATCCAAAAGTCTACAAACAATAAATCCTGGAAAGGGTGTGGAGAAAAGGGAACCCTCTTACACTGTTGGTGGGAATGCAAACTAGTACAGCCACTATGGAGAACATTGTGGAGATTCTTTTAAAAACTGGAAATAGAACTGCCGTATGACCCAGCAATCCCACTTCTGTGCATACACACCGAGGAAACCAGATCTGAAGGAGACACGTGCACCCCAATGTTCATCACAGCACTGTTTATAATAGCCAGGACATGGAAGCAACCTAGATGCCCGTCAGCAGACAAATGGATAAGGAAGCTGTGGTACATATACACTATGGAATATTACTCAGCCATTAAAAAGAATTCATTTGAATCAGTTCTAATGAGATGAATGAAACTGGAGCCCATTATACAAAGTGAAGTAAGCCAGAAAGATAAAGGCCAATACAGTATACCAACACATATATATGGAATTTAGAAAGATGGATGATAACCCTATATGTAAGACAGAAAAAGAGACAGATGTATAGAACAGACTTTTGGACTCTATGGGAGAAGGCGAGGGTGGGATGATCTGAGAGAACAGCATCGAAACATGTATATTATCAAGTGTGAAACAGATCACCAGCCCAGGTTGGATGCATGAGACAAGTGCTCAGGGCTGGTGCACTGGGATGACCCAGAAGGATGGGATGGGGAGGGAGGTGGGAGGAGGGTTCAGGATGGGGAACACATGTAAATCCATGGCTGATTCATGTCAATGTATGGTAAAAAACCACTACAATATTGTAAAGTAATTAACCTCCAACTAATAAAAATAAATGAAAAAAAAAAAAAGAAGAGGAGATGAACAAGAATGCATGCTAATGCTTAAGCTTATTTGCATGCAGAAACTTTGGAAGGAGACACAAGAAACTAATTGAAAACCAAGCCCATTTTTTCCCACACTCAGCCTGGACCCTGAGGTAGAACAATATTTTATGTCTACACTAACATGCCTTTGCTTTCCCACTGTTTCCAGTAGCATTTCTTTCCTCCTCTGGGACAGTTATGCTCAAGCAGATGTCTTGGTTGTTCATTATAGGAAGTTGCCCAAAGACTTATCTGCTCTTCACTGGAAAACATCAACCATTTGTGCCTTAAGATTCTTTGAATTCTTAGTTCTTAAAATCCTCACCTTGATGATTTCATTAATCCTGGACTGTTGTGTTGAGATTTTTACACAATTCCAATCAAGTCACTATGTTAAAAGACAAGCCATAAACTAAGTTTCCAATTTTCATTAAATTTTGATGTTATACTACAAAGTTTTGCAATGAAGTAGCCTCTTTTGCTCCAGTAGAGAGTACACTCAACTTTGTCTTATCAATAGCTTGTGTTGGTGATTTTAGGGGAACCAGTGTTTGATAGAATAAAATGTCATTACCTAATAGGGCAGGCATAGTGTGCAAGGAAACTGGACAGATGATGAAAGAGAGGCAAGACTCTTTCCAGAATTTTTCATACTGTAAACTCATATGAATTCATTATCTATTTAAAATTAAATGGAGTAAAAGTAAATCTTATTTTGGATAAACAAAAATGTAAAATAAAGTCAGGGCTTAACTATTAAATCACTAAGCTTTCTTTCAGTGTTCTGTTTCTATTAAAATTTCATAAATTGGTGTGTTATTGAAGAAGGCTGCTCGGTTTATATGCCCATTATAATGAGGTAGCTTTCAAACACCCAGTTCGTTGATTCACAGATGTTTCCAATGCTGATTTCAATTAACATTTGTCAGAGCTAAAAATACATTTTTTTTTTCCTAGAGCCCAGGTCTATTTTGACAGAATGATTTTCAACATTGTGACTTTTTAGCATAGGAGACTGTGGTTTTGACTGGAAAACCAATTACTTTAAAAACTATTCAGCTCCTGCCCTTTACCATGATTTGTATCAAAAGAGGCCTATATTTTGGAAGCAATAATGATTATTAAGATTAGTGACTGGCAGAAAATCCAGTATCCCAGGGTGAACTGGGTGTAACTTCAGAGAACTCTGAATGTATTCTCAGAGCCTCAGATGACTGGGGTTTAAAGGTTTGTTGTTTTTCAGGAGTCAAAGTAACATTTAAAAAAAAAGAAAGAAAGAAAGAAAGAAAACTGGCAGAAAAGAAAAAAGAAAATTTAAATCAGTAAGAATGAGTAGCAAAACTAACTTTGGCAGGCTTTTTTGGGATTATAGTTTGTTTCATCTTTTTATTCCCTTTAAATAATATGTGGAAGGAACAAGCTAAATTAAAAGAAGAAGGCAAAGACAAAGAAGAAGGAGGAAGAGAGGAGGAGAAAGAGGAAGAAGGAGGAGAAAGGAAAGAATAGGAAGAAGCGGAAATAATACTCTGTGAGGATGTGCCAGGGTTAAGCTTTATGAAAAGTAAATCTAAGTGCTAAAAGAAGGAATGATTAGGCAGAGATCATTGAGAATGACACCAGCATACTTACATTTATTCCTGAGTAGCCACATTCTTCAGGTACTTCCTTTTTACTTTATTAAATCTGAGTATAGAAAGAAGTCATTAATTTTCAAAGTATTATACCATAGCTTTTACATTTGCATAATAATATGTTTTGTTTGAATGGAATTTACAATTTAACAGAGACTCTCAAATATGTTCGTATTGCTGATATCCTGTATTATTCACTATTCTCTATGTATGACACATTGAACAAAGAATATATTCTTTCTATCAATGGTAATTTTTATTCTATGAATATTATTTGACATTTGCTTGCATCTTTCAGACATAAGTTGTTATCATACTTATCACTCAATATTAAAACAAATTACATATTCAAGAGAGTTTTTTGAAGCTGGTGTCCATCTGTTAAATATAACCTCAGTTGACTGCACCAGTTTGGTTTTTTGCTTGAGCCTTTTTCTTCACTCATAATCATTTTGTTTTTCTCTGTGTTAGTTGACAAAGGCTGACATTTTTATGTTGGCATATGGGACTGAAATTTCTAAAACTTGGGTAACATTTTTTTTGTGGTTAGAGAAGAGGTTGGATTGAAATTCTGTTTATCCTGCCACTCGTTCTGACAAAAACATGGAGCACTGGGGCCCAGCTTTAGATGAGAGGATGCCCACTGCTAGTTGGATGTAAGCACGCCTGGGAACGGGGAGGGCAGCCTGCCAGGACAGCATCTGCATGAAGGACTCAGGCTACTCTTGGGAGAGACTCGTACTAAGGTGGGTTTGAATACTCCCTGCCATCTGTCTGCCAACTCTGTTTCCTCCCTAGCTCCATGGGTGTATAGCTGTGTCTTTGTTAATAGGAGAAAGGTTGGTAAAAGCGCAGAAAGAGATGTGTGGCCCAGGTCAGCATTGCAGCTCTGCTCCCTGACGGGCTTGTGGGAGACTGTGGAAGGCACTGGAAAATACCCAGGTTTTACGTGACTCGGTGGCACTGTCTGCTGGCTGCCAGGGTCCTGACTAAGCTGAAGCAGCCCTTACAGGGTGCTTGAGATGCAATCTCGAGCCTCGGGAGAAGGCTCACCAGACCCAGAGCGGGCTCCATGGCACATGAGATTTCCACTGTGCAGAACTGCAGTGAGCAGCCACTGAGCTTCTCTAATAAGAGACACTGATCTAACTAACTTGAGCACAGATATATACTTCAAATACTGCAAAAATAGCTGTTCACTTTTTAGATCGAAAGAACAGCATCTCTTTACTATAGACCTTTCTCACTTCACAACTGAAACTTTCAGCTCTTAAAACAGGCACTTAGCTTTTATATTCATGAGAAAAAGTATTCAGAGCTCCCAATATTTGATGAGTAAATGAATGGCTGTTGATCCCTGAGGGTCTCTTCCAACTTTGTCTGACACAAAATTGCAATTAGAGGCTTATCTTCGCTGGCCTTCTTGTATTAAGTTGCTTTTCCTTAGACTCAAGGTTCTGTATTGGCTAATTGAAGTGTTTCAGTGTTTGAAGCTAGGGGGTGAGCTAGATAACAGTGAGATTTATTCTGGTGCTGTAAGTATATTATTTTTCTAATAAAATCCAATTTCCATGTAACTCTTAATCCCCAGGGTCCACATGCTCCTTCCTTTTTAGTAGGGAGTGTTGTGGAATTTTGGCCAAATTTGGGTTCTTTTATTCATGTCTTACTATGGCTGGGAAAAAAATAACTCTGACTTTCCTTATGTATTTATTGAAAACCAATAGAAGTATGGGAGCTGAGAGATTATCAAAATAAAAAATAAGAATGCTAACCAAAGATTTATTTATGATTTCTTAGTCATTTTACTTTCAGGGTAATCTCTTATTCTTTTGCTTAGTCCTTCAGCAGTTATTAACTGAACACCTACTGCGTGTCAAGAACTGTGCTGTGTGTGTATTTGCTAAGGGTTGTGTTTCTAACTGGAAACAATGGGGAAGTGGTCTCTGATCACATGGAGTGTTCAGCCTAACAGGTAAGGCATTTAGGGACTTCTCTGCCATCTACTAACCTAAGCTCCTGCTTTGGTTTCCTTTAGTGCACAACGGATGAACTAATGCTTAACTTATACTGTTTAGATTGCTGTAGCTTTGTGGTATAGTCCAAGCCAGGCTTCAACAGTACATGAACCATGAACTTCCAGATGTTCAAGCTGGATTTAGAAAAGGCAGAGGAACCAGAGATCAAATTGTCAACATCCATTGGATCATAGAAAAGCAAGAGAGTTCCAGAAAAACATCTATTTCTGCTTTATTGACTATGCCAAAGCCTTTGACTGTGTGGATCACAACAAACTGTGGAAAATTCTTAAAGAGATGGGAATACCAGACCACCTTACCTGCCTCCTGAGAAACCTGTATGCAGGTCAAGAAGCAACAGTTAGAACCAGACATGGAACAACAGACTGGTTCCAAATTGGAAAGGATGTGCGTCAAGGCTATATATTGTCACCCTGCTTAAATACGTATTTCATCATGTGAAATGATGGGCTGGATGAAGCACAAGCTGGAATCAAGATTGCTGGAAGAAATATCAATAACCTCAGATATGCAGATAATGCCACCCTTATGGCAGAAGCAAAGAGGAACTAAAGAGCCTCCTGATGAAAGTGAAAGAGGAGAGTGAAAAACTTGGCTTAAAACTCAACATTCAGAAAATGAAGATCATGGCATCACTTGATGCCATCACTTGATGGCAAATACATGGGAAAACAATGTAAACAGTGACAGACTTTATTTTTTTGGTGCAGATGGTGACTGAAGCCATGAAATTAAGACACTTGCTCCTTGGAAGAAAAGCTGTGACACCTAGACAGCATATTAAAAAGCAGAGACATTACTTTGCCAAAAAATATCAGTCTAGTCAAGGCTATAGTTTTTCCAGTAGTCATGTATGGATGTGAGAGTTGGACTATAAAGAAAGCTGAGCACTGAAGAATTATGCTTTGAACTGT
This sequence comes from Odocoileus virginianus, assembly GCF_023699985.2. NCBI lineage: Eukaryota > Metazoa > Chordata > Mammalia > Artiodactyla > Cervidae > Odocoileus > Odocoileus virginianus. Next base: position 2,147,282 of record NW_027224265.1, read on the forward strand.
GGTGATGGAGAAGACTCTTGAGAGTCCCTTGGACTGCAAGGAGATCCAACCAGTCCATCCTAAGGGAAATCAGTCCTGAATATTCATTGGAAGGACTGATAATGAAGCTGAAGCTCCAACACTTTGGCCACCTGATGTGAAGAACTGACTCATTGGAAAAGACCCTGATGCTGAGAAAGATTGAAGGCAGGAGGAGAAGAGGACGACAGAGGATGAGATGGTTGGATGGCATCACTGACTCAATGGACATGAGTTTGAGTAAGCTCTAGGAGCTGGTGATGGACAGGGAGGCCTGGCGTGCTGCGGTCCATGGGGTCGCAGAGAGTTGGACACGACTGAGGGACTGAACTGACTGACTGTTGTCTAGTCTGAAGTTATTGAACATGATGAGAAAAAGTGTGTTAGTAGCTCAGTTGTGCCTGACTCTTTATGACTACATGGACTATAGCCTGGCCAGGCTACTCTGTCCATGGAATTCTCCAGGCAAAAATACTGGAGTGGGTAGCCATTTCCTTCTCCAGGGGATCTTCCCAACCCAGGGATCGAACCTGGGTCTCCCACATTATGGGCAGATTCTTTACCATCTGAACCACTAGGGAAGCCCCATACTTCTTCCTTATTTTTTTTTAAAATAATGCCCAACTCCTAAAACTGGTGGATGTATAAAAATGAGATAAAACATATAAAGTACTTAGCAAAATGTCAGCGAGAAAGCTCAATAAATGAGGGCAGATCTGTGTACTGTCCCTTTTATAACTTGTTTGAACCAAAACAAGTTGGATAGAACAATAACATTATGAGTAAATCTGAAGATAAATCACTTGGAAATGTTAATAAAGTGGCCCCATTTTCCAGTCATCCTCTTGCAGAAGATTGTCTGTTTCTTAAGCAGCCATGATAGTTGGGGTGAAGGGATGAGGAATGATACATACCCAAGCCTCCCATTGTACTGTTGTGCTTCACTCCTTCAGCAACCGCAGGCTCCCCACTGCAGGGCTAAGGAGTGTTAATAATCATAATAAGGTCTGTCCTCCTACTCATTATATGTCTCAGAAGGGGTATTTCTCCCCCACGTAGCACTTACTTCTTGTTGTTTTCATTTCCTAGGGAGTTGATCATCAATGATGACTAGTTTAGTTTAGTTTCTGGTATACAGTAAAGTGGTTCAATTTTATATATGTACATGTGTATACATATGTATGTATATGTATGTGAAGTGAAGTGTTATTCGGTCAGTTGTGTTTGACTCTTTGCGACCCCATGGACTGTAGCCGCCAGGCTCCTCCATCCATGGAATTCTCCAGGCGAGAATACTGGAGTGAGCAGCCATTTCCTTCTCCAGGGATCTTCCCAACCCAAGGATCAAACCTGAGTCTCCTGCATTGCAGGCAGATTCTTTACCATCTGAGCTACCAGGGAAGCCCATGTATATGTATATATACACACATATACATACATTCTTTTTCATATTCCTTTCAATTATGGTTTATTGTAGGATGTTGAGTATGGTTCCCTGGGCTGTACAGTAGGACCTTGTTCTTGTCCACCCTCTATATAATAGTCTCCCTCCACTAATCCCAAATGCTCAATCCATCCCTCCCCTAAAACATTGTTCTTTAGACCTCTCAACTCAAAGACTTTCTTTCAGTTTTGAAAATGTAATATGCTTTGTACCAAAGAGCACTATGACGTGGGGGTTGGTTTGCCTACTTATATGAAAATATATTGTACCTGCGATGATGGAACTGAAGTTTTAAGTTTGTAAAACAATGAATTCTATGCTTAGAATAGTTTCCTTCAGTAGCGTAGAAGGCTGTGTCTACACAGAATCAAATGAAATGAAGATCTGTCCATTATACAACTATTCCCATCTGTGTAGATAATCAAAATACTGAAAACCAAAAGGCCAAAAATCCTTCTTGTAGTTTTATTACTGGAATATCCTGATTGATTCCTTGAATCAACTAGCTTCAACAGATAAGTAAAAACTCTCCCCTTCTTGTTTTGTGATAGTTACAGAGTAAGTTACATGACTTCTTTCTTTCTGCATTTCAGAGGGATGTGGGCAAATGTTTCATTTAGGCACTAACAGAAGGACTGTCATTTATCCATCCAGGATTTCTTTCAGTTTCTCTCCTGCAGTTCTGTCAGTTTGAGAATGGTGGTGCTACTGCCCTATTCTTGTTTCCCTGTTGAAAATTATTTAGCATAGGGCTTTCCCTCCCTGGATCATTAAGAGCAATTTGCAGCGAGGTAAAGAAGAAAGCAGCATTCAGCACTGTGACTCAGAACACAAGCCAATGACTTCTAAAGGTCAGGGACAGACTGCCAGCACCTTCCTGGCTCCCGTGTCTGGTGTCCCACAAGCTTACCAGGTGCCTTGGCCGGGTCACTGTCCCTTTTACAGAGAAGCATCACACACAGGCATTGGCTGAGGGGGCAGAGCTGATTGCAACAGACTGGCAATCTGATCTGTGGAGGCAAACCCCAGGCTGATGGAATACATTTCAGAAAGCTCTCCAGCATTCCGCAAAGCACAAATCAGGCCAGAGAAAACATGAATTAACTCTTGAAGCAAAGCACAAGGAAAGGAGAGCTTTGCGGGTGGGTGGAGAGGTTTCTGTATTCCCAAAGCCGAGCAGTAGAGAGCCTAATAGGTATTTTGCACAGAAGCCTTCCAAATCAGGCTAGAGGTGCATGTGCCTGCCTCTAGGTGATGACCAAATGTGTCTTGGGTGCCCCAAACCTGAGACAATTCCACATTCTCCCCCTCCAAGGACTCACCTTTGAACTCATGGGATGCTCAAGGCTCTGATGCACCTGGCTCCCTCTCCTCCTCCCTTCTGGAGCCCAAGGGAGGGGGGAGTCCTTCCTGCCCGGGTGCCCAGAGCTGTCACTTCTGCTCTAGGTCCTTGCAACCTGGCCCTCAGCAGGACAGGTAACTGTGTCAGCAGTCTAGCCAGCAACCCTAGGGGCCCTGTTTCTCTTCCATTCACGTTTCTCAGTGATCTTTGGAGGGTCTCTGCTGAAGCACAGAGACAGCTTTGGTGAGCTTCCCGGTCCCGTGAGCTTGGCCACAAGATGCCATCCTTAGCCATGTGCATCTCTGAATCGAGGCAAGCATTGCCATGCTAGGGTTAAAATAATAACAAAAATTCCTGACAACTTTGAAGGCAGACCCTCCTGCTACTTTTAAATCACAGGCGCTGTTCTCTGGAGCAATAAAAAGGAAAATTACAAAAAGGCAGGCTGGGAAGAAGCGTGCGCTCCTGTGCGTGGGCAGGATTGTCTGGGGAGTGTTTCCAGGGATCTCTGGCAGGAGGCTTCTAGTTCGTGAAGGATTTCCCCGGCACTGTGCCGGGGCAGGATAACAGATGGGCGGCTTGCTGCTGCAGGAGGGAAAATACCTTTTGTCATCGCCAATGCCCTTCACTGCAGGCCAGCAAATAACAGAGCTATGCAGGCACCTCTTCTGCTCCTGGATGCAGTCATGAGGCTTTGGTGTTTGCTGTGTAAGAATAGAAATTGTATTTTCACACTGTTCGACTCCTGAAAACTGTCAGCTCTGAAGAGTGCTTTGTCCTTCTTCAGAGGCACAGCTTTTGGAATGCTCCAGCGAATAGCTAAAGGTGTTTTTATTTTTAGAGATGATCAGACATTTTCAAAGGCTTCCTGTTTATGACCCCCACCCCCACCCCCACCCCCACCCCATGCTCCCCAGGTTGCTGATCTCATTTTTCTCTGTCTTCAGGCTTGTACCATTTGTGGAGACCAGAAGCCCCAGGACAGCAGATCACAATTTAAAAGGGTTTCCCTAGATAGAACCAGACTCTTAGCACCCTGAACATGCAAATTAAGAAAAACAGCCACCACTGCAGTTCTCTGAAGTAGCCTGCATTTGGTTTGTCATTCTGTTATCATCTTGAGTTGTTTTATTCGTGACCCCTAACACCGTGTACTGGAAAGAGTAAACCCACCCGGAATTCTTCATTGAATTCTCACAATAACCCAATGAGGTAGATGTTGTTAGTTTCCTAATTTTTTCCCAAAAAGGCCAAATCAAAGAGGAATTAGTCAGTATTGTTCAGAAAATGCAGACCCTGGTTTGTCTTCTGCTGGGTGAGGCCCCGGGGGGAGTGTTGGTTCTGCCTCCTTCTCATCTCCAGCCGCCTCCAGCCTGGCACGGTGCCTTTCCTTCCCAGGGAGCCGGCTCTTGCTCCTCTGATGCTCCTGCGCAGACTCCAGTGAAGAATTCCAGCTGAACCTAGTTGTTCTGAGTGCAGACTTTGGACCTGTAAGTGTGCTGTGTACACACAACTTTTGTCACTACTATTTCATTTTGAGAGTTGTGATCCTTTTGTAACTACTCTTCTTCCTTTTCCTCTTTTCTTTCTCTGCTTCTGGCTCCTTCTCTTTCTTGTCTATTTCTTTGAGAACAATGCACTATTTTTGATCTATCATATGGGTTTTCAAATCAATGTTGACTCACTTTTATCTCTTGTTGCTATTTCTGAGAGATGTTTATGCAAATTGGGCCCCCAAATGCTAGGCTGCATTCTCAAACTACCTGATCTTGAGAGTCTTCTAATCAGTGTGAAAAGCAATTTTGGTCCTAAAACAGGTGATTAAACACAGCTTCCCTGTGTTGTCATTTGTTACCAATGGCTTTATGTGCTTACGCTTTTGTGATCATTGGGTAACTGCTGAGTTATCCATCTTCTCCTATCCTGCATACTTCTTGGTGGCGAGGATGATGTCACTCATTCATGGTGCCTAGAAGACAGATTGGGATTTCAGCTAATTTAATTTAATCCTTGTAAAAAGTCTGTATGTGTCATAAAGCTGGAGGAAATGATTCATGTGTAGCTGAGAAGGGCAAAGCCTTTTCGTTATGGATCTCTAACTACTAAATTATTGATTGAAAAAAATTAATCTTTTCAGATACTTATAAATTGGGTAACTAGATACAGAACATGATCCAGAAAATATATCCAAAATCCTGTTATTTCCACAATGCTGCCAGGCATAGTTGGAGAATTTTTTAAAACTCTTGGAAACCTACTAGCTGGTGAAAAGAAAAGCCCAGAAAAAGATGTTTTAAACATTTAAAAACTTTTTCTTAACTCTTGTAAAGCCTGAATAGAAAGTAATGTGTTTGCTCCAGAAATGTTTACTAGGAACCATGATAACATAAAAGCAATCAAGTTAGCTTTTGAGAGTGACAGAAATAAGAATTCATCTTTGTGAAATTCTATAATTTATATGGAGTCTTTTGATGAAGTGGGGGATTTTTTTTCCCCCAACTTCTCTAGAGGACAAATTGTTGGGGACTCTGAAGAGGGGTACAAACAATGATTCATTTGCTGTCAGGATTTTATTATGAACATTGTTATCTTATTTAGTAGCAGGTCCTTTCTAGGAAGAGCTGTGTTGGTCAAGTGAATAAGCTAATACACAATTGGAGCTGGACACAGCAGAGGGCTTGCTCAAGATCTGATGGCTTTTTTTCAAATTACTTTGAGGGTGGCAGGATTAGATAACTGCAGGGATTTTGCTTTGCAAGCTTAGGGCAAGAATTGAGTTGCTTGTGACAATCAAGAAGATTTTTCAAGAATAAAGGAGAAAAGGATGATAGAAGGTTTAGTGACTATAGCGGAAACTGCAGGAGGAGGGAAACGTTGCCGTAGGAGGAATTGTTTAAAATGAAAATGTGCTGTGTGTTGTAAGTTCTCTTTTCCGCTATCCTACTTTTCCCTCCCCTCTTCAGTTTTCAGTAACTTTTCTGTTATTCATTGATGAAATTGGTTGGGAGTGTGACAGAAGCTTGGGTGTAACCTCATGGTGGGGTCACAAGCCAAGGCTGCTCAGGGGAGATGAGATGTATCTGTATATTCAAGGAAATCAGTTCTTTTAATCCCCTGACGTGTATCAGAGATCAGGAGAAAACCAACTTTGATCTATAGTTAGCTACTGTTGGATTCCAGTATGCATCCATTACTTGAACCATTCAAAGTTGTCTTAATTTATCTATACTTTTGCAGAGATATGGTAAGCTGAATAATGATTCCCCAAAAGTATCAGGTAATGCTTGGAATCTATAAATGTTACCTCATATGGAAACACCGTCCTTATAGATGTGATTAAGTTAAGACTCTTTAGGTGAGGATGTTATCCTGGGTTCTAAATTCTATCACACATATGGTTGTAAGAGGGAGCAGAGAGAGCTATTACACAAACACAGAGAAGAAGGTGTAATGAAAACAAGGTAAAGAGATCTGCCTGGAAGATTGAAGAGACATGGTCATAAGCCAAAGAATGCCAGCCGCAATAAACTGGAAGAGGCAAGAAATAGATTCTCCCCTAGAAACCCTAGATGGAGCATAGTCCCGCTAACATCTTAAATTGGCCTGATTTCACACTCCTGGCCTCCAGGACTGCAAGAAAATAAATTTCTATTATTTTAAGTCACCAAATTTGGAATAATTGTTACTGCAGCCAGACCTTGGTATTTTGATGGTTGGCCTGAATTTAGTGACTTTATTTTTTACATCTAAATGATGCACAACTCAGAATGGTGTCAATAATATTAAGTACTGAGATCCAAACATACACTCTCCCACCAGTGTGGACCGTGTGCTGATTGCAAATGGCTTAGTTCAGTTCAAATGTTTAGAAGTATTGTGTTAGCTGAAAGTGGCTCCCCTGTGGAGAATAAAGTGTATAAAGGGAAGAGCAGGCAGGACAAAAAAGGGCCAGTTAAAGGGGAGAGCTTGAGGCTATACTACCTCAGTCAGTTCAGTTCAGTTGCTCAGTCGTGTCCGACCCTTTGCGACCCTATGGACTGCAGCACGCCAGACCTCCCTGTCCATTGCCAACTCCTGGAGCTCACTCAAACTCACGTCTATCGAGTCGGTTATGCCATCCAACTATCTCATCCTCTGTCGTCCCCTTCTCCTCCTGCCTTCAATCTTTCCCAACATCAGGGTCTTTTCCAATGAGTCAGTTCTTTGCATCAGGTGGCCAAAGTATTGGAGTTTCAGCTTCAGCATCAGTCCTTCCAATGAATATTCAGGACTGATTTCCTTTAAAATTGACAGGTTGGATCTCCTTGCAGTCCAAGGGACTAGCTGTTTGATATTTAAAGTGTGGTAGCAAATTTACAGCTCTATTGCATATTAATCAAAACATATATCATTTTAGGCAAAAAGAGTTTCAGAATTCTTCATGGGTCTGAAGAGATATTTGGCTTACATTTAGGCACCATCATAAAATTATACTTTTTTACCTTAGGATCATAGCTGGTAAGAATTGAAGTAATGGAGATAGATAGGAAAAACAGGGTAACCTATCTAATGTTATATTTGCTTGTAGGATGTGTTCATTGTGTGAATGATGGCTGGGATCTCATACCATATGTGCATTATGGTCTCTCTCTTGACTTTTTGGCAAGTGTGTCTAGTGAATCTGAGTTAAATGCTATGAGCTGGGGTGCCACGTTTTGCCATTTTATTTGTTCATTCCTTCAACATTTACTAAGAGCTAGTGGGAAGGACTTCAACGGCTAGTGGAAAGGGCTTCCCTGGTGGCTCAGATGGTAAAGAATATGCCTGCAATGCAGGAGACCTGGGTTTGACCCCTGGGTTGGGAAGATCCCTGGAGAAGGGAGTGGCTACTCACTCCAGTATTCTTAACCTGGGAAATCCCATGGTCAGAGGAGCCTTGTGGGCAACAGTCCCTGGGATTGCAACAGAATCAGACACGACACAGAGACTAAACAACAACAACCTGAAGGGTAGGAGTTGAAGTTGTGGGGAAAGGTGGGAAGTAACTTTCTAGACAGAGGTAAATTGTGAGGAAGGCACAGAATGCCTATAAACTCCAGGCTTTCTTAGGAAATAGCAGTTTTTAAGAGAGAATAAGAAATGCTCACCTCTGTTCAAGGTTCAGTAACAGATTATTTGTGTGGTAGACACGTTTCCTTGTTAATGAAATGGATTAATGTTCCCTTCATTTATTCTTGGCTTCTGCTTCTCTGCAGAATCTTATAAGAAACTGGCCAATGGAAGGGCACTCCAGAAAAGGAACATTTAATTTACTAATTTGTCAGTCCTGGGGATGACAGTATAGCATTCTCATTTCCTTTTATTATTCCAACAATACAAGCATGCAAACCATCTGTCTTCACAACCAAAGTTTAATGTAGAAACCTGAACAATTAGGAAGTAATGAAGATCTTGTAAAACAGCTATCAGTAAAACACAGGAGAGGCAGCACTTGTAAAATTGGGATGAATATGAATCAACAAGCCTGCAGATGCATGCTCTTTAGGCTTGAAGATGCTACTGAGCTAATTTACAGACTTGTTGCCAGTTCATTTTGAAAATACTATGGAAGAGAGAGCAGTTTGAAATAGTTTTAAGTAGAACGGTTCTTGATAGTAGGTTCTAATAAATCTAACTACATTGACCACGGAAACACATGAACAGACATTGAGAGAAAAAGATGAGATACAGAAGAGTTACTCAGAACACACTTGATCATGAGTGCAGTCTGGCTTTGAGTCCTTCTACTGTCGTTTACTGTGTGATCTTGGTCAATTTATTTAATCTTGTTAAGCCTCAGTTTCATCCTCCGTAAAATGAAGGCAATAGTATCTACCTCAGAGTAGTAGTATTGTAAAGGCTCAAGTGGTACTACAGATAAAGCACTTAGCAGAAGCCCTTTAATAAATGTGATCTAATGATTAATTATGGAGAAATCATACAAATCCACATTAACTGATATTTTTGCGTGAAATTATAAAAATAAAAGATAAAGGGCCTCAAATAGTGTCTCATATAATTTACTGATATTGAACAATTCACATTCTCTTGGTATCTGGCTTTGTTACACACACCATTATAAGCAGTCCAGAATGGGTAAATAAATCTGTTGGAAATGCTTTCTTTAAATTTTTATCGATTTGTTTTAGAAATTGCATCTTAAAATGCATCCTGTTGTTGAGTAGAGCCCGTGAATGGTCCATGTTGTTGGCCAGTAGGGGTCCAGGATATGCTTGTTTGGACTTGTTCTATTCAAGAGAAATACTTGTACCTGAGGAAGGTGAGCCATGACAGGTGCCAGACTGTTATTTCACCAGAAAGTTCTACCCAGGCTAGGACTAGAGAGAAGTGATAATATGAGATTTCTACTGAACAAATGAATCTAGACTGCTGCCTCTACAAAGAGTCAGAATCTACACTTTCATGAGAGGGAGCTGAAAAAAGAAAACCACATAGGCCAGAGGACTTGACCTGAGGGGTAGCAGGTAAGTCATTGGTTGTAAATGTCCTGTGGCATGGAAATAGCTAAGTTAGGTCTGGTTGGATCTCAATATGATTTTTTGAAGCTGGTGTAAAAGCTTCTAAAAATTAGCCTAATTAATTACTTGATATTCCTGGTTATACTTTATTTGCTCTTTAATATGTAGTGACATACCTGACAGTTGAGGGAAGGTGACCCTTTGACCTTTCTCTATTTGTAATTAAAGAAGGTTCCAATGTATCTTCTTGAATGGAATCAAAAGTGACTGCTTGGCAGCTTGCTTCCAATACTTCAGCCTGGCTGAAAAGGGCTTCTGAGAAAAGCAATGGGGCTCTTTGGGAAATTAGGAAATTAGAAAGATTGGCTTGTAAGGAAAAAGGAAAAGGATGATCTATTTATAAGTTGTTAACAAAAGATTTATAACTTCTCAAAGTAAGGGAGAGACGTGATTTATCTTGCCAAGCACTGAAAAGTAGGAGTTCCTAGGAGAAAGCATGGATTAGCAGACCCGAGGCTGAGGACAAGAGAGCCTTGGAAATCCGTGGCCCAGAGTAAGATGTGCACTTTCAGGAAACCACTAAATTGGTAACAGAACAGGTTTGGCCAGATGGGCTTTCTCAGCTGTTTAGTGACGCAGAGAAATTCATTTTGTCTGAGCGAAGCAGGCACAGTGAGTTTGCAGCATTGAGGACTAGAGACTAGGAGTCAGAGAGATTTAAAAAGACAGGTGACCCTGAAATAAAGACCTGCTCTGAAAGCAGAGGCTGTTCACCTCTGGGCCCTGTTTACCGCATCCTATTGGTCATGGTAACTCTGGTCCCAGACTGTTAACCATGGCCCTCAGAAGAACTTCACACTCGGCCAGTACAGGGGGACAGAGCCGCATTGCTGCCGTCACCTACAGTCCCGGAATTTGTAAATGGCTTCTCCTTCAAGACCCAGTTAAGGTTCATCGCAGCACTGTTTATCATAGCCAGAACATGGAAGCAACCTAGATGCCCATCAGCAGACGAATGGATAAGGAAGCTGTGGTACATATACACCATGGAATATTACTCAGCCATTAAAAAGAATTCATTTGAAGCGGTTCTAATGAGATGGTTGAAACTGGAGCCCATTATACAGAGTGAAGTAAGCCAGAAAGATAAAGACCATTACAGTATACTAACACATATATATGGAATTTAGAAAGATGGTAACGATAACCCTATATGCAAAACAGAAAAAGAGACTCAGATGTATAGAACAGACTTGTGGACTCTGTGGGAGAAGGCGAGGGTGGGATGTTTCAAGAGGACAGCATCGAAACATGTATATTATCTAGGGTGAAACAGATCACCAGCCCAGGTTGGATGCATGAGACAAGTGCTCGGGGCTGGTGCACTGGGAAGACCCAGAGGGATCGGGTAGAGAGGGAGGTGGGAGGGGGGATCGGGATGGGGAATACATGTATATCTATGGCTGATTCATGTCAATGTATGACAAAGACCACTACAATATTTTGCCTCCAACTAATAAAAAATAAAAATTAAAAAAAAAAAGACCCGGTTAAGGTGTAAGAGTTCACAGTTCATTCTCCTGTACTTGTACGTAACTTGAAACCAGCTGACCATTGTTAGATCTGGACTTTGGTGTTTGTAGGGGAAGTGGGAAGGAGTATATATTTGTTTAGAGTTCTAAATTCTCTCTTCTCTGCTTATGGCTTTAGGACCACAACATTTCTGGTCCACGTATGTCACTTGTATTTTCCTGTTGCTGTTATTGATTGTTGGAAAACTCAACTTTTCCTTCTAATTTCTGGGGATTTTTAGATGTGAAACAAAGTGGGTGCCATTTAATCCGATCTGGCTTAACTACTTAAAGATTTTTCTTTTTATTTAGAAATAATTTCAAACTTCAAAAGTTATAGACACAGTGCAAAGAATTGCAGTACACCGTTTACCCAGATTTTAGCCCCATTTGGACCTATTTGCTTAATCATTTGTTCTCTCTTTCATATATTCTTTCATGGGAACCATTTGAAAGCTGAAAACAGTATAATTGTTTACCCCTAAATACTTCAGTGTAGATTTCCAAAGAAGCAGACTATTTTCTTCATGACTTTAATACAATGATCAACCTCAGTAAAGCATAGGTATAACACTTTTACCTAATCTTCTTCCTTACAGACCAGTTTGGCCAATTTACTCTATAAGGCCTTTTATAATATTTCTGTACATGTGTCTGTGTTTTTCTTTTGTACTGCAGGATCCAATTTAGGATCAAGTGTGGCATTTAACTATTAGGACTTTTGGTTTCCATAATCTTAAATAATTCCCCAGATTAGGGAATTGTTCCAGATTAGGAAAAAAAAATTCTTTTTCTTTTATACCATTGACATTTTTGAACAATGTAATTTCTTTTAAAAGTAAAATGTTCTTTATTTTTGGTTTATGTATGTTTCGTGATGATTTGTTTTTTCGTCATTAGGTCGTGTCTGACTCTTTTGTGACCCAATGCACTATAGCCCACCAGGCTCCTCTGTCCATGAGATTTTACAGGCAAGAATACTGGAGTGGGTTACCATTTCTTTCTCCAGGGCATCTTCCCGACCCAGGGATCAAACCTGTGTTTTCTATGTTGGCTGACAATTTCTTTACGACTGAGCCACCAAGGAAGGCTCCTTTGTGACCCTCAGTCAGAATGGTACTATACATAAGTGACATGGTATTCTTCCTGGTGTATGTTGTCCGGAGGTATGTGATTTCCACTTGCCTGCCATTTGTGATGTTCATTTTGCCAGGTTTCACCACTGTGTAGATACTGTCATTTTCTCCAGCTACTAATAAACAGCCTGTAGTGAGATGTTTTAAGACCTTGCAAATATCCCGCTCTTTATCAAAGTTTATTCTTCAAATGAAAATTAAAACTACCATGAGATGTACTACCATCCACCCACTAGAATAGCTAAAATTATGGAGACTGATCATAATAAGCATGTGAAGCAACTGTAATTCTCATACTTACTGTGGGAATTGAAAGTGGTGCAGCCACCTTGAACAATATCTGACAGTTTCTTATGAAGTTAAACATGCACTTCTCATATGACCTAGGAATTTTGCACTTAGTTGTTAACCCAAGAGAAATGAAAGCACAAGTCCACACAAAGACTTATGCACGAATGTACATATCATCCTTATTCACAGTAGTCCCAAACTGAAAACAACTCAGATGTCCATCAAGAGGTGACCACACATACAAGTTATAGCATACTCATACCAAGGAATACCACTCAGTAGTTAAAAAAAGAATGACATTCTTATAGGTGCAACAGAATGGACGAATCTCAAAACTATTATGCTCTGAGAAGGAAACTAGGCAAAGAATAGGTTCTGTGTGATTCCATTTATGTGAGATTCTAGAAAAGGTAAAACTAACATCTAGTAGTACTAACGTCTAGTAGAAGAAGGCATTATCGATTGCTAGAGACTAAGGATGGTGGGGATGTGTTGACTGAAGTGGGGCACATAGGAATTTTGAGGAGATAGAAATGTTTCTAATTTTGATTTTAGTGGTGGCTACAACAGTGTAAAAACCTGTTGAAACTTCTAACTATACAAATAAAGGGGGCCTTTTTATTAATATTATATATAAATTTTGCCTCCCTATAGTTGGTAATTTCCCTCCTATATTTAGTATCCATTTATAATTCTACCCTGAACCAATCCTTATTGTAATGGTTGCAAAATGATGATTTGTCAACTCCAGCAATCAGTCCACTTTAGCAGTTGGTACTTGACATTCTCTTGCATCAAATGTGTACCCTTATCCTGTATCTTTCTTTCCTTATTTGTTGTCATTACAGATTCACAGAGCCCCAGTTTTTCCTCGAAGCCTTATAGTTTACTAATCCTTTAATTATTTGGCATTTAAATTGGTTCTTATTTGTCTTGGGTAGCCGTCTCATGTAACCTGGTAACTGTAAGCTTGTGACACACCTCATCATTTATTTTTGAGCACGTCCTTACTCTGAAGCAAGCTGAAGTTCCAGGCGAATCTTATATCTTCTCTGTCCCCACCCTGGAATAGCCATTTCTCAAGGTGTCCTGGTTTCTATTAATATTAGCAGGAAATCTTAATATATCCTTTCAGAGCTGATTAGTTTGGTTTTTACCAGAGTCACTCAAATAAAAAGAATAGGATTAAATTTTTGGAACTTTCTCCAGAGAGGTTGAAGAAGAGGAGTGAGGTTGAGAGGGGAGAAAACTATCCTTTTAAAAACTTATTTTTTCTTTATAAAATAATGCATTCATTCTTAAGACATGGAAAAATCAGAACTGGAAATCATCCAAAATCCAAACTTAGAGCAGTAGTCATGTTGTTATTTGTGAGTCTACATTTGATTTAGCGCATTTCACTAGCTGTCACCACTTTGCATTCCTCATTTACGTTGTAGAATTTTATGCCTATTCTCTTAACCATAAAAATAGCACATTCCTACTGGAGCTCTGTTGGTCACTATGCTTCTCAGAAAGGCAGCCCCATGTGTGGTATGTGTATGTGGGTCTGTGCGTGTGTGTGTGTGTGTGTACGGGCTTGTGTGTATGCTTAGGAAGGAGAGGCGAAGTGAGCCCAAAACTGACATGGGGTCTAGGGGGAGTAGACTTCAGAATTCTATTTCCACATAAAGTTGGGCAGGGCTAGAATGTCTTTTTCTTAAATGACCATTTATAATTTCACAAACTTTGACATAGGGTTAGCAAGGCATCGTGGCCAAGAATATATGAATACTCAAAAGCGGGCCTCAGGTGTTCTTGCTACTGAAAGTCCTATAATGAGCCTAATTTATAGTGTCATTGCTGCTCAGTCAGGATCTAGTGCCTGTGGCCTGACTAGACGGTCCTCAGGCAAGGCCCTGTTAGAGCTCAATACTGAGGTACAATCTTCCCTCACTTTTTAGGAGCCGTTGTCATCTTGTAGGTGTAAGAGAACAGTTGGTTTCTGTAATGGGAAATAGATGGAACCCTGACACTTGAGTCATTTAATACAAAACTAAAAGAACCCGAGGAAATACACCACAGGAAACACTGATGGGAGAGGGGAAGGCCTTATCCAGCTCTCATTTCTGTTATTGAATAAGAGAAAGGTAGGGATGCCCATTAAGTGTTTGGAGTGGCTGTTTCATCTCATGTTTCCTGTTGTAAAGTTGGATTTGCAGAATTGAAACTCCATTATACTCTTTTCTTTGACTCATTCAACAGACACACCAAAACATTATGGTCATATGAATTTTTTCCCCTTTTTACTTATGTCCCCCTGTTTTTATTTTGCAAATAATGAACTGTATGGGCTTTGTAAAAAAAAGATATAAAATTTATAAGAAATTCAAGTAATAAAAGAAACTGGAATCACTCAAAAGTTCATTTAGAAATAACATTCTTAATACTTGATGAACTCTATTCTATAGGTATTTTAATCTTTCAAACAGGATAGGTAAAAATAATTTAGAAAACTGAGCTCTTATGATACAAGCTAATTTAAATAAAATATATTAAATAGAACTTTCCTTGACTTTCACTTTATTTTTGGAAAAAAGACACAGAAAAATTTTTAAAGTTATAATTGATTTACAATGTTATGTTGGTTTTAGGTATATGGAAAAGTGATTCAGCTCTCTCTCTATATATATATGTATATATACTTTTTCAGATTCTTTCCCTATTTATGTTATTACAGAATATTGAGTAGAGTTCTCTGTGCTATACGTAGGCCTTCTTGATTATCTGTTTTATACATAGAAGCACTCATGTATAGTAGTGTGTGTATATTAATCTCAGCTCCTAGTTTATCCCGCCCCCCCCCCCCCACTTTGTTGTGGCCGTTCAGTCACCTAGTAGTGTGTGTTTGACTCTTTGCGACCCCATGGACTGCAGCATGCCAGACCTCCTTTCCCTCACCATCTCCCAGAGTTTGCCCCTTTCTCCTTTGGTAACCTTTCATTTGTTTTCTATGTCTATGAATCTATTTCTATTTAAAATACCCTTAAATTAAACTGAAGGAGTTACTGAAATCCAGTAAATAATTTTCACTGTATATTTGTTCTTAAAAATCCCTCTACAGTTAAGAAAAAGGGTTTAGAAAACAAAATGTACATATGTGCATGTCTGTGTGCATGCATGTGGGGTGATGTATTTGCTTAAATGCCTGTTTTACGTGTGTGCACATCTGTGTGCCAGTGTGTAAGTGTATTTCTTTGCATGTTGTGTGTGCAGGTACACACACATGTGTATTTGTAAAAAATGAGTTTTTTGGATTGGAATCCTTAAATTCTTACTTCAGCTGAGAATTTCAGTCTTGCAAGAGGAAGTCTTGAATCAAACTTTTTTTACTTTGGAAACTTGAAGACACCACTGCACTTTTCTTCCTTAAGGTATTATACAACTATTGATTGTGAGTTCCCCAACATGAACCCAGAGATGGGAGTAGCAGATTCTTCTATAAATAGTCCTAGTGGCTTAGATGGTGAAGAATCTGCCCACAATGTAAGAAACCTGGATTTGATCCCTGGGTCAGGAAGATCCCCTGAGAAGGGAAAGGTTACCTGCTCCAGTATTCTTGCCTGGAGAATTCTATGGGCAGAGGAGCCTGGTGGGCTACAGTCTGTGAGGTTGCAAGGAGTGGGACATGACTGAGAGGCTTAACACTTTCACTTTCATTGTTATAAAGAAATCTAAGAACACCCTAATTTCTTTTTTTGCCCCATATGACTTTCTTTATTGGTGTAAATATCTATATTTTTTTGAATACACTTGAATCTCAGTAACCTCTTTAATATATGTTTTGGGGTTAATCAGTCTTTTTCCTATCATAATGGCATCCATTGCCTTTTGAGTTTCCTAAAAGAACTGCCTGCATTCTTCTAAAGAAATACTTCTTGGTCATGGTGTATTATTTTTTCAATATACTGTGCATCTAATTTGCTAATATTTTATTTTGAACTTTTGTATCTATATTCATGAATGGAATTTGCATACTTAAATTAATATTGGTGTTAAAGTAATATTAACTTTGTAAATAACTCTCCTTTTTTTGCAGAGGTCTGCAGCAGTTTAACTATCGTATGACTGGGAACTATCTGTTTTATATTGACTTGTCTGTAAGGCCCACAATAAAAATGTCTGGGGCAAGTGTCTTTTTAAGATGGCAGATTTTAAAAATTGGTTTTTCAATATTTACTGCCATTTTTTTACCAGTTGGTATTCCAAATTTTTCTCCCTTTTCTTGGACCAGCTTTAACATCTATTTTGTTAGAAAGCCATCTATTTCCTCTGCAGCTGGTGCTGCTGCTAAGTCGCTTCTGTGCGACCCCATAGACTGCAGCCCACCAGGCTCTGCCGTCCCTGGGTTTCTCCAGGCAAGAGTACTGGAGTGGGTTGCCATTTCCTTCTCCAGTGCATGAAAGTGAAAAGTGAAAGTGAAGTCGCTCAGTTGTGTCCGACTCTTTGCGACCCCATGGACTGCAGCCTACCAGGCTCCTCCATCCATGGGATTTCCCAGGCAAGAGTACTGGAGTGGGTTGCCATTGCCTTCTCTGCTATTTCCTCTAGTTTTTCAAAAATGTTGATATGGAATTGCAGCTGATATTCCCTCAAGTCCTTTGATCTCTTCTGTATTTTATATCTTTGTTTTTCTTTGTAATATTATTAACTTTTATTTTCTCCCTTTTCCAGGGGTTCATTATTTAAAATTTTTAGAAGCAACTTTTATTTTATTCCTTTTTTCCTTTTTATTATTTATAATTTATCTTTCATTAAGTTTATCTTTTAAAAACTTTATTAATTTCTTCCTATCTATTTATACTTTTTTGCTTATTTTGTTGATCTATTTTCCAATATATTATTTTCCATACCTAAATTATGTTTATTGTTTTTTTAAAAAATTTTCCCATATAGTCTAACTGATACCTTGAATAATGAACACAAGTTTGGTTTCTATTGGATATGGTTTATGTGGCTTATCCTTTACCTATTTTATCTTTTTCTTTTATTTCTTAAATTCTGCCTGTTTAATTTCATTCATTCATTCATAATAACTCATAATCTCTCCTTTGAACCATTGAATCTCTTTGAGATCTTTTAAAATAATTAATAAGCTTTCTGCAATTTCTTTGAGGCTACAAATGACTATGACTGTGAACTCCTTCTGTGTTTCTTTTTGAGGATTCCCCTTTGCAATGTGTTGTCTATTTGCCCATTGCTCGTATTTTATTACACCTCCCTCTCTTTTTTTTGTAGATTCTTAGTGCATGTGTTCTGAATTGTTACTTATCTTGGAGTTTGCTTGGCCACCTTATAGAATGTGGGATGGAATGAATTGGTGAAAAAGAGGAGGAAGAGTGATCATGATTGTCCTAAACTTCTGCTTTGGTTTTCTGTCTTAAATCTCTTCCCTTAAATTTTCTGGTTCCTTTTTCTCATGAGTCCTGTAGGTATAGACTTCCTGATTCATGATTTGGCAGTTCGTGACTGGTGCCCCTCTTCCCCCAGCCTTACCAGTGGGAGTTTCCTTGGTTCAGATGCTCATCACAGGTAGCAGGAGTGGCCTGGCAACATGGTCCTCCTGCAGCCCCACCTCCCCTGCCTTGTTTTGCATTGTTGGGATAATCTATTAGGAACACTCCAAGTTCCCCAGGATACTGCAGGTAGTATGCAGTCACATACTTAGTAGGCAGTCACAGGGTCAGTAGCAACACATCTGATGTCTGTAAACTTTTGAGGAAATCTGTATCCTGCCCAAGGTATGAGGCAATGGCTCTGCACATCCCCAGACTTCACAGAATCTGGCTGCAGGGCCTCAAAGTTTGTTGGCATGGTTCTCTGTTCTTTCCCATTGAAACTCTGAGAAAGCAGTGGAAAGAGCAGCTGAATGAATTCACTGGAAATTCACTGAACGGAGTCATTGGAAGTTCACTGCTGCATTTCCTTTCTAGAGGAAGTGCTGAAGAGAAAGGAACCAGTGAGAAGAAAGGAGAAAAAAACCACAATCTATCAACAAGCCCATCAGTCCTTGGCTTATTGAGAAATCTGCATTCACTTTAGAATAGAGAGGAGAAGCACATGTGTGCATTGGGATACAGTGACTTAAAAGGATTGAGTTTGTTATTCTGAGAGATTTTGGGGCCAATTTTCACCAGTGAAGAATTTTCACCAGTGAAGATGTTTCACATGATCAAGTTTGTGTTTATTCATCTCTGGCGTCAGTTTCGTTGCTTCTGTTAGTGGAGATTTAGTGGGTGACTTGTGTGCTCTGTTTCAACATTAACAACAAAAACCCATATCTGTTTCTAGAGGAGTCAAGTTGAGTTTTTCAAATGAACAGCCTCGAGTTGTTGCCAAGAGGCAGGTGAAGTGAACACACTACTGAGTCCTGAGATCAAGTGGGACAGGGATATGCTGCTTGACTTCAGTTTCAGATCCACCTGTCTATACTCAATTTGTAATGCTGGGACTGGGACTGTGCAGAACAACGTTCTCTTTTGCCTGCTGGGTTTCAGTGAGGATACCTGTAGGAAGCAATGGAGAGTGATTCAGAAGGCTGGAAGGAGAAGAGATATACCCTGTCATTTGCACCCTGCTCCTGCCAGCAATGCCCCTTTATCGTGGCAGTGCATTTGGTTCAGGTCTCCAGATTTTATTTCCACATTCTATGAAGCGGCCTCATTATGCCTTCTTGAATGCAGTAGTACCAGCTAGGCAGCAGTCTTTCCTGGGAGGTCTGAGTAAGCTTGACATTGTATGTACACAGGACATATTTGTTTTAACCAAAATTTATTGTTTAAGAAAATGAATCAAAGGTCAGTGATTTATCTTAAGCAGTTACATGTAGAAAACTCTAAAATAGAGTTAAATTAGTAAATATTAAGGGAGAGAGGCAACCTACTCCAGTATTCTCGCCTGGAAGATTCCATGGACAGAGGAGCCTGGCCGGAGAAGGGGGAGGAGGGTTGTAAGATTCTGTATTAAAATTCCTCTCTTTGGATGCTCTTCACCTGGTTTTGATACAAATGTGGTAAATAGAAGTTTTTAATATATATGTTAAATTAATACATTTGCTGATAGCTACTAACAACTGTATGGCTGGCTTCTTGGCTTATATTTGATTGTGTATGTGTGTTCTGTTTCAGTTCAGTTCAGTTGCTCAGTCATGTCCGACTCCTTGTGACCCCATGGACTGCAGCACACCAGGCTTCCCTGTCCATCACTAACTCCTGGAGCTTGCTCAAACTCATGTCCACTGAGTCGGTGATGCCATCCAACCATCTCATCCTCTGTTGTCCCCTTCTCCTCCTGCCTTCGATCTTTCCCAGCATCAGGGTCTTTTCCAGTGAGTCAGTTCTCTGCATCAGGTGGCCAAAGTGTTGGAGCTTCACCTTCTGCATCAGTCCTTCCATTGAATATTCAGGAAAGGATTTCCTTTAGGATTGACTGGTTTGATCTCCTTGTAGTCCAAGGGACTCTCAAGAGTCTTCTTCAACACCACAGGTCAAAAGCATCAATTCTTCAGTGCCCAGCTTTCTTTATAGTCCAACTCTCACATCCATACATGACTATTAGAAAAACCATAGCTTTGACTAGACAGATCTTTGTTGGCAAAGTAATGTCTCTGCTTTTTAATATGCTGTCTAGTTTGGTCATAGCTTTTCTTCCAAGGAGCAAGTGTCTTTTAATTTCATGGCTGCAGTCACCATCTGCAGTGATTTTGGAGCCAAAGAAAATAAAGTCTGCCACTGTTTCCATTGTTTTCCCATCTATTTGCCATGAAGTGATGGGACCAGATGCCATGATCTTCGTTTTTTGAATGTTGAGTTTTAAGCCAGCTTTTTCACTCTCCTCTTTCACTTTCATCAAGAGGCTCTTTAGTTCTTCACTTTCTGTCATAAGGGTGGTGTCATCTGCATATCTGAAACTTATTGATATTTCTTCCAGCAATTTTGATTCCAGCTTGTGCTTCATCCAGCCTGGCATTTTGCATGATGTACTCTGCATATAAGTTAAATAAGCAGAGTGACAATATACAGCCTTCATGTACTTTTCCCAATTTTGAACCAATCCATTGTTCCATGTCCAGTTCTAACTGTTGCTTCTCGACCTGCATACAGATTTCTCATGAGGCAGGTAAAGTAATCTGGTATTCCCATCTCCTTAAGAATTGTTCCACAGTTTGTTGTGATCCACACAGTCAAAGGCTTTGGCTTGGCCAATAAAGCAGAACATAGATGTTTTCTGGAACTCTCTTGCTTTTTTGATGATCCAACGGATGTTGGCAATTTGATCTCTGGTTCCTCTGCCTTTTCTAAATCCAGCTTGAACATCTGGAAATTCACAGTTCACATACTGTTGAAGCCTGGCTTGGAGAATTTTTAATGTTACTTCACTAGCATATGAGATGAGTGCAATTGTGCATTAGTTTGAACATTCTTTGGCATTGCCTTTCTTTGGGATTGGAATTAAAACTGACTTTTTCCAGTCTTGTGGCCACTGCTGAGTTTTCCAAATTTGCTAGCATATTGAGTGAAGCACTTTAACAGCATAATCTTTTAGGATTTGAAACAGCTCATCTGAAATCACCTCCACTAGCTTTGGAAGAAGCTATTATATTTGATTATACTCTTAAACAAATGCAGCATTACAGATGAAGGTGAGTGCAACATGACTGAGAGGAAAAGGATCAAGATTTGGAAACAAAACCCTCATGTACTAAAAATATGAAAAGCATCAGTAATTTCACAGGTTGACCCCTGTGTATGAAAGACTTGACTAAGACTAGGGTCATAGATCATGCTTCCCTGGGAAGCACCTGGGTAGCAAAGGTCATCACTTTGTGGTGGGTCTGTCCATCCACTCACATCCATGATGCCAGCGGCAGAAACTGAGGCAGGTGAGCTGAAGGACCTTATGTGCCTTGGAGTTTATTGTTTATACTTTTAAAAACATTTTAAGCATTATTCTTTATAAGTCAGTTCTTTTTCTTTCAACTTCCAACTTATGTGAATTTGACAACTTTATAAACCTAGACTTTGTTTTGTGCTTTTCTCTAATAACTGGAATATACAGATTTTTATTTTAAATATTGAAGTTTATCAGATGATAGGATAATGTTTTCATATAATTGGTGTATCTTTTCTTTCAGTATCTAGACTGCAGTGTACTACACTGTTATATAGTAACTTGGAAATGCTTTAGTCTTATACATATATAGGCACATATATATGTTTATTTAATGTTCAGTTGATGAGGTTTCCAATTGCCTTCCTTTGTCAATACATTGTTCTTATTTAACTTTCCCACAATATGTGTTGTTTACAGAAGTCTTTAGAATAGTTTCAACTTTATTTCTTTATAATTTCCACTTGGTGGAAGTGATTTATAAGATGTTCACTTTTGTAAAGAGCATACAAATTCAATTTATGCTGATACAGAAAGGGGACTGTTTTATGTTATTTTGCTGGATCAACTTGTAAAGCACAGATATACTACCTTTCTCTGGCAAACTAGGTTATTTGTATGGTATATTCAATAATGTCAGCTAGTTTCTATGTCCTGCTCATTTTAGAGTTTAGGAGCTGATACTTTGGCTTCTGTATATTGACTCAGGTCATGTGATTACATTTGAAATTTCTAGAAGAAATAGTTTGAATGATCTCTGCTTGTAGAAAATGTCTTGCTCATATGAACTTCTTTTTTTTAAATTAATTTTTTTAATTGAAGGATAATTGCTTTACAGAATTTTGTTGTTTTCTGTCAAACCTCAACATGAATCAGCCACAGGTATACATATATCCCCTCCCTTTTGAACCTCCCTCCCATCTCCCTCCCCACCCCACCCCTCTAGGTTGATACAGAGCCCCTGTTTGAGTTTCCTGAGCCATACAGCAAATTCCCGTTGGCTGTCTATTTTACATATGGTAATGTAAGTTTCCATGTTACTCTTTCCATACATCTCACCCTCTCCTCCCCTCTCCCCATGTCCATAGTCTGTTCTCTATGTCTGTTTCTCCATTGCTGCCCTGCAAATAAATTCTTCAGTGCCATTTTTCTAGATTATTCCTTCATTAATGCAACAAATGTGGTCAGTCACTGTCACATGCCAGGTACTGTGAGGCTCTGGCAGCAGTCAAACAACTGCAGGTAAGATCCCTGTGCTCAGGGGGCTAGCCTTCCGTGGAGAAAGACAGACAACAAAGTTGTAAAAAGCATACTGAAAAGATTAGTGACGCTTGTAAAAGGTGCGCAGAGAGAAAGGAAATGGGCTCCTGTGAAAATAACTGGTGTGAAGGTGAGAAGTGGCCTAGGGAGGTTTCTTTAAAGAGGTGGCACTTGAGCTGAGGCCTGAGAATAAGAGTTAGCCGTGCTGCAAAAACTTAAGGAAGAGTGCTCTGGTGCAGGCTGAAGAGTGAGTGCCACGGCACCGCAGCAAGAAAGAGGTTGGGATGCTTGGATGACAGAGAGGGACGGGGAGCCCAGGGAGCCAGGAGGAGCAGGGGAAATAACAACCGTCATGGAGGGACTTTTATTTTTGTTATCAATTTTTACTTTATATGAGTATTTATTGAGTGAGAGAGAAGCTGTTTGCAAAAAGGAAAACTTCAAACTTGAAATATTGAAAGTGGTAAAAAGATCAGAGGCATGATGTCACAAGATGGCTTATAAAGTGAAAATGAAGACGCTGTTTAACATTGACAGGGGGTGGGGGATAGTTGTCTAGACAGCCAGGGAATATGTTTAAAGTGATTTTCTTATGCCATTTTAGATGGATAACTTAACTTTAATTTATGACTATCAGAGGCATTTACAAGAAATAACCTAAGTTAAGTTTTGCTTACATAGTTTAACTGATTTTGTATACTCAGAGGATCTTCAAATTTCATCTCCATTTTATTTTATTTTAACAATTTTAACACATTTACTATCTAAGATATGGAGGGGCAAGATTTACTCACATTATTGGTCTTTAAAAAATAATTATTTTGCCTGGAGGGATCTTTAGAAATTTAGACTTTATTCATAGTGTAGTAAGATGCCGATAAAGGAGTTTAAGCTGATGAAAGTGTAAGTCTAATATATAGTAGTTGTTACATTCCTAATCAAAGCAGAAATGGTATAAGGTGTATATTTGTCTCTTTTTTACATAACCTAGTAACATAACTCTTTAAATTTCTATTTCCTAAAAAGTGCTTAAGATTATTATCATTTCATTTAAAACCTAAAATTAGATTAAATGCCATCTTGGACAATTTAGGATTGCAGGTAATACATGAATTGATTTTTTTTCACCTCTTATATTCTGTCTTTTATAAAGAGAAAATATTTATTATAAAGCAATCATTTCTAATAATAATCATGAATCTGATCAGGACCTGAGGGACTCATATATTTGAAGCCTTGGAAGAATCTAGAATAACGTAGTTTACCTGTGGGTTGAGTGGGAGGGTGGGAAATAACAAACTTATCCTCTCACTGTCAGCTGCCCTGGCCTCAGAGTGTCCCACTGAAGTGTCCCACTGACATGACTTGTAGGACTTTGGATCAGGATGCTATATCATTATACAGCACCCTCTTTCTTGCTTCCTTATTCTACTAGGTGGTACCCAGGCCTTGGACTGAAACCCTTGAACTGATGTTGCAGTGTAGAATGTCAGGCAAGTGAGACATGATATTGTCCCCAAACAGTCTCCCAAGAATCTTATAAAAAAGGAAGCTTATTCCATGTTCATAGTTGTCAGGCGCATAAATAAGAACACTGGGGCTAAGTTGTATTAGGTAATTAGATGCACTGGGGAGTTAGGAAAAGCAAGAAGGTGACCAGTAGTCTATCACCCAACTTTGGCAATAGGAAGGCATAATTGCTTTATGGAATATATTTTCATTTTGAAAAACCCAAAAGGTAAGCATTTCCAACATATCAAGGGGATGCACAAGAGACAGGAACAGCATACTGATTGCTTCAGAACAGGGTTTCTCAGCCTTGACACTATTATTTGGGGCCATGTAATTCTTTATGGGGGTGAGGCTGTCTTATGCATTGGAGAATATTCGGCAGCATCTTTGGCTTGTACCCACTAGATGGCTGTAGCATTCACTTCGCTTGTGACAATCAAAAATGTCTCCAGGCACTGTCAAATATCCTCTGTAAGGCCACATCCCAGCTCATGGAAAACTGCTGCTTTCCATTCTCAGCCAGATTATCCTTAGGCCCACCCTTCTTTACTCCTTTACTCCTTAAGTCATCACTTTTATGTTGGTAAATATCCGGACTCTTTCAACTTTTTCATCTATCCCTTTCCTATGTTCAGTTAAAATTTTAAAACGTGAAATGTGTCTGTGCACTTGAATTTCTTCCTATATAGTTTGTTTTAGATGTTCAAAGACCTGAATTTGCTCTGATTATCAGCTCAGAGGACTTAGGAAAGATTGCTTAGAAAAATGTTGAGTGTTATCTGTGCTAAACATAAGGGGAGAGCAAAGATACCATCAAGAAAATAGGTAGGGATGAGTCCTTTTCATCTTATCATATAGAGCTAACATTTGGTCAAATAATTTCTCAGGGTGAATAGAACCAAAATTTTATTCTTATAGACTTAAGTTCAACAAGGGAAAGAGGAAACAAACAACTTAAAAGATATGGTATTTGAAAGTTCTGAACTATGTTGGTAAAACTTCCTAATTCAATAGCAACAACAATTAGTATGAATATGTTTAGAAATTTATGGTATTCAACTGATGACCTTAAATTTGTGATTTCAGCTTAGTAGCTGAGTGAACTTGGGCTTTCATTCTTTGGTTTAGGAGAAAAATTATCCATTAGCTAAGAGATGACTGGATGGCATCACCGACTCGATGGACATGAGTTTGAGTAAACTCTGGGAGTTGGTGATGGACAGGGAGGCCTGGCGTGCTGTGATTCATGGGGTCACAAAGAGTTGGATACGACTGAGCGACTGAACTGAACTGAACTGAACTGATACACACACACACACACACACACACACACACACACAGTACTTTCAATTTGGATAACCATCATTCCTTAATGGAAATCATATATATGACCCAAATGAACTCTCTGGCCAACCCAGTAATAATATGGACAGAAATAAACCTCCTCTGTATTTCAGAAGAATGAATCCAAGGATTTAGTGTCTCAACAGATTTAACCAAAATCGTATATTCCTGGTATCATAGACACAAGTCTTATTGGATCAACTCAATCAGATCAAACTACAGTTTTTCAACCACATAATGTTTTAACTTAGTATCTTAACAGGTGTATGCATTTGACTGATAAGCAGTTCAGATGAAAGTGATGAATTTTTGCAGGTTTTAAACTAGATAAAGAAAGTGAAAGTTGCTCAGTTGTGTCCAACTCTTTGTGACCCATGGACTATACAGTCCATGGAATTCTCCAGGCCAGATTACTGGAGTGGGTAGCCATTCCCTTCTCCAGGGGATCTTCCCAATCCAGTGATTGAACCCAGGTCTCCCTCATTGCAGGCAGATTCTTTACCAGCTGAGCCATTATCAAACTAGATAACAAATTTTAAATAAAGTCACTAGGTTGCTCTGACTACTGCTATTCCTAAGGCACTCTTACTTCATTCAAAGATTTAATTTCTCCTTTCTTAAGACAATGATTAGCTTTGTAAATATGGAAAGTGAGGCATTCTTGACTCAAGTCCAATTCTTTGCATTTCTAGTTGTCTTAAGGAACTTCATTTTCCCGTAGGGTCACACTACTTTGTGAAGCCAGTGAAATCAAATGGAAGTTTGATCCTTGTTGACTTGTCAACACTAGTGCTGTTAAGAAATAGCCCCACCTGGCACTGTTAAGAAGTGACCATTGGGTACGTGAAGCTTGCCTTACCTCAAGCATTCTGTACTGTATGCTATTCCCTCTCAAGTTGCTTGGCTTCCCAGTCATGGCTTGTTAAATGTATGCATCTGAGCTGTTCCAGTGCCCCATTACCTTGACAGATGATTTAGTCTCTTAGCTATCACTTGGCTCTTTCTACACTCTTACTGCCTCCCTTCCCCACTTCATCTCCCCCTCCTTCCTTAGTCAGCTCTGATGCTACCTTTCATCCATGTCCTATTCTGGCGACTGTGTAAAAGGAATGAGAATTCTCACCACCGTGGCCTAGCTAGTCATTCATTTATTAACTATTCATGGGTTCTTACTTGTTTTCAGCCCTGCAGGTTATTTAGTGGTGAGTAAAACTGAGTTGATACCTGCCCTCCTGCAGCCTATAGGTAGTGGGAAAAAAAATCAAATGAGCAAAAATAACATATATAATTACAAAATATGTGGGAAGAGGAGATCACTCCAGGGGAAAGACCAAAAAAACAAATAGCCTTGAGGTGGGGTAGAGTATGGCTTGACTCAGGATAAGGACAAAGGTCAACTTGTATGTTGCAGCAAATGGGGTAAAGAGAGCCCTGC
Organism: Odocoileus virginianus; assembly: GCF_023699985.2. Classification (NCBI taxonomy): domain Eukaryota; kingdom Metazoa; phylum Chordata; class Mammalia; order Artiodactyla; family Cervidae; genus Odocoileus; species Odocoileus virginianus. The sequence continues at coordinate 2,174,060 of NW_027224265.1, forward strand.
TCTGCTGTAGACTGTCCCCACCCCCACCCCGCCCCCATTTTCCCTTGCTGTCTATCAAGCAAACCCAATCAACAAAGCAAGGAGGTTTTAAAGGATGGACCAGTACCTTGTGAGATGTGGCATATTTGGGGCGCTTTCTTGATCTTTACAGGGCTCTGCTTTATTGTCAGGCTTAATATAATCTTAAAACTCAGCATTCAAAAAACTAAAGATCATGGCATCTGGTCCCATCACTTCATGGCAAATAGATGGGAAAACAATGGAAACAGTGACAGACTTTATTTTCCTGGGCTCCAAAATCACTGTGGACAGTGACTGTAGCCATGAAATTAAAAGACACTTGCTCCTTGAAAGAAAAGCTATGACAAACCTAGATAGAGTATTAAAAAGCAGAGACATCACTTTGCCAGCAAAGGTCTGTATAGTCAAAGCTATGGTTTTTTCCAGTAGTCATGTAAGAATGTGAGAGTTGGAACCATAAAGAAGGCTGAGCACCAAAGAATTAATGCTTATGAACTGTGGTGTTGGATAAGACTCTTGAGAGTTACTTGGACTGTAAGGAGATCAAACCAGTCAATCCTAAAGGAAATCAACCCTGAATATTCATTGGAAGGACTGATGCTGAAGCTGAAGCTCCAATACTTTGGCCACCTGATGTGAAGAGCTGACTCATTGGAAAAGACCCTGATGCTGGGAAAGATTGGAGGCAAAAGGAGAGGGAAGTGACAGAGGATGAGATGGTTGAATGGCATCATTGACTCAATGGTCATGAGTTTCAGCAAGCTCTGGGGCATAATGAAGGACAGGGAAGCCTGGCATCCTGCAATCCATGTGGTCACAAAGAATCATACATGACTTAGCAGCTGAACAACAACAATGTGATCTTGGATACATCTTCTCAATGATATGTTTTGTGTACTTTGTACTACACATGTCATTTCCATTCCTCTACTTTTTCCTCTAACTTGATTGTCCATTCTGCAGGTATTGTTTGCTCAGCTCAACACCCTTTCTAGATTCCTGGATGTGACCTTGCTTTTCTGGACTGTTCCTACACATTTGTGTCTCTCCTCTCTGGTGTGATACTCTAATGGACTGCCCACAGGAGAGTACCACTCTCCCCCACACTGTTCCAAGGTGTCATCTTGACATTATCCAAACTTTGATGGTAAGCTGATTCTAACATTCTTGGGATGTTACACAGACATGTACACTTTCTTTCGTTTCCTCCTTTTCCTTCCTTCCTCTTTTCCTCCCTCCTTCCCTCCATCTTTCTTTCTTTCATTCTTTCTTGTGACAATAGCTGGGAATTTTCTAAAATTAATGACAGAAACCAAACCACAAATCCAGGAAGTTCAGAGATCAAAGGGAATAAATGCTAAAAAAAAATGCCTAGACATATATTCCAACTGCAGAAAACCAAAGACAAAGAGAGAATCTTGAATAAGGTTAGAAGGGAAGGAACCTATGGAGGAACAAAGTTTAGAATTTCATGAGACCTTTAATCAGACTTTATTCAAAGATGACAGAGGAGTGAAGTATATAAAGTGTTAAAAGAACTGCCCCACCCCCAAACTAGAATTTAGTATCCAGCAAAATTATCCTGTAAGAGTGAAAGAGAAATAGAGGCTTTCTCAGACAAGCAAAAAATGGTGGAATTTATCTCTGACAGACTTGCCTTATAAGAAATGTTAAAAGAAGTTCTTCAGAGAGAAGGAAAATGATATAGGTCATAAATTAGGATCGACCTGATGAAAGGAAGCACATCAGAGAAAAAATAAGTGAAAGTAAAGTGTGAGTTCTTTTAAGTTTACACCTTGCTGGGGAGCTGAAAGTGATGCACCTGGCCATGGACAGACTAGACTCCTGTCTGAAAATTTCTTTTTGTGTGCTGTTCATTGTCACTTCACCTCTTTGAGCCCTGTTTCCTCATTTCCAGGGTGGACATAGAATTATGTACTTCACAATGCCATTGTCAACTTTGATGAAAGAACAGATATTTAAAATTTTGGGAATCTTGAAGACTTATTTCAATTCCTTTTTTAATTTATAAATTTAATTTTATAATTCCTTTTTTTTTTAAGTTTTTTTTCAGGCAATGGGAAACCCTCCACAAATATGCACCAAACTTTGTAATTTTTATGGATGCTAAACAAATATTAGTTGTTACCCTTAGAATGCTAAACATGGAAGCAATTTTAATGGAAGAAATGAAGTATTTTGTATCAGTGTTTTTGCCACCCATTAGTCCCTCAGGTTAAAGGTCTGACAGTCAGGGTCCTAAGGTCTAACATTCAAGTTATTGACTTATCACAAAAAGTTTTGCTCCCCATTGCCTTTTTTTATGAAATATGTAATAAGAGTTCAAATGGAATCTAAAATATCTTAACTGTCCAGTGAGATTTCAAAGATAAATTTCTCACCTGACAAAGTGAATCAGGAGTAACTACTCTCATTGTTTGCAAGGGAAATAAAATATTTAGGGAGCACATGTTACTCATCAACACACAGCCACCTCCACCCCATTAGAAATGTGAAATTTCTAATGAAATTAGAAATTTCGTGACTATGGTCATAGCATCACAAAGATGGTAAGGTCCTCACAGAGTTTAAATCAGCCTTTCTAAGCAGATGAGGCCATTGAAAATTTCGCAGGCTCTGTGCCTAGCAGTTGAACAGAGGATACAGTAAGGTAGGCGAGTCAGTTAAGCCTTTTGCTTAAGTGAATGAAAGTCATTCAGTCGTGTCTGACTCTTTGCAAACCCATGGACTATTTAGTCCATGGAATTCTCCAGGCCAGAATACTGGAGTGGGTAGCCTTTCCCTTCTTCAGGGGATCTTCCCAACCCAGGGATCAAACCCAGGTCTCCCACATTGAGGGCAGATTCTTTACCAGCTGAGCCACGAGGGAAGACCTCAGGCAGCTTTAAAGTCAGAACTCGTGGGCCTCCAGCCACTAAGTGAGTCCCATCTCCGTCTTCCAGTGAAGAAGTGAAGTGGACAGTGACCCTGAGCAGGGCAGAGCTGCTCCGCTGCTTCCCCTGCTAGGGCAGACAGAGAGCTGCCCGCGGAGGGGCGCCCAGAGGTACCTGGGGACGCCCAGCGCAACTGGAGGTCATGGTCTCCAGGAGGGAGTCTGCCATTCTACAAAGGAAATGGATATATAAAACTGCCCCACTCAGAAGCCCTGGGGATATCAAGGTATCCTGAGGGGAGGAGTGTGAAGAGTTTGGGGAATGTCCAAGGCCAGTCTCGTAAAACAGACCTCAAGTGACAGTAGCTGTGGAGCCTCAGACAATGCACAGGGAACAGAGGTAGGGCTTTAATTATTTCTTATTTTCTAGTTTTGAATTGTATGTGTTAAAAAAAAGAAAAAACTGTTTCATTAACTAAACGGACACCTCATTTTATAAAATGCTGGACTGACTTAAGTAAGCCCATGGTTTTTAATGTTCAGTGCTGGAAGAGGTTCAAGTTACAGGCCTTCATTATAGGAGAAATTACAGCTAGAGTCAGAGACCTAGGAAGTAAATACAAATTCTGTCCATGATATTGACTAAAATCAATGGGAAAACATAGTGTCTGTGGGATGCAGTCAACTTTATTAACAGGAAAATCATTCTTTGTTATGAATACAGACCTGAGTGTCCTAGCATGAAATAACTACAGCTTGCCCAACTCACTCGTAGTGAGTACAAGGATCACATAATCCCCAGAGCTCTATTCCATGATCCTAAATATTAGGTGACTTATCAGATAAGCTGCACAGTTTTTAAAACAATCTCCCATACACCTGGAGAACTGTTTGGATACAGGACGTAATCAGGCTCATGACACAGTGCCCTTACTGACAGTACTTTCAATTCCAAGGTGCATGAGCATGGCCTGAAAATAGTACCCAAGAAAACTCCATGATGAGATTCTCTCTTGGAGGCAAAGAAAAGTTCAAAGCTGATAGCTTTGGTCTTTCATTTCCTTTTTATATCTGAGTACTTGAAATTTAAAATGGGCCACTGGTGCTGGCCCTCCTCCTCCCCGGCTCCTCTTTGCTCAACCCTGATTTTGGGGGGAAAGAGAGGGCAGCTGGCCCACTGGCTCCTCTGGACTTTCACTTGAGCATTGCTCCTCTTCTGACTCCTTGGAGTGAGAAGTCCCAGTCTCTTGGTAATCAAAGTAATTCAAAATCTTCTATATACCTATTTTGCTTCTGTTCCCCAGGGCCCAAGCAACCTCCAGCTGTCAAGCTCACCAGTGCTGTGCTCTGTGGACCTCTGTTCCTATGCCTTCTTGCTTTCCTGTTCCCTCTCCTATTTTAGTTTAATTCAGTTCAGTTCAGTTCAGTCACTTAGTTGTGTCCAACTTTGCGACCCCATGAACCGCAGCACGCCAGGCCTCCCTGTCCATCACCAACTCCTGGAGTTTACTCAAACTCATGTCCATCGAGTCAGTGATGCCATCCAGCCATCTCATCCTCTGTCGTCCCCTTCTCCTCCTGCTCCCAATCCCTCCCAGCATCAGGGTCTTTTCCAATGAGTCAACTCTTTGCATGAGGTGGCCAAAGTATTGGAGTTTCAGCTTCAGCATCAGTCCTTCCAGTGAACACCCAGGACTGATCTCCTTCAGGATGGACTGGTTGGATCTCCTTGAAGTCCAAGGGGCTCTCGAGAGTCTTCTCCAACACCACAGTTCAAAAGCATCAATTTTTCAGCACTCAGCTTTCTTCACAGTCCAATTCTCACATCCATAGATGACCACTGGAAAAACCATAACCTTGGCTAGATGGATCTTTGTTGGCAAAATAATGTCTCTGCTTTTTAATATGTATCTAGGTTGGTCATAACTTTCCTTCCAACGAGTTAGCATCATAATTTCATGGCTGCAGTCACCATCTGCAGTGATTTGGAAGCCCCCCAAAAATAAAGTCAGACACTGTTTCCACTGTTTCCCCATCTATTTCCCATGAAGTGACAGGACCACATGCCATGATCTTAGTTTTCTGAATGTTGAGCTTTAAGCCAATTTTTTCACTCTCCTCTTTCACTTTCATCAAGAGGCTTTTAGTTCCTCTTCACTTTCTTCCATAAGGGTGGTGTCATCTGCATATCTGAGGTTATTGATATTTCTTCCAGCAATCAAAACTCAGGTCTGCCAGTCAATTCCTTTCTGACTTATTCTATCAGTCAACTATTCTCTTCTGTGGTCTGGATGAAATCTAATTTGTGTCTGAATGCAGATCTTATAGAACATGTATTTTAAGGACCCTCCTCTTCCTTTCTATAAACCAGATCCTGGAAATGCCAATTACCTATAGGTACTCATTTATCTATTTAAAGTCTGAACCAATAGGAGCCAATGTGCTGTATCATAGTTGTTTTCAAGAAAATGATGTATCAGTAGCTTGGTGGAAAAGTTTTTTCCCATCCCGTTAGTTCAGTTTTCTGATGAAGGGTTGGATTTATATTTCCTGAACTCTTATCTACAGATTTAATTGCAACTAAACCCTGTATTATTTTCTTTGACTTGCTTGTAGGAGAGTAATGAAGCTGTAAAACCACAGGAGAATTTTTCTCTGCTTTGAATAGCCATCAGATTAGGAAATGAACCCACAGGTTTCTCCTATCTTAGGAAAGTGGAAGAGGGACATTTTACCAGATGAAGTTTTTAAATTAACATTGGTACAGTATTTAGAAAAAGGGCTTTTTAGTGGTGTTTTTGAAGTTATTTTCCTCTTAGTATAATGTTGAGGAAGGTATCATGCACACAGGAGCCTGGCTTTTCTCCTCAGGGTTTTAAGCTATGCTAGTTGCTGTGATAGTGATCTTAACAACATTTCCCAATATGTAGACTATTAGGTGATGTCATGTGGGAAATCAGCTGTCGAGAGATTATTTTTAGCATAGCTTTTTAGGCCATAGTGTAGAAAGAGCAAATGGCAGAGGAAATCAGAAAAGCAGTCTCTTTCTTACATCTGTCACTAAAATGCTATGTAACCTTGGGCAAGATATTTAACTTATGTAAGACATAGGTTTTGTATATGTATGAAATTCAAGATTCCCAAGAATTCCAAAATTGCTATGACATTTGAAAGAGTTAAATTTGTTCTTCATATCATTTATGGAGTCTCATTCGTTCAGCAGACTTCAAGATGGCAACTACCTTCAAATAAAAATGCCTATCTAAATATATATGCTGCTCAAATTTGGGGGAATCTGTCTCCCTTCCCTGGTGGCTCAGATGGTAAAGAATCTGCCTGCAGTGTGGGAGACCCGGGTTCGATCCCTGGGTCAGGGAGATCCCCTGGAGAAGGAAATGGCAACCCACTCCAGTATTCTTGCCTGGAGAATCCCATGGACAGAGGAGCCTGGTGGGGCTACAGTCCATGGGGTCATGTTGGTCCTTTAATGGACCGGAACCTGGTGGTTCCGAGAGTAAGAGAGAGAAAGAGGCTGATATCCCCTGGTTTACGCGGAAAGCCAATAGAGCCCTGTTCTTAGGGCTCGCGCTGCCGCACGTGGGCACCGGGCGCCTCTCGAGAGTGGGTGGAGGCGCAGTGCGCCTTCTGAGAGGGGCTTAGAAGCCCGGGCGAGAAGGTGAGCTCAGTGGGCCTCCGCGCTCCAAGGAATTAGCCAGAAATAGAGAGAGAGAAAGACAGAAAGAAGGAATAGAAAGAAAGAAAGACACGGGGACCAAAGCTCTGATGGAGCAAAGGTGTTTTAATCAGCATGGCGTGGGCATATATACTGTCTTACAAGGTGGTTATTCTCAGCAAAGACAAAGATTAAAATTCCAGACTTACAAAACATAAGATGATCCCTATCAAAGAGAGAGAGTTGCAAACAATCACCTTTTACCATTTGGCTCATAAAAAGGAAGAGGGTACTTATCACTGTAATGAGAAATGCCTGGATTCCTCAGCCCCGGGAAAGGCGTGCCTCTCCTCTTAATTCCTGAATATTCAGGAATTAATAAGGGCCAGAGGGTTCCTGACAGATCCAAACAGCACACGGGAAGCCTCTTGTTAAATGCTTCCTGACCACAGGGTCACAGAGTCGAACACAACCGAGCAACTGACCCACCTCTCCCTGTGTCAGACTGCTCCAGTTTTTTAAAATTCCATTGGAAAGAAACTTTCTTCTTTAGCAGTAGAACAGCTAAACAGTACTTGCATATTACTTCTTGCTTTCTGTCCTTATCCGAAGTGGGAAGTTTGAATGCTCTCAGCTGCTAGCTGAGCCTCTGCAGAGCATTCCTCTCTCTCTCCTTTTATTTATTTATTTTTTCCATGGAAAGGCATTTTATTTTAAATAATAGCAGTGCATACGTGTTAATCCCAAGTGAAAGTGAAAATCATTCAGTCGTGTCCAACTCTTCGTGACTCCATGGATTATACAGTCCGTGGAATTCTCCAGGCCAGAATACTGGAGTGGGTGGCCATTCCCTTTTCCAGGGGATCTTCTCATCCCAGGGATCAAAACCCAGGTCTCTCACATTGCAGGCGGATTCTTTACCAGCTGAGCCTCCAGGGAAGCCCAAACTCCCAATCTATCCCTCCACCCAACCCTTCCACACAGTAACAGTAAGTTTGTTCTCTAAATCTGTGAGTTGGTTTCTATTTTGTCAATAAGTTCATTTGTATCATTTTTTGATTCCATTTTTTTTTAAGATTCTAAGTGATACCATATAATATTTGACTCTCTCTCTCTGACTCACTTAACTTAGTATGATAATTTCTAGGGCAATCCATGTTGCGGTAAATGGGATTATTTCATTTTTGATGGCTAAATAATATTTCATTGTATATATGTACCATATCTTCTTTATCTGGGTGTTTCCAATCATGGATCCTCATGTCTTCTCATGATCTTTCTGGGCATCAGAAGGCAGGGATGGCAGTTTAAAGCTGTAATCTGTTCCTTTTCCCTTGGGCTTAAACCTGTTAGACAAACATTATTCAAGGCAATCTTATTTGAGAAATAAAGGAACATACCTTTTCCTAAATAGTGTAGGAAGGAATGTTCACTAGGGCATTAGTTTCAAACATTTTATTCTTCCATACCTACTCAAGGAATTTTGAAAATTATGTAACTCTCCCCCCCCAACAATTTAAAGTGGGAACTATTTGTCAATGTAAGTTAAAAATGTTTGCAAAGAATGATAATTTCTGTTGCACTTGATTGTGTATATTGTTCTCTTAAATGTTTCAAGGGGAATCCAAATGCCATTTAGATTTGATACCCTACATCACCAGCTTACAAGATAAATAAGTTTCTTGAATAGAAATTTTATGTCACCCCATTTATTCTTGGACTTAAATTTGCACGCCAGATAACTATGCTTAGAATTCTTTTTCTGATCATGACCATATGTCTCTGCAACAGAAATATTTAGGTAAATTGAAATTTATTTTTTCTAAGTTTGGCCTTACTGTGATACTCTTTCTAAATTATTTTTGGAAGAAACTATCTTCCAGACTGAGTTATCATCATAATGATTTTTTCTGTACAATTAATTAAAATAAAATAGATAATTAAAATTTTTGATGAATGACTCTTAAACATGATGTAAAATTTTAAGGGAATTTATCTTCTAATAAAACTAATGGAATTTTTTCTGTCCAGTTAATCTGTGAGTCCATGAATAAATGTTGCTGGTTGCTAGAATAAAATAGGACTGAGCATCACTTTAGGGCTTCCCTGGTGGCGGCTCAGGCGTAAAGAATCCGCCTGCAATGCAGGAGCCACAGGAGACACGGGTTCGTTCCCTGGGTTGGGAAGATCTCCTAGAGGAGGGCCTGGCGACACTCCAGCGTTCTTGCCTGGAGGATCCCCAGGGACAGAGGAGCCTAGTGGCTACAGTCCATGGGGTCACTTAGAATCGGACCCAACTGAAGTGACTTGGCATGCATGTGTGCGTGAGCATCACTTTTATTTATATTTTTATTTTCTAGATATAAGCACCCAAAGTCATGTTCCCATATAAATATGTAGGAATGGAAGGAGTTTTGTTATATCAGTGGCAATGAATTTTTTGAACTTTTTCCAAGTTATGCCTCCAAACCATATCCCTGTCAAATGTTTGATAACATAGTTTTGTGTTATCACAAATGATTTTTAATAACATCTTAGCCAATAACTTGATTAGGTCTTCCTTCAATTATGTTGAAATTAAGGAACAGAAAACTACCTGATTACCAAATAAATTTATTATCTAGTCAGTAGAGCAATTTTCTTTCCCAGTTTCTGGCTGCTGCTGCTGCTGCTGCTAAGTCACTTCAGTTGTGTCCGACTCTGTGCGACCCCATGGACAGCAGCCCACCAGGCTCCCCCATCCCTGGGATTCTCCAGGCAAGAACACTGGAGTGGGTTGCCATTTCCAAAAAAGCTTTATCAAAACTTGTCAATGGATAATTAATTATTCCCATCACTTTTTACTTTTGTGGATTTTGTTGAATATGATATATTCAGAAAGGGTTGGAAAACAGAAATATTGTTAATTTTAAAGCTCTTTTGTCAACTCAGTACTTTTTATTAAAGTGCTTTAATTTCTTTCCCTCACATTTGTGTGTACAGATACAGAGAGATGAATATGGATATGGGTATAGATATAGATATGTATGTTACAACATTGAAGGTTTAGATTTAGCTCCTGCGATTTATGGAAAATGTGTTGGCTGTCAAATTTGCAAAGCCAGTGTTGACTGTTAAACCTTTCCAATGAGGCTTTTTCTCAATAAAAATCTTTGGTTCAAGTACACTTTTCATTCAGATACCCATCCTAGGGACAACTGTCTTCTCTCTACCTTCTAATTGTAAAACATATAGGTGTTTAAGGCATGAAATCTTGCCAAAGGTTAGTGCTCAGATGAAATAAGGCTCTGGGCTTTGCCATCTTCTGTAACATGCTCCTGGCTTTGATCTCTAGGGACTCTCATTTAGGAGTGATGATTATGCAGAATGGAAATGATGGTGTCCTTTGGCATCCTGGAGCTTTGTAAATCCTGAGACAATGCACCATAGTAGGATTAGGGTAAGTGAAAGTTCATCTTTCTTTCTTTAAATATTTTATTTTATATTGGAGCATAGTTGATTAAAAATGTGTTAGTTTTGGATGTACAGTAAAGTGATTCAGTTATACATATACATGTATCTGTTTTTTTTTTTTCAAATTCTTTCCTCCTTTAGATTATTACATAGCAGGGAGCAGAGTTTCTTGTGCTATACAGTAGGTCCTTGTTGATTATTCTAAATACAGCAATGTGTACATGTCATTCCTAAAGTTCCAATCTATCTCTCCCACCTGTTTCCCCTGGTAACCATAAACTTGTTCTCTAAGTCTGTGAGTTTCTTTCTGTTTTGTAAATAAGTTCATTTGTATCATTTTTTTAGCTTCTGTACATAAATAATATTATATATTTGTCTTTATCTGTTTGACTCACTTTACTTAGTTTCAGTCACTCAGTTGTATCTGACTCTGCAATCCCATGGATTGCAGCATGCCAAGTTTCCCTGTCCATCAACAAACAAGTCCTGGCGCTTGCTCAAATTCATGTCCATAGAGTCGGTGATGCCATCAAACCATCTCATCCTCTGTTGTCCCCTTCTCCTGCCTTCAGTCTTTCCCAGCATCAGGGTCTTTTCTAATGAGTCAGCTCTTCACATCAGGTGGCCAAAGTATTGGAGTTTCAGCTTTAGCATCAGTCCTTCCAATGAATATTCAGGACTGATTTCCTTTAGGATGGACTGGTTTGATCTCCTTGCAGTCCAAGGGACTCTCAAGAGTCTTCTCCAACACCACAGTTCAAAAGCATCAATTCTTTGATGCTCAGCTTTCTTTATAGTCCAACTCTCACATCCATACATGACTACTGGAAAAACCATAGCCTTGACTAGGTGGACCTTTGTTGGCAAAGTAATGTCTCTGCTTTTCAATATGCTGTCTAGGTTGGTCATAACTTTCTTTCCAAGGAACAAGCATCTTTTAATTTCATGGCTGTAGCCACCATTGCAGTGATTTTGGAGCCCCCCAAAATTAAATCTGTCACTGTTTCCATTGTTTCCCCATCTATTTGCCATGCAATGATTGGACCAGATGCCATGATCTTAGTTTTCTGAATGTTGAGTTTTAGGCCAACTTTTACTTAGTATGGTAATCTCCAAACTCATCCATCTTGCAGTAAATGGCCTTATTTCATTCTTTTTCTTCTTTTTTTATGTTTTATTTATTTTTCATTTATTTTTATTAGTTGGAGGCTAATTACTTTACAATATTGTAGTGGTTTTTGTCATACATTGACATGAATCAGCCATGGATTTACATGTATTCCTCATCCCGATCCCCCCTCCTACCTCCCTCTCCACCCGAATCCTCTGGGTCTTCCCAGTGCACCAGGCCCAAGCACTTGTCTCATGCATCCAGCCTGGGCTGGTGATCTGTTGTACCCTAGATAATATACATGATTTGATGCTGTTCTCTTGAAACATCCCACCCTCACCTTCTCCCACAGAATCCAAAATTCTGTTCTGTACATCTGTGTCTCTTTTTCTGTTTTGCATATAGGGTTATCATTACCATCTTTCTAAATTCCATATATATGCATTAGTATACTGTATTGGTCTTTATCTTTCTGGCTTACTTCACTCTGTATGATGGGCTCCAGTTTCATCCATCTCATTAGAACTAATTCAAATGAATTCTTTTGAATGGCTGAGTAATATTCCATGGTATATATGTACCACAGCTTCCTTATCCATTCGTCTGCTGATGGGCATCTAAGTTGCTTCCATGTCCTGGTTATTGTAAACAGTGCTGCAATGAACACTGGGGTGCATGTGTCTCTTTCAGATCTGGTTTCTTCAGTGTGTATGCCCAGAAGTGGGATTGGTGGGTCATATGGCAGTTCTAATTCCAGTTTTTTAAGAAATCTCCACACTGTTCTCCGTAGTGGCTGTACTAGTTTGCATTCCCACCAACAGTGTAAGAGGGTTCCCTTTTCTCCACACCCTCTCCAGCATTTATTGCTTGGAGTATATCTACCTAAAGAAACAAAAGACCTATACATAGAAAACTATAAAACACTGATGAAAGAAATCAAAGAGGACACAAACAGATGGAGAAGTATACCGTGTTCATAGATTGGAAGAATCAATATTGTCAAAATGGCCATACAACCCAAAGCAATCTATAGATTCAATGCAATCCCTATCAAGCTACCAACAGCATTTTTCACAGATCTAGAACAAATAATTTCACAATTTGTATAGAAATACAAAAAAACCTCGAATAGCCAAAGTAATCTTGAGAAAGAAGAATGGAACTGGAGGAATCAACCTGCCTGACTTGAGACTATACTACAAAGCCACAGTCATCAAGACAGTATGGTACTGGCACAAAGACAGAAATATAGATCAATGGAACAGAATAGAAAGCCCAGAGATAAATCCACGCACCTATGGACACCTTATCTTTGACAAAGGAGGCAAGAATATACAATGGAAAAAAGACAACCTCTTTAACAAGTGGTGCTGGGAAAACTGGTCAACCACTTGTAAAAGAATGAAACTAGAACACTTTCTAACACCATACACAAAAATAAACTCAAAATGGATTAAAGATCTAAATGTAAGACCAGAGACTATAAAACTCCTAGAGGAGAACATAGGCAAAACACTCTCTGACATAAATCACAGCAGGATCCTCTATGACCCACCTCCCAGAATATTGGAAATAAAAGCAAAAATAAACAAATGGGACCTAATGAAACTTAAAAGCTTTTGTACAACAAAGGAAACTATAAGCAAGGTGATAAGACAGCCCTCAGATTGGGAGAAAAGAATAGCAAATGAAGCAACAGACAAAGGATTAATCTCAGAAATATACAAGCAACTCCTGCAGCTCAATTCCAGAAAAATAAATGACCCAATCAAAAAATTGGCCAAAGCCATTTCTCCAAAGAAGACATACAGATGGCTAACAAACACATGAAAAGATGCTCAACATCACTCATTATCAGAGAAATGCAAGTCAAAACCACAATGAGGTACCATTATACGCCAGTCAGGATGGCTGCTATCCAAAAGTATTTCATTCTTTTTAATGTCTGAGTAATATTCCATTGTATACATATCACACCTTGTTTATCAGCTCATCTGTTTAGGCTGCTTCCAGATCTTGGCTGTTGTAAATGGCGCTACACTGGAGAAGAGAACAAAAGGAAAATCAACATGATGTCTCTATATCAATGACATTCTCAGCTGACATATATTTTTTAATTGAGATGTAATTGACATTTAACATATTAGTTTCAGGTATTCAACATAATTTGTTATTTGTATATGATGTCGTCAGCTGGTCCATTTTTGAAGAAAGAGTTGAGTCTGAAATTGATTCTCTCAAATCCAACCAAGCTTTTATTCTTTTGTAAAACTTGGTAGACCCCCAGGAAATATGCATTTTTAAGTTTGGAGGCTACTGCCCTAAAGCAAGTCATCAATATCCTTAGTGTCTTTATTTATTATGTGTTTTCCTCAGTGTAAATATGTAATTGTCTTCCATAAAATGTTTTGTGTGACCTTGGGCATACTTTGCTTTGGAACAATGACCAGTGCTTACAGAGTTTGTTTTATGGGAAGGAAAAATGGTCATATTCCTGGTACCAGAGGGATTTCAGGCTCCTGGGGGGCGGATTCACCCTGAAAATGCCCCCATAACAGCATCTGAACCTGCCTCCTGGATGAATGACCAGTTATAGACATGAATCTCTAACCACTCCCTTTGAACATCTCTGACCCTCAATTTTCTTAGCTCCTCTAGCCATTCTCAAATGCTCCTGACAACATCTTAGCCAAGTTTATTTCAATAAACTCCTGACTCAGGATTGTCAAAACTGTTCGTTTTAGAGCAATAAAACCATTTTCTTTTTAAATGACTTTTTGAAAAGATAAAAGCATAACTGCTTTATTGTGATTATAGAAGTAAGGGTCTTGTCTACTTGTTGGTCCTTGAGTTCTGGGAAACCAGGTTTGAGAATCACCGTCTCAACTAGCCTCTCACTTGCCTCCAACACTATCATCACAAATCACCAATCGGATACTTTTTGAAACCACCTATCAGTTTTAAAAAATGGTAATACTAAGGTCTACCCCCAAGAGTTTTTGTTTACTTGCTCTGATGTCTTCAGACCTAGGTCATGCACCAGGTTTCCTTTAATGTAAATTTGACTGTGTCACACTTATTCTTAACATTTTTTAAGTTTCTCAGTGGTGCTCCAAGTGTGTACCCCAGACCAGCAACTTCATCAGCACCTAGAAACTTGTTGGAAATACAAATGATCTAACTCAGAAATGCTGGGAGTAGGACTCAGCAGTCTGTATTTTAACATCTTCCAGGGGACTCTGATTCAGGCTTACATTTGAAAAACATTGACCTACAGAATAAAGTCCAAACTTGGGAGCCTAGTGTGTAAGAATTTTTCCTGTCTGGATATTGCCAGCTCTCACTTTACCTTACTCATACTGATACAGCGCCTACTCTCTAGTCTCTGTGTTATGTTAATGATTTCATGTTTATTATAAAAATATTTAAAATCAGATAATTTTATGTAATGATAATTTCAATATATCCACTGACTAGGAATTCTAATACAGTGTTAAGTAGGAATGGTGAGAGCAGGCATCATCCTCTTTCTGCCCTTATGGGAAGAGTATTCAGTCTTTCACCATTAAGTATATTAGCTATAAGTTTGTGTGTGTGTGTTTCTGAAAGTTTTTTTTTGTCAGATTGAGATAGTTCCCTTCTGTTCCTACTATGCTGAGTTATTTTTTTTACCACTAATGGATATTGAAGTTTGTCAAATGCTTTTTCTGCACCTTTTGAGATGATCATATATTTTTCAGTGTATGTATATTTGCTGCTGGTATTGATCTATCAACTTTATTTGGGTAATGTAGGGAAATTTTTAAAACTTAAACTATCATTTATGATTTAAAAAAACACCCTCTGTGTCTTGGGGTATTTCCCACTCATATGTGTCATGGCATTAAATTATTGCAATCAGTAGAGAAATAGTTGATTTTTCCTTTCATCTATGCTAATGCTTGAGCTTCCCAGGTGGCTTAGTGGTAAAGAATTCACCTCTCAATGCAGGAGATGCAGGAGACATGGGTTCGATCCCTGGGTCAGGAAGATCCCCTGGAGGAAGAAATGGCAACCCACTCCAGTATTCTTGCCTGTAAGATCTCATGGACAAAGAAGCCTGGCGGGCTACAGTCCATGGGATTGCAGAGTCAGACGTGACTGAGCACATGCATACACATGCTAATGCTTTCCATTAGGTATCAATGTGTTTGGATTATATAAAAATTCAGTACTTGACATTTTTCTAGGCAAAATTATGTCATCTTTCTTAGGAAAGGAAAAGAGAATTAATGTTGATTAAGAATTCACTGTTCTTAGACTGTGTGCAGTTTATTATTTAACATTTTTCTTACATATATCTCATTGCTAAGAGTCATCTTCATTTTTCAAATGAGATTCAGAATTTAGTTATTTACTTCTACAATGAATCTGATTCATGCATTTTTAGTTTCAAAAACAATATTTCAACATTACAGAATGAGAAAATGGAGGCATGAATCTCTCATCATCCCAGCACTCTATGAAATAAGTATTTTGGAGGATTAGATATTGGCTATGTAGACATTTTTGTCTAAATGTCTATGACATCATTATAAAGAGCCATTATATTAAGTGCATATATATACTCTTTTAGTACTTACCACTTACCTTAGTGAGCATAGAGGAGAATGTAGGTAAATAACCACTACAATATCTAACACTTCATATGCACCAATAAATGATAGCTGTTGTTATCATTATAGCATTGCCATTTGTATCCTGACCACAGTATGGTCTCCACAAGGGTGTAGATCATGTTCTCAATACTTTCTGTAGTCCCCAGTGCTAGTCATCACAGTGGTGAACATGAGTAAGCATTTTAAGAAATTCTTAGGGGTTGATGGCCTAACCCAGGACCTTAGTTTGGTACAGTGGGAACTCAGTCTGTCCAGACTAAGCATTAAGGAGGAGGAGGAAGAAAGGGTGGGGGTTAAGAAAGAATGGTGATGGCAACAAACAGAATTTTGGAGCACACAGCATCACCTCTTTTTCCAAATGTCAAATTCAGGACAAAGGAAATAATCAGTTGGCTGTAGGAACAGATCATTGGCGTGTGGCTTCACACTCTCACCTCATTCTGAGACCTTCAATTCCTCCACACCACAGGCAACATCCCTGCTCTGCTTCAGAGTAAGTTCCCAACCTTGACCTATCAGTGAGAATCCTGTTTGTTCCAAGGTGAAAGAAGAACGTTGGTAATTAGGAAAGCAAGTGGAACCCAAAATCTGAAGGCTTGCATTTGAATTACAGTTCTGTGTTTCAGGGTACTTTTAGGATGCTTTTAGTGGTAAGTCAAAATAAAAACCAGAACACACCCGAACCCTCTTAATTGGCCTTCTACCAACAAGTTAACTCCATATCTCACATAATGGAGCTTTTAGAATTAAGACGGACTTCTGAGGTGATTATTAGCTCCTCAAAGATGGGTAGAAGAAGAGATGGCAGGCTCTTCCTGACTACATCTTTGAGGAGCTCACAACCACCTAGGAACCACAAACCCTTTTTCAGGAGCCCCCTAATAGGCATCACAGCAATAACTGGATCAAATTGGGTAGAGTCTGTTCCTAATTTAACTGCCAGCAGTAGAAATGGGTTACCTGCAAACTGCTGGTTTGCCTTGGACCTGGGGTGAAGCTGGATTTCCATAAGGTCCATCTATGTACAAAATCCTGGTTTTAAACAAAAAGTGGGTGGTGGATGCTGGATAGGAATCCAGTGTGTTTACCTCGTCTTCTCTTCTGATCTAGGTGTACTCAGGCTACAGTCAGTGTCCTGAGGGCTTTTGAGTTTCCGTTTATCACCTCACTGGGGATAATGGTACATCTCTCACAGGATCCTGTTTGGTTAACTGAGGCTACATATGTAAAAGAGCTAGGAATAGAATTTTTATTATTGTCTGATCTCTTTAGCTCACACTGACTTCCTATGGAGTTTAATAATTCAGTAATGGTTTTATGTGCATCGGTCATATCTCCAAGTAATCTGTAAACATTTTGTAGGTAAGAACCATGCTACTTCTTTGGTTTTTTATATTCTCTAGAAAATTGGGCACATAGTGTGTTCTATATGTTCAATTGACTATAGTGCTCTATTTGAAAAATGTGTTGCAGACTTTTTTTGAAGTTATTCTTGTTTCAAAAAATCACTTATTCTAAAAAAAAAATCACTTATTCTAGAGTATACTTTTTCTTTTTTCCTTATGTTTCATAGTATATTGATTCATTTATTAGCACCTTTGCAAATAAATTCAAAATACATTTCATTTTTCCATGATTTTAATGGTTCTGTATAATTTCTACTATGATCAGCAATAAAGTACTAGATGGAAGTGATAATCTATAGACAAAATAATTAGGTTCATGGCTTGGTATTTTATCCAGCCTCTTCTCTAACATTTTAATCCTGGTAAAATTAATGATAAATATGATTAATGGTAAACCTGATACATAGCAGTGGAGTGAAAGTGAGCTTATGTGGAAATCCACCAGGTAGGGGAATGTACATGGTAACTGAGTTGGTTGTGAAACTCAGTTTATTTCTTGTACTCAAGAAGTAAATTTTATTTCTTGAGTAAAAGTTTTGGGCCTTATCTCTTAAGCTTTTGGTATCAGTAGAAGCATTTCTCCTCCCTACCCTCAGAGTTACTATCCTAGTCCGGAGTCACCACCTCATTTCAGTTTATCTAGTATATTCTCAACTTTGGATCCTTTAAAAATATCTGAATTATTTTTAATCTAATATTATACTTATTTTTCATGGCTACTTCATGATACCTAGTGAGTTACTAGGCACATGTAATAATAACTGCCATCATAATTAGTGGAGATCCTGTGCCAGGCTTGATGTTTAATGTTTACATACACTTTAAAATGCCTTTCAAGTTGACTTCTGTTAATCCCATCTTATAGGTGAAGAAACTGAAGCTGAAAGCTTTTAAGTAACTTGCTTAGGCTAGGTGTTAGGTGAAGACTTTGAATCTATGTACTTTCAGTTTTAAAGCTTCTGCTTTCATTTGACTATATCTCAGATGAGATCTTCCAGATCTCTCCACGTCCTTTTATATTAAACTAAAGTTGGACAACATGATACCAAGATTTTTCATGCCTTAAGTTTTTGTAAATGTTGTGAATCCTAAGATTAATTAAAATCTTATAGGGAATTATAATTCTTGGTATTCATATTCTCAATTCAAATACACTGATCAATGTAGATATCTTTGGAAGACAAAAGGCTTTATTTACACATGTTTTGTGCATAGATGTATATATGAATATAGATAAATATGATATCTTCTTTAGTATTGAATATTTAGAAAATTAACAAAGATTTTAGAAGTTGTGGGGTAACAGAAAACCTCTCAAATGTGCCATTAACAGTAGCTTTCCTTGAAAATAAAATATTTTGACTCTTGTTTGATAATTGACCTTACAAATATTAGGTACATTTTCTAAGTGCTAGGACTCTCATTAATGATTATTTCTATTAATTGAGTTGATGGAGTTTCCTAAGGGCCAAAATTTAAATTGTCTTAATTAAAATATTTTTTTTCAATAAACCACTATTAAATGAATCTCAGTTTTTCTGGAGTTTGCCTAAAACATGATCATGAGGTGTTGCATTTACTTTGGTGGCAGAAGGCAGTGTATCCTGCTAACCCAGAACCTTATCTTTAATTTTGAAAAGTAAGTTGGTGAGCAAAGCCAAATTTAAGCTGGAATAACTTCCGTAGTCAATGAAGAAGAAAATACAAATCCTATCTAGGAGGAAAGTATATTTAGTGATGACTCAGACGAATGCTGGGGCCTGATAAGAGCACTCCTTCAGGTTTTTAATTGAAATGTGAATACAACAAGGGATTGACAGAAATCACCTCTGATTTCCAGATAAATGCACAAATCCATGTCACTGAAAGCTGATAAGACAGATTTCCAGAAAAGCGATTTTAAAAGTACCTCCCGCCCTGCTTATTTCAAAATAGGACAACTCTAATGCAACTTCGTTTATCTGACAACTGAATTTTTAATGGCTGTCTGGGTGTCATTGGCAGTAAAGTAGGATTATTTCCATTTTCTCAGGCTTTTTAAAGCCTCTTTGCTCCCTGTAGCTATCTAAATGCCAAGTAATAAGATAATATCAATATCTGGCATAAGGATTTCTCATTTTAGTTATTACAGCAGAATGCTCACCTCTAAGGTTGTTGGTTTCCTAGTGTGCTAAGAATGTATCTTTCTGAGCAAGATATTTGCATGCATCTCACCCTAACCCCTACACCTCAGGGCAAATGTTGCACAGCATGACACACACATTTAAGAAGGAAATAGAAGGAGTTTCTCTACTAATTTATTCCACATGAAAGAAGCTTCTGGTTCTTGCTGCAAATCAGTACTAAGTATATCCATGGTGTTCTGTCACTTCCTCTATTCATTGTGGCCACTGAGACTGCTTTGTTTGCAACTGCAGAAAGGAAAATACACAGTGGGATTTATTGGGAGGAGCTAATTAACTGTGGAGGCCTAAGAAGAGGATCTTATATTGGGAAAAGAAGGCCCAATGGCTGCAGAGCCATTTTCTTCTACTATAAATTGGGTTCTTCACCCGTGTCTCAGCAGATCCTCAGATCAGTATTGATATGTGAGGGATTTCTTAGGGAAAACTCTCAGGATCAACATCTTGGGTAGGGAAGGGAAAGGAAAGGAGGCAACCAGGACTGGTCAGAGGAAGTTGGATAGTCTCAAGGGTATTCTCAAATAACTTGATGGGAAGTTCTGAAACTAGTATTACTCCACATTGCAACAAGGGAACTTGATTTTTATGTTCTTGCGTTGATTGTCACTGGATGCAGGCTGCCCCTGGGAAGGAGGTGCTGCCTAGGTTAAGAAGCTGTCTTCAGCTGAAACAATTTCTGGAGATAAGTGACAATTGAGAGCTGTCAGCCATGGTGATCCCCAGAGGATCAGATCCTTCAGTCCTGGAGGAACACCTGTGGAGCACACCACAGTGTTTAGTTCTCCAGGTGATGGTGAGACCCCAGAGCCATGAATTTTGGACTGAGCCTCAATGTGGGGCCAGTGGATAAGAATATATTTTTTCCAGAAGATTCTACAAGAAAAATCTGGAGATAAGTATATATATATATGTTTGTGTGTGCATATATATGTATGTATATATAAAATTATATCTATATATTACTCCTAACTGTATTCTATATTGAAATGAAATTATAGAACTGCTTTTCCTTGTTTTCTACCTATTTGATGGCATATTATTGTCCTTTTATGACTTCTTTATTTTTCAAGTCTAAGCTTGATTTTTTTTTTACCCTAGCTTTACTTTTATGAAAATATTGAGAAAATAGAAAGGTTTCTGTTGGGCTTCCCTCCAACCCTTAGAGATGTTCTGAGGCCCCTTTGAAGACACTTAGAAGATCTTGGAGTAATTTCTCAAAAATTTATTGTTAAATAGCCAGAATCAGAAATGGTAGCCAATAATGCTAGGGGCTTGTGCATGTTATTGGCTTGGGATTTAACACATTTTGTAGGGAAATCTTGTATATGGTAAAGTTTGTAAGCCTAAAAGAATATTGCATCCTTATGCATGTAATGGTTGATTTTGTTTCAACTTGGGTATGCCAAAGGTACCCAGATATTTGGTTGAACATTTCTCTAGATGTTTCTGGGGAGATAATTTTTTGATATGATTGAATAAGTGAGCTTTCCCTGGAGCAGATTTCCATTCATATTATGGGCAGAACTCATTTAGTCTATCAAAGGACTTAATAGAGAAAAAACAGGCCTCCCCAATGAAAAGGGAATTCTGCCAGCAGACTGCCTTTAGATTGAAACTATAATTCTTCTCTTGTGTATGTTTCTGTATCTCATGTCTTTGTCCATTCATCTGTTGATGGGCAATTATGTGGCTTACATATTTTTGGCTATTGATATTTTCTGTTGTGTTTTTTTCCTATTTTGTTTATTTTAATGTCTGTTCTTTATTATTTCCTTCCTCCTACTGATTTTGGACTTGGTTTCTTCTAGCTCCTTTACATGATAGTTTAGTTGTCTATTTCAAGTTTTTCTTATTTGTTAAAATAGTCTTATGTCACTAAAAACTTCCAGTTTAGAACTGCTTTCACTGTGTCCCATAGATTTTAGACAGTTGTGCTTTCATCTTTATTTATCTCAAAGTTTTATGATTTGCCTTTTGGTTTCTTCATTGATGCATTAGTGTTTTAGTAGCATGTTGCTTACTCTCTGCATGTTTGTGTTTGTCCCATTTTTCTTCCATAATTGACTTCTAGTTTCATTCCATCTTTGGTGGAAAATGGCTTGATACAATTTCTATCCTTTAAATTTTGTTCAAACTTGTTTTGTGGCCTAGAATGTGATCTATTCTGGACAACTTTCCATGTACAGCTGTAAAGAATGTTTTCTGCTGTTTTGGATAGAATGTCCTATATCTGAACTTAATGTCTCTTAAGTTCGGCTGACCTAGTGTGTCATTTAAAACAACTGTTATCTGTTGATTTTCTATCTGACTCATCTGTCCATTGATGTAAATAGGTGTTAAAGTTCCCTACTATTATTGTATCATGTCAAGTTCTTATTTTATGTCTGTTACTATCTCTGTGCTATATTTAGGTACTTCTATATTATATACTTCTATATCATGCATATGTACATATCTTATAATACACTGAGTTGGTCAGAAATTTCATTTGGATTTTTCTGTAACATCTGTAGAACCCAATATACCAATATATATTACACACATATATGTTATAATATATTATGTCATATATATTATGTAATAACAGATAAAAGATGTTAATTAATGTTATATTCTCCCAGTCTTCAATCCTACATCTCTTGCTTGGGGCATTCAGTCCATTATTATTTTGGGGGCTGGAGCTAGGTTTTTTGTTTTTTGTTTGTATGATTATTGCTTTACAATATTGTGAGGTTTCTGCCATACGTCATCATGAACCAACCACAAGTATACACATGTCCTGTCCCCCTTGAACCTCTCTCCCATCTCCCACCCCATCCCACCCCTCTATGTTGTCACAGAGCACTGGGCTGAGCTCCCTGCATTACACAGCAAACTCCTACTGGCCATCTGCTTCACACACGGTAATGTTTCTATTTCCATGCTACTCTCTCAATTAGTCCCTCCCTCTCCTTCCCACACTGCGTCCACAAGTCTGTTCTCCATGTCTGCATCTCCACTGCTGCCCTGCAGGTTCATCAGTGCCACCTTTCTAGATTCCATACACAGGCATTACTATACAATATTTGTTTCTCCTTCTGGCTTACTTCACTCTGTATAATAGGCTCTTGGGCTCTTTTTTATAGCTGAGTAATACTCCATTGTATATATGTGGCAAAATTTCTGTTCCATTCATCTGTCCATGGACATCTAGGTTGCTTCCGTGTCCTACATGCTGTAAAAAGTGCTGCAACAAACAATGGGGCACATTCATCTCTTTCAGTTATGGTTTTCTCAGGGTCTATGCCCAGTAGTGGGTTTATTGGGTCATATGGTAGTTCTATTCCTAGTTTTTTTAAAGAATCTCCATACCTTCTTCCATAATGGTTATGTCAATTTACATTCCTCCCAGCAGTGCAAGAAAGTTCCCCTTTCCTCCACATCCTCTCCAGCATTTATTGTATGTAGATATTTTAATGATGACCATTCTGACCGGTGTGAGGTGATACCTCATTGTAGTTTTGATATGCATTTCTCTAATAATGAGTGGTGTTGAGCATCTTTTCATGTCTTTGTTGGCCATCTGCATGTCTTCTTTGGAGAAATGTCTGTTTAGGTCTTCAGCCCATTTCTGACTGAATCATTTGTTTTCTGCTGTTGAGCTGCTTGTATATTTTGGAGATTAACCCTTTGTCAGTTGTTTCATTTGCAATTATTTTCTCCCATTCTGAGGGTTGTCTTTTAATCTTGTTTATTGTTTCCTTTGTTGTGCAAAAGCTTTTAAGTTTAATTAAGTCCCATTTACTTACTTTTATTTTACTCTAGGAGTAAAACATTACTCTAGGAGGTGGGTCAAAGAGGATCTTGCTGTGATGTATGTCAAAGAATGTACTGCCTATATTTTCCTCTAAGAGCTTTATAGTTTCTGGCCTTACATTTAAGTCTTTAATCCATTTTTTTGGATTAAAAAAAAGTTTATTTTTTGTATGATGTTAGAAAGTGTTTTAGTTTCATCCTTTTGCATATAGCTGTGAAGTTTTCCCTGCACTGCTTATTAAAGAGTCTGTCTTTTCTCCATTGTATATTCTTGCCTCCTTCTGTCAAAAATAAAGTGTCCATAGATGTGTGGGTTTAGCTCATTGATTTTTAAAGTGGTAATTGATAGGTACATAGGTACATACTTACTGCTGTTTTGTTTCTGGTTGTTTTTGTAGTGCTCTGTTTGCTTCTTCTGTTTGCTTTTTCTTTTGTGGTTTGATGATTTTATTTAGTAGTACCCTTGTGTTCCTTTCTCTCTAGTTTTTTGTGTATCTGTTTTAGGTCTTTGACTTGTGCTTACCATGTGTTTCATATATGTTAACCTACAACTATATCCAGTTTTTAAAAACTGTTAAGTTCAAACACACCCTAAAAGATCTACATTTTGAACTCTTCTCCCCTGCATTTTATTTTTTTTATCATTACTTAGTCTCCTACATGTCTATTTCTTAACTGTTAAGAACATACAATGCAGTGTATTTTATAATTTTCTTCATTTGCTCTTCATTTTCAGTTATTTAAGTGTTTGATCCAGACTTTACTATATACTTGCCTTTACTAGTGGAAGTTTTCATTTCCTGTAAATTCTTGCTTCTTGTTGTAGCCTTTTCCACTTGGAAAAGACCCTTTGTCAACTCATGTAGGGGTGGTTTATTATTGATGAAGTCTTTTGCTGTTTCCTTGTCTGGAAAGTTCTTTATCTCTCCTTCAAAATAACAGCCTTACTGAGTAGAGTTCCCTAGGTTGTAGGATTTTCCCTTTTATCACTTTAAATATATCATGCCAGTACCTTTTGACCTAAATTCTAATTTTTTTTCTGCAAAAAGTCAACTAACAGCCATATGTGGAATCCCTTCTATATGACTCTGTATTTTTCTTTTGCTTCCTTTAGAACTCTCTCTTCATCATAAAATTTCCATTTTATGATAATTATATATCTTAGTGTGTATTTCTTTGGCTTCATCTTATTTGGAACTCTCTTTTCTTTCTGTACCTGTATATCTGTTTCCTTCTTTATGTTTGGAAAGTTTTCAGGCATAATTTAATCAAATACATTTTCTATCATTTTCTACTTCTATTCTTCTGGAACTCCTGTAATACAAATGTTAGTATGCTTGATGTTTTCTTAGAGGTCCCTTAATCTGTTCTCATTTTTAAATTTTATTTTTCCTCTTGGTTTTCTGATTAGGTGATTTCTATTGTTTTGTCTTCCAGATCACTTATGTGTTCTTATGTATCCCTAAATCTGCTTTTAATTTCTTCTAGAGTGTTTTTCATTTCAGTTATTGTATTCTTCACATCTGACTGATTCTTTTTTATGTTTTCTAGTTCCTTGATAAAAATTTCACTGTGTGCATCTTTTCTTTCCCCTAGTTCAGTTAGCATCCCTTTTACTAATGATTTGAACTCTTTTTCTGGTAACTTATTTATCTCTGTCTCATTAGTTGCTTTTTCAGATATTTTTTTTGTTCTTTCATTGAAACAAGCTCCTCTATTCAGTTTGCTTGCCTTTCTCTATGAAATAAGGTAAAATAGTTCACTATGGGAGCATTCATATGCAGTCTATGTGTGCCCAGTGGCTTTGGTGGGAGAGGTGGATCTGAGATGAACACATGTCATGTCTTCCCCAGGCTGTGCTGGAAGCTTTTTTCTTGGTGAGAGATGGGGCTGAAGATGGAGGTGCTGGGTCATGAGCCAGTGGTGAATTGGGGCTTCTCTGATGCTCCGTGACCAACATTGCCCTATTGAGAGGTAGACTGTGTTACAATGTTCTAGAGTAGAAGCCCTGAGGATTGGGTCCAAGTTGCTCCTGTTCCTTTAAAGTGTGCACCCTTCCCCATCCCGGAAATGGCACGTTCACCCCAGAGGGGAACAGCAGTTCAGCCAGAGTGGCTGGAACAGGTGCTTGGTGTGGGCCAGGCTGCGTCCTGCATTCTGGTCCTGGCACACCAGCCAGAGCTCCAGACGTCTCTCAGTCAGCTGACCCTGAGGCGCCAGCAATGGTTGCTTCTCCACATCCAGAGTCAGTGCCAGGTCTGAGAGCCCTCCTTGGCAGTGGCAGGCTTTCACCCTGCTGAGGACCATCCTTGCAAGAGGGTCTGGAGTTGTTGTCTGGTGTGGGCCAGTGTGCGTGCTTAGTAGGTTGCAGGAAGTTGGCCTGAGTCCCAGGTAGTTTCTACTTTTTTTGCTTTGTCCCAGGAGTAAGCAAGTAAGTGCACACTCTTCATGAGTGAAACTTTTTATTTTCTACAGCCCTCCTATTAGTCCCACTGGTTTTCAAACCAGCTAAGGGGCTCGTCTTGCCAGTACTTTTCTCCAGGCTGGGGGCCCAGTGTGTGGTTTGAACTGCTCAGTCTCCAGGGAGAATCTCTGTGCCTGTGTAATCCCCCTCCTCTTCTGGGTCCCCTTCAGGTGTACAAGTCCCAAACCCATCACTTCTGTTTTCTTCCTACCTGACTCCAGGCGAATCTTTATTTACAGCCTTGGTTGTAGAAATCTTTCCGCCAGTCTCCTGTTTGTTTTAGTGAGAATAGTTCCACACTGTAGATGTACTTTTGATGTCTTTGGGGGTGGGGGTGGGGGAAGTGAGCTTAATTTTCTTCTACTCTGCCATGTTGATCCCTAACTAGCTGTAAACTTTTAACAGAAGAGAAAGAATAGAAATAAATTAAGCATTAAACTCAAGAAATTTGAGAAAATATACCATGAGTGTCTAAATCCCTTGTGTCTTTGAAGTTGTGGATTGTTAACTCTGGCATGGCAGCCTTGTCATTGTGTGTGATCATTGCTACACTTTTCCTAATCATAATTCTCTTAATTATATTTTCTGGGTCCTCATTGACTATGACATTAGCTGTCATTCTGTCATCTTAGTTTTGAAGATTTTATCTTCAGAGCATTGTGTCTGTGGTTTCCTGGTGCTCTCCCAGAAGGCTGAATGGAGCCTGGGTGGTGTAGGTGCAAAGCCAGGCTTCAGCCTCCTAGAGGTTTGGTGGGTGACCTCCTACATGTAGCGGAGGTTGCTCCTGTCTTCGTACTTAGAAATACTTAATTTTTAAATGAATAAAACTAAATGTACCCAACTTAAAATTAGCTGAGATGATTCTTTTAGAGTAACACTTCACAGAAATGAAATTTTTTTCTTTTTCGTTTTGTTTTATTTAAAAAAATAGAGATGAAATTGACATTAAGATTAATCATTTTGCAGTGAACATTCAGTGACATTTAGAATATCAGTGTCATGCAGTCATCACCTCTATCTAGTTTCGAAATGAAATTCTGAGACAATTATAACTTGCACCATGCTCCAGCCAAAAACAGATTTTCAATTTTTCTAATATTCGTTATTGCTTATTTATTATTGATTAAAGTTATTTTATTATTATGCTAATATCTTAAGTGAATTAATAAAATCAATTATTTCATTCATAGCCTTTTATATTTGTGCATGTAGCTGAAAAGGGAAGCTAGTAGGTTTTTTTTGGTTCCTTCACCCATGAAATCTCTTTTAGCATTGTGTTTATCTAGCTAGGTTTCTGGGCAAAGCAGGCATAAGAAATAATTCTTCTGATACACATCTATTCTGTCTTCCAGAAAGAGACTCTGTCAGGGTATTCTACCTACATATGTCTTTGCCATTCATCGTCTGTTCCCCCAGAAGATGAGTAAAGTCCTCAGAATCATATTAGAGGTGACCATAAATCTCTAGAGTCTTCTGTGAATCCTAACAAAGAATTTTACTCTGTTGTCTTAAATCTTTTTAATCTCTTTGAAAGGAAATCATTCTCAATCTGTACAGTCTGGTATTTTACTAATTTGCTTACTTATTTAACATATATTTTCCAGAGCTTATTAAATGTCAAAACTGTGCTGGATGCCAAGTATTTATTAATAATAATACAAGGTGATATGAGACTGGATACTGTGGGATCTAACAGACTGTTCTTGTCCTAAGCTATGTTGTGGTGAAAAAAATCTCAAGGTTTCAGTGGCTTAATTCCACAAAGTTTCATTTCTCACTCATGTTATAGTCTTACAAGTCTACCATCATGAAATTCTCTGCTTTCAGCTGTATAAACAAGTGAGAGAATTTGGAGATGTTCTACTAAGTTGTAAATCCTTCAGATGAGAGTGATGTCATTATTCCCAGCAAGTGGACTGAAGCAAGTCACAAAGCCCTGTCTTATAGCAGGAAATTCTGGAAAAACATTGATGAGCATGGGGAGTATGTGGTGGTTGCTCTTGTTTCTGCCACACTCAATGCAGGGATCAAGAGATATTTTTTTGAGGAAGAGACATTTATTCCATCTAACACATCAGACAAGAGTAACAGTAATCAGAAAAATAGGTGGGAAAGCATTTTAGGCAGAGGGAACTATGCATATGGAGACTATGAGATGGGAAAGAGCCTGATACATTTGAGAAATTGAAAGATGACCAGTGTGGCTGTAATGTAAAAAGAAGTAGCACAGTGAGAGCTCATGTTAGAAAACAGGCAGAAGGTAGATCAGGCAGGATCAGGGCTTGCAGGCACTGTTAAACATTTCTGATCCTTCATACTAAATGTAATAGAAATCCCCTGCAGAATGTTTAGCAAGGGAGTGACATTGTGACCTTTGTATTTTAAAACATCACCCTGACTGCAAAGTGAAGGTATTATTGGAGAGGATAAGAATAGGGCTGGGAGACCATTTAGGTGTTTTTCAGAAGTCCAGGAGAGAGGCAGTAGTGACTGGGATAAAGAAAGGAGCTATGAAAGTCAAAACACATGCACTTGAGAAGTCTAGGAAGTAGAGGTGGGTGATTGAATGTGGAGGATGAAGAAGAACATCTTAGTGATGGCAGTAGGTTTCTTTCAAGAGCAACTATTGAGCCAGGAAATGTAGGGAGCACAATAAGCAGATTTTTCAGGTATAGGAGTAAGCAGTGGGAAGTGAGTAATTGTATGTTCAGTCCTAGACACAAGGAGTTGGAGTTGCTTGTTCGATGTCTAAAAGGAGATATTGATGAGTAAATTAGACAAATTTTTATGGAGTTTCAAATAAAGGTCTGGACTGGAATTACACACTGGAAGTCCTTGATTTATAAGTGGTAATTAAAACCATAAAGGATGCTAGGAGTGCTTCAAAGGAGACAAGATGTCTTGAGATGACTCTGAGAAACTTTAGGAGTTAAACATTAGGAAGAGGAGGAATAGGCCAAAGAGAGTGAGAAGGAATAATAGAGAAGAAAGAGGAAAACCAGAGGGTGAGGCTGCATGAAGGGAGGGGAGAGCACTTTTCACAGGATTCCTTTGTGAGGACGGTTGATTGAGGGTCAAGTCTGATGTCAGAAAATGTGATTTGATCAGGCAGATAGAGGTCTTTAATGACCTGATCAGAAAAAGAATGGCTTCGATGGAAAATAACTGTTTTCAGTGTCGAGGTGAACTTTCAGGCATGCCTGGTAGTTTCCCTGAGCAACTCCTCTAATAACTGGATTTTTTAAACTAAATGTTTTAGAAAGCTTTCAGTAGAGCAAAGCAATGTTAACAGAACTGAAAATGTCACTGCTTCAGCACACAGCAGATTGACACAATGGATACAGGTTTCCAAAATTGAGTGCATAATGACATTTTAGAGAAAGTTTCAAAATGACTATGCCATCAGTACAATTATGATATGAAATTGAAGTCATCTATCTTCTTAGTCTGCTTTTTATTGGTCTTAAATGCACTGTTTCTGATTTGCTTTTCAATTTAACATGAAGGTGCAGAAAGCTAAAGAGGCTAAAACAGAAACTGTGAAGGGGATGAATTGGAGAAATGGCCCTAGGAGGCAAAATTAGTGTTGTCTAGCCTGTGTAAGAAAATGAGAAGGGGTCACCCTGTGATTCTTCAGTCACAACTGTAAAGAAGTACAGAGAGAATGCTGACTAGTGGCTTTTCTTTTCCATGGAGAGTCAGAGGAAGATGAATTGAGCTAGGATTGCTGTAAGAGATAATTGGTTTGATGATAAGAGCTTTTTGACCGTAAGTGATTTAAAAACTGGAGAAGCCTATGAAGAGGAGTACCAGATTTCCCATCTTACACGACATTTAGCAGAAAAGTTGGCAAGTCTTTTGGGTTTCTGTCATGAGTTTTCTCTGGAAATGGGAGGTCTTCATGCATCTCTGTGGACATCCCTGATAAGAGAAATAAACAGGTGAATGAGGCCCCTGACTAGGACTGTTGGACTTTGCTGATTTTCTTCTCATAGCATCTTTCAACCATGCCTTTATGAAGGTTGAGGACCCTTAGAAACTCTCTTTGGGGAGGGAGGCCTGGGATTTGGGACCTTTTCAGTTTCTGCTTATGCCCTATTGATTGAAGTAGATTCAGTACGTAGTAGACTGCATTCTGACCTTCTCTTATAAACCTGGCTCATTTTCTTCTGTAAGAACTTTCCTTGTGTGCCAGTTTCCCCAAGATCACTAGCATTTCTCATTACTTCTTTACTTTAACATCCAAAAAACCAATCATCTGAGTCTGTGGCTCTTGTGAGCCTAGGAAGTCGACTCCTCCTTAAAAGGATGGAGATGCTGGGTCTCTTTGTTGGCCACACTTCCCTTTGAGCCACTGCTCTGGGCTTCTCTGCCTTTTATTTTTTGCCTGCCTGCAGGAAGCTTTTCCACACTGTTGAGATGCTTCCCTACTCTTCCTCACCCTGTACGTGGCTATAGCCCTTCCTTTATATAGTCTTCACCTGATGGGTACAAAAGGTTTTAAATAGACTTTACTGAGTTTTAGGGAGGCAAGGAGGGTGAGAGAAGTGGATTATGCTGCAGAAAAGGCAAACAACCCTGGCAGCACATGTTGCTGCCTCTGGGGTCTATCCATGTGCAACGTATGTACCACACACCAACTCTGTTTTCTTCTTGGCTCTGGGGTGCAGCCATGTTACTAGGAGGCATTGATCTTCCAGTATGAACTTTTATTTTCTTATCTTTACTTTCTCAACCCTATTTTCCCATGTCTCACAACCCCATCCCCTTTCCTTATGTGCCTTATAAGGACACGGTAAGCAGGTCATCCCCTAACTGTCAACCTTTTACATTATTTTTGCAGAGCAATTTTAAATTTAGTTGACTGTTGACTCAACTGTGCAGTTCCAGAATAGCCTTTGCTTTCCTTTGCAGAGTGAAGCACATTCAGTGATGCTATTTTATATTTTTCATCAGTAGAGCCCTGGCTCTTAAAAGATCTTCACAACTTTGAGATGAAAAATTATTCTTAAAGACTCTGAAGGTCCCAAATCATCTTATTAATCTTGTGTTTATGTACCTAAGCTTCACTTTCCATGAGTCAGTTTCTGCCTATTTCAGCTAGAAAATTTTTCTCTAAAAATAAAAATTTTTTTTTTCCAGGAAAATGCATGTGTGTGTATCTGTGTATTTCCAGAAGCTAAAAATGTCTCCCCATTGGGTTAATACTCCTGATGTTGCATAGTCTACCTTATAGTGGTGCTTGGTAGAGAGAATTTTAAGACAAAAGCATATTCATACACAACCTTTTTTTTTTTCCATTTATTTTTATTAGTTGGGGGCTAATTACTTTACAATATTGTAGTGGGTTTTGTCGTACATTCACATGGATCAGCCATGGATTTATAAGTATTCCCCATCCCGATCCCCCTTCCCACCTCCCTCTCCACCTGATTCCTCTGGGTCTTCCCAGTGCACCAGGCCCGAGCACTTGTCTCATGCATCCAGCCTGGACTGGTGATCTGTTTCACCCTAGATAATATACATGTTTCGGTGCTGTTCTCTCGAAACATCCCACCCTCGCCTTCTCCCACAGAGTCCAAAATTCTGTTCTGTACATCTGTGTCTCTTTTTCTGTTTTGCATATAGGGTTATCATTACCATCTTTCTAAATTCCATATATATGCATTAGTATACTGTATTGGTCTTTATCTTTCTGGCTTACTTCACTCTGTATAATGGGCTCCAGTTTCATCCATCTCATTAGAACTGATTCAAATGAATTCTTTTTAATGGCTGAGTAATATTCCATGCTGTATATGTACCACAGCTTCCTCATCCATTCGTCTGCTGATGGGCATCTAGGTTGATTCCATGTCCTGGCTATTATAAACAGTGCTGCGATGAACATTGGGGCGCACGTGTCTCTTTCAGATCTGGTTTCCTCGGTGCATACACAACCTTTTAAAGGATCCTGGGGAGGAATTTAAGAGTGAACTTCGCTCCTAGACTGCCACATCCATCAGTCTCAAGTCCTGTTGATAATGGCTCCTTAATGTCTTTCAAATATATCTCTTTGATCCATCCTGCAGTTACCTGTTTGAAGACCGTTTCTGCTATTTTTATATTCCCAGCTCCTAATTAATATTGGCAAATAAGAGATGCTCATTCAAAGATTGTTGCATGATTGGAGGCACAGAGGAATGAATGAGAAAGAACTAACGATGCTAGAAATTTGAGGGTGGACTCCTAGGAAAGTAGAACTCAAGGGACTCCCTTTTTTTCCTCTACAGAAAGATTGGAGAGGATAAGGGAAGTACATGCAGGACTCAAGAGAACAAAGTAAAATTGCAAAAGGTAGAATATAAAGGCTGTAATGGGTTTTTATAAATCTGTTGAGCAGGAGAGGGGAAATGTGGTTGAAGTTCCTGTGTAAAGATAGATTTATGTATAAGTTAAACTTGAGCTATTAGCAGAATGAGGGACTAAATATAACCAGAGCTATACTCTTTGCAAACCCATGGACTGTAGCCCACCAGGCTCCTCTATCACGAAATTCTCCAGGAAAGAATACTGGAATGAGTAGCCATTCCCTTCTCAAGGGGATCTTCCCCACTTAGGGAATCAAACCCGGGTCTCCCACATTGCCGAAGGATTCTTTACCATCTGAGCTACCAGGGAAGCCCATTAAATGCTCACTTTAACATAATACTAAGCATGTCATGAACATTTTAGTCTTTACCTCAACACTGTACAGGTAGTTATTAGCATTATCCCCATTTAATAGATGGAGAATTTGAGACATAGAGAAATGAATTAACTTGCCTAGGGTCACATTACTAGAGAAGGATGGAATTGGGATTTGAACCCAGATTTGTCTGAATCTAGATATTGTGCTCTCAGCTTCTATAGCATGTTGAGTATAAATACTGCTAATACCCTGTATCTCCCTAATCTTAGTGTGGCTAAATTATGCTTGGAAGAAGGAAATAGCATAAAGGAAGGGGTGTAAGTTTAAAGATAAGTAAAAAAATGCAGGGAGAGAAGGGGCTCTAGGCAGTCTTAACTCATTTCACAACCTTGCCTAGGGATGCCTTAATTTTTGTGTGTAGGCTAAGTGTTTTACAATTGACTGTATACCAGGTAAACACTTAATCCTCCCCTTTTGTCACCAAATTCATTTTACAGATGAAGAAGCTATGGTTCAGAGAGCTAGCACCTTGTTAAAGACTCATGCAGCTAATACCTTAAAACTGAGATTCAAGCCCTGACCTAAAGACTACGTTCTTGCCATAACTTGTGTGTAATAGCAAACATTTATCATAGGTATGGTGATCACAGATCTAGTCAAAGCTATACTAGGAGCCCCTGTTCTTGAGTTTCTTTGAGTATTCTTTTTGCCACCAGAATAAACTGCCTTTTTACATTTCAGCGACATTCTTTGAGCAAGACTATCTCCATATCTGTACTCCATTCAAGGGTGAGCCTTAAGGCCGCTCTGTCTTCTGGGTAAAGAGCATCACAAAGTTCCCCACCTTGGACTCTGATCCATTTTCTTTGGTGGTGCCAGGTGTGTGGACTTGGGCATTGTTGACTTGCCTGCAGGCTTTCTGTGAGACTTTTGGGAAAACTGCCTGTCAACTGCGTTAAAATGAAGTCTAATTATTCTCCATTCTGCTGTGACAGACATCACAGTGATGGTATATTTGCATTTAAATACTGCAAATATTTAACATGAATTACATACTAAATATTTGAATTTGTGCATGCAAAATGTCTGTCTCTGGGATAGCTCATATCTGCTGAGTTGTAGAATTCTGGGGTTTTATGAAACACTGACAAAATTAAACTAACTTGGGAACAACAGTCAGACTGTCTAAATTATATATGTATTATTGTCCCTCATTTGCATGACCAATTATAGGGAAGTTCCTTATTGTAAAATGTAATAATTTTATATAACTGCAGCAGCTTCAGCAGTTTTGAAGGAGGTTTCCCTAGCAGAACACAGTCTCAGGGAAAACAAATTATGTTGATTTACTAGCAATTCTGCAAATGGGTTGTCTGGGGGAATCGGGGGGAGTCTTTATGGAGCACAGAGAAATGGCTCACTATTTGACATTTTAAATTGCTTGCTTGGAATATTCGAAACTGCAGACATCTAACTGCATGTGTCGCCTCTGAGGAGCCACTGTTTTTGCACTTGGATTTGGAGACTTGCTGTGTGATGATTAAGAGGGGAAAATAATACCCATTTACCCGAGCTGTAGAAGGCAGGGCTCTCTATGAACATCCAGGAAAAGCGAAGAAGAGTGAGTCTGTAGTAAATTCCTATTTAAGACAGCACTAGCCACTCTACAGTTTTGCTGAGATTGGCTTATATGAATGTTCTCATTAAATGAGCAGCGTGAGAAGGGAAGGCACTTGCCAGCTTAGAAATCTCTTAGTCTCATAAAATCCAGGACAGGATGGGCTTTAGAGATAATCTCAGCTGTGCTGCTGTTCACCGTGCAGGCAGGAGCCCCGAGAAGTGAAATTCCTGTCCAGGAGGCCCCAGCTGTGTGCTGGCGGAGCCAAGGCTGAATCTCCCTGCTTAGGACGTCAGGTCCCATCAGGGGGGCGATTTCTGGCTGTTGGATGATGCTGAACATGGCTTTGTAGCTCTGGATGGCATTTTGTTTCTTTTCTATGGCATTTTGAAACTGAGAATGGCATTTTAGGGCGGCCCGTTGTGCCCAGCTGCTGAAGCAGATCAGCGAGGTGCTTGCTTGACAGAGCATCTCATGCTGAAGCTACCCATGAGGCGGTGTGGCCTCTCAGATGGTCTTGTGTTCCCAGCACCGAGAGTGCCCTTCTTCTGTTTTACGCTGAAGATGTAAATGGGGATGACAGGCTTGGGGGCTGCTTTCTCTCTGACTAAACATTTGAGAAAACTTGACCGTCTTCAGGGAATTCCCGGCCTGGATTCAGGAAGTGCTATTGCTCTAGGGTGGCCTTAGCCTGCAACAGCCTGAAGCGTGATTGTGGTCTCTGGTCAGAGATGGAGGTCGGCCGCGTCAATGAGACCGCTGAACCCCAGCTGCTAGCCCACGGCGAGGTGTGGGCCAGGGGGCAGTGACGCCACTCTTCCTGCCAGCTATGTGATACATTTCCACACTGAGATGGAAAGTTAGTGTGAAATAAGGGAAGTGTTTCTTTGGAGGGAAAAGGGCACGTGTGGACAGACACGTGGGAGGGATGGAGAGAGCCGTGCCCGCGTAGTGGTTTGAACCACTTCGGTGGGACATTGCTTCCGGGTTTCTGGTTCTGAATCTATGTTTGGTTTATCTCAGGATCCTCCCATGTGTGTGCGCATCATAGCCAAGATGGATTCTAGTGAAAAGGCCTATGGGTTGGCATCACTTATTCGGGGGAGATGCCCCCTCGCTTTTTGACTTCCAGCAGGCCTTTCTGTGTATGTGTAGTCAGGAAGGTCTTCTTGACTTTGAGAAAGAGAAATATGCGGTCTTTTTATCTTTTATTTGGGCAGGGTCCAGCTGCTTTCTCGATCCTGCTGTTAAGGGGTTTCTCTCCACAGGGAACATGCTCCAGGTGCTCACTCTAGGGCCCATCCGTCTCCTGCCTCACTGCTAATAAGCTTTTACTTATTTCTTTAACCAGAAGCAGGCTTTTAAAAACGGGGAAAAAAAATTGTTTTTCTATCTGCTAGATGTGTTTAACTTTTTACTGTATTACTCATGTGGGACTTTGACGTGACATTTTATCCTATTTTTGTTTTATACCAGATTAGAAAATTATAGAGGATAGAGTATTCATCTGAAATAGCTTTCATCTCCTTCCCTGCTCAGCACAGCAGTGCCTTTCATGAAGAGGGTCCTATGAAACATTGCTAAGTGAGTGGATATAGCCCTAACCATCTCTACCCCTACACACCCCGCATGTTTTCCGTGTGTGTGGCTGTGGGAGCAGGTTTCTGCTCCCAGTTTCTCTTCCTCGTGGATGTCGTGGGTAACGGCCTGGAGGTCTCTGCTTTGTCCCTACCATCCCTTTACTCCCTGGTTTCTTTTTCCAAGACGTGTATAATAAAGAGAGATTTCAAAGATATCCCCTAGAGCGGGGTGCACATCAATTTTCTCATCTCTAAATTCAGAAACTCAGTTTAAAAAAAAACAAAACACTTTTTTTTTTTCCCACTGTTCACACAGTGCTATTTCTAGTGAGTTTACTTAATGGGAAATACAGTTACCATTAATTTTAGAGAATTAGGCCCCTTTTTTATGACCCTGCAATTTTTTTTTTATTTATACTGGTTTTTCAAGAATCTTGTCAGAAAAATGAACCGTTTTTAGTTTTTATGGAACTATACCTTTCTTCTGGGGCTTCCCAGGTGGTGCTAGTGATAAAGAACCTGCCTGTCAATACAGGAGTTGCAGGAGAAGCAGATCTTCCCTGAGTTGGAAAGATCCCCCAAGGGAGGAAAATGTCAACTCGCGCCAGTATTCCTGCCCAGAAAATTCCTTGGACAAGAGGAACCTGAGGACCTACAGATCATGGGATCACATGGCTGAGTGACGGAGCCCACCATTCTTCTACCCCAAGTTTAAACTTTTGTAGAACCATTATTATTCGTTTTGGCAGTTTTTCTGTTAGGTAGGTTTAAGGCCTGTATTCTGAAGGCCAATTTTGTTATTTTTATTCTTCATAAAACTTAGTCTCAGATTCATAAATAAGTTTTATAAAAGCAAAAATAAACAAATTGGACCTAATGAAACGTAAAAGCTTTTGTACAACAAAGGAAATTATAAGCAAAGTGAAAAGACAGTCCTCAGATTGGAAGAAAATAATAGCAAACGAAGCAACAGACAAAGGATTAATCTCAAAAATATACAAGCAAGTCCTGCAGCTCATTTCCAGAAAAATAAATGACCCAATCAAAAAATGGGCCAAAGAACTAAACAGACATTTCTCCAAAGAAGACATACAGATGGCTAACAAACACATGAAAAGATGCTCAACATCACTCATTATCAGAGAAATGCAAATCAAAACCACAACGAGGTACCATTACACTCCAGTCAGGATGGCTGCTATCCAAAAGTCTACAAGCAATAAATGCTGGAGAGGGTGTGGAGAAAAGGGAACCCTCTCACACTGTTGGTGGGAATGCAAACTAGTACAGCCACTATGGAGAACAGTGGGAAGATTTCTTAAAAAACTGGAAATAGAACTGCCATATGACCCAGCAATCCCACTCCTGGGCATACACACAGAGGAAACCAGATCTGAAAGAGACATGTGCACCCCAATGTTCATTGCAGCACTGTTTATAATAGCCAGGACATGGAAGCAACCTCGATGCCCATCAGCAGACAAATGGATAAGGAAGCTGTGGTACATATATACCATAGAATATTACTCAGCCATTAAAAAGAATTCATTTGAATCAGTTCTAATGAGATGGATGAAACTGGAGCCCACTATACAGAGTGAAGTAAGCCAGAAAGATAAAGACCAATACAGTATACTAACACATATATATGGAATTTAGAGAGATGGTGATGATAACCCTATATGCAAAACAGAAACAGAGACACAGATGTACAGAACAAACTTTTAGACTCTGAGGGAGAAGGTGAGGGTGGGATGTTTCGAGAGAACAGCATCAAAACATGTATATTATCTAGGGTGAAACAGATCACCAGCCCAGGTGGGGTGCATGAGACAAGTGCTCAGGGCTGGTACACTGGGAAGACCCAGAGGGATCGGGTAGAGAGGGAGGTGGGAGGGGGGATCGGGCTGGGGAATACATGTAAATCCATGGCTGATTCATGTGAATGTATGACAAAACCCACTACAATATTGTAAAGTAATTAGCCTCCAACTGATAAAAATAAATGGAAGAAAAAACTGAAAAAAAAGTTTTATAATAAAGTGAAAAATCCTCCCAAATTCTGTGTATACTCTATGTATGGTTCTATCTGAGAACAGAGTCATCTGAGCATACCCTTACTTTATAACTCAAAGCAGGATTTTAGTGAGTCATTCCAGTGTGCATGGAGGAGGAGGAATGTGAGGGGGTAGAGCCAGAGACCAAACTGGATTAACATGTCACCAAAAAGAGGGAAGTGAAGCGAAAAAGCTTAACTTGGAGAAGAAGCGAGAACAGGAAGAAAGATGATTGTGTAGAGACTGACTCTGACTGTGTGCTTAGGATACACTAGGAATTACAGCTTCTATGAGAGTCGTTATCTGGGAGAGGGAAGGAGTAAGTTTGTCTTTGTTACATAACTACTGAGGGGCACAGTTGGACTGGAACCTGGGGTTCTGTCCAGAGGTAGCCAGGAGGGACCTAGCATCCTATCAGGTCCTTAAAAATGGCGCTGAACTGTTGAAACTCCTTATTTTCTAGGCATTGAAAAGGCTGAAATAATTTCATTCTAATAATTTTACAAACTAGAAAACATAGGAATCCAAGGAACAAATATTTATCCTTGAAGATGAACTCATGTTTAAAAACTACATATTACATAGCAAGATTGAGCAGATACAAACAACAGGGTACTTAGTATTCTAAGATCTAAGCATTTTAAATCAGAAAGAAACTATGAAATAAGAAAATTTAAAGTAATTGGAAAGATAAAGAGTAAATACATAGCACAATGAAACATAAAATTATATAAAAATATTAGATAAAATAGAAAAGAGCAAAGCAGACATCTATGAATAAAGAACATAATCCTTCAAATTATAAGCATGAGTGAGTGATAGTTGCTCAGTCATGCCTGACTCTTTGCAACCCCATGGACTATAGCCTGCCAGGCTCCTCTGTTCATGGAATTCTCCAGGCAAGATTACTGGAGTGGGTTGCCATTTCCTTCTCCAGGATAAGCATGAGAGGTAAGTGTAATAGATTATTAGGCATAGAAGAAGAGAGACTTTGTTGAACTAATATCATTAAAGGTAAATTCCTAGGAGGTCTGACAGATAATAAAATGGAAAGATTGGGAGCAGTTAATAAAGCTGATAGAATAAGAAGTATAGAGAATGCAAGAAAGAGTATGGAGGAGAGGTAATATTTGAAGGGATCAGAATTTTGTATAACTGAGGAAAGATACAAGTTCTTTTTTTTCCATTTTTAAAAAATTTATTTATTTTTATTTTATTTAAATTTTTTATTTATTTTACTTTACAACACTGTATTGGTTTTGCCATACATTGACTTGAATCTGCCATGGGTGTACATGTGTTCCCCATCCTGAACACCCCTCCCACCTCCTTCCCCATCCCATCCCTCTGGGTCATCCCGGTGCACCAGCCCTGAGCACCCTGTATCATGCATCAAACCCGGACTTGCGATTCGTTTCACACGTGATAATTTACATGTTTCAATGCCATGCTCCCATATCATCCTGCCACGAGTTCTCATATTGAAGAAGAATCACAGTATATTCCAAGTAACATTTAAAAATCTTCTCCCTGCTGTTCAGTGCAGTTCAGTTGCTCAGTCGTGTCTGACTCTTTGCGACCCCATGTACTTCAACATGCCAGGCTTCTATCACCAACTCCCAGAACTTTCTCAAACTTGTGTCCATCGACTTGGTGATGCCATCCAGCTGTCTCATCCTCTGTTGTCCCCTTTTCTTCCCGCCTTCAATCTTTCCCAGCATCAGGGTCTTTTCCAATGAGTCAGTTCTTTGCATCAAGTGTCTGAAGTATTAGAGTTTCAGCTTCAGCATCAGTCTTTCCAGTGAATATTCAGGACTAATTTCCTTTAAGATTGACTGGTTGTAGTCCAAGGGACTCTCAAGAGTCTTCTTCAACACCACAGTTCAAAAAGCATCAATTATTCGGCATTCAGCTTTCTTTATTGTCCAACTCTCACATCCATACCTGACTACTGGAAAAACCATAGCTTTGACAGACCTTTGTTGGCAAAGTAATGTCTCTGCTTTTTAATATGCTGTCTAGATTGGTCATAGCTTTTCTTCCAAGGAGCAAGCGTCTTTTAATTTCATGGCTGCAGTCACCATCTGCTGTGATTTTGGAGCCCCCCAAAATAAAGTCTGTCACTGTTTCCATTATTTCCCCATCTATTTGCCATGAAATGATGGGAATAGATGCCATGATCTTAGTTTTCTGAATGTTGAGTTTGAAGCCAACTTTTTCACTCTCCTCTTTCACTTTCATCAAGAGGCTCTTGAGTTCTTCTTTGCTTTCTGCCATAGGGTGGTGTCAACTGCATATCTGAGGTTATTGATATTTCTCCCAACAATCTGGATCCAGCTTGTGCTTCATACAGCCTAGCATTTTGCATAATGTACTCTGCATATATAAGTTAAATAAGCAGAGTGACAATATACAGCCTTGAAGTACTCCTTTCCCATTTGGAACCAGTCTGTTGTTCCATGTCCAGTTCTAACTGTTGCTTCTTGACCTGCATACAGATTTCTCAAGAGGCAGGTCAGGTGGTCTGGTATTCCCACCTCTTGAAGAATTTTCCTTAGTTTGTTGTGATCTACAATCAAAGTCTCTGGCATAAGCAAAAAAGCAGAAACAGATGTTTTTTTCTGGAACTCTCGCTCTTTTTTCGATGATCCAGCAGATGTTGGCAATTTGATCTCTGGTTCCTCTGTCTTTTCTAAATCCAGCTTGAACATCTGGAAATTCACAGTTCATGTACTGTTGAAGCCTGGCTTGGAGAATTTTGAGCATTACTTTGCTAGCGTGTGAGATGAGTGCAATTGTGCAGTAGTTTGAGCATTCTTTGGCATTGCCTTTCTTTGGGATTGGAATGAAAACTGACCTTTTCCAGTCCTGTGGTCACTGTTTGAATTTTCCAAATATGATGACATATTGAGTGCAGCACTTTCACAGCATTGTCTTTTAGGATTTGAAAATCCTTCCTGCTCTACTCATTATCTAATATTATCATCCTCTTCATCATGAACCTCACCTTCAAAATATATCCATGATATTATAAATAATGTATCATGGGCTAAAATAGTCCCATTCTTGAGAAGTTTACAGTCATCATCAGTATTAACAGCCATCCTCAATGTTATTGGTTATATAACACGTATCAAGGGTCAGAAACCAAACTCAGTATGATAGGTCAATTACTTCCCTTACCATTAAAGTTTACTTTGTGACTTTACTCAACTAACTAGAAGATGGCATCCTATATGTCTTCTTTTGAATAAAATAAAGGCCAAATTAATTTTTATGTGAAATCTTTTATCTTTTCTGACATTCTGTTAGAAAAGCTTTTTACAAATATATAATTCAAATGGATGACCAGCACAATTAGATTGATTTAATTTAATATATTAAATAATTCACTAAACATTTATTGGTTGCCTACTGTGTAGACTAAGGTGTGTAGTTGTTCTAAAGTCTGAGTTGTGCCAATTATAGTTTATTGTCTACCAGTGTAGCTCAAGAATTAGTGCCTCAAAACAACATCCATTTATTTGCTCATAATTCTTCACATTGGCAGTATGGGTTGAGCTCAATTTGGTACATTTCATTTCTGCTCCATATGGTGCTGGTGGGACTCATGTGCATTTGGGCTGTGGCTAGGGTGTCTTAAATAGCTGGGGTGGCTGAAACAGCAGGGACTTGACTCCACAAGCTCTCATATCCTCCCAGAGCTATTTGGGCTTTTCCACATAATGGTGGGATAGTTCCCACTAGGCTAGTGCTTTACAAGCCTTTGTTGTGTTGTCTGATAATGTTCCATCTCCCAAAGCAAGTCATATGGCCAAACTCAGAATCTGTGTGTGTGTGGTGGTAGTTGTTTAGTTGTTAAGTCATTAAGTTTTTAAGTCTGACTCTTGGCACCCCAAGGGCTGTATGTAGTCTGCCAGGCTCCTCTGCCCATGGGATTTCTCAGGCAAGAATACTGGAGTGGGTTGCCATTTCCTTCTCTAGGGCATCCAGCTGACACAGTGATCCAACCCAGGGCTCCTGCATTTCAGGCAGACTCCCATATTGCAGGTGGATTCTTTACCAACTGAACCAGCAGGGAAGCTGTGTGTGTGTGTGTGTGTGTGTGTGTAATATCCAATGTGCGTAGATACTGAAAGACATAATTCCCTGGGGTCATTACTACAGCAGTTTACTTCAAGGGTAATTAAAAATCTAACTGGAGTTGAATCTGAGTTAACTAAAAATTCTATGACAAAATTTTAGTCTTATTATCCCTTTAAGATAAGAAACCTTTAGTCATTTCTTAGATCATAATAGTCCATCCGACTTAGTCCATAGGGGAATTTAGTCTAAATGGGTAGCCGATCTGAATTCTTCAGGTAAAAGCAGGTGCTCATTAAAACAGCTTCTAAGAATCTGTCCATTTTAGATGAGAGGACTGGTTTTATATAGTCCCTCAAATGTGCTTTCTTGGAGAGCTCTTCTTGGAGGTGGTGAATTATTGCTTCTGTGGAAAGATCAAGTGACTAACCTTCCATTCATATCTCACTGCCACAGGCAAAGAATCTTTTGGCCTCTTTAGAAGCTATAAGAAAGATGATGCCCTCTAGTATTAATACATTGGACAGTTCAGCCTGAAAGAATATAATTAATCATTACTTTCTGGGTCAGCTCTTGAAACAGCTCCTTTAACATCATCCATCTTTTTCTAGAAGAGATCTTTAAATTCTACTTTGTTAAAGAAAGAATAATGTGACTGTTTTTTTGTGGCGGTGGGATAAGAGTTTGGGGAGGGTATCATTTTCTTTAAGAGAGAGAGAGAGATTTTAATATAACCATATTTGTGAAAGTCCTAATGTTTTTGAGAATACTTATAGCTTCAGAGAAGGATCACATGTACAGAATGTAGTGGACGTTTGTGCCAACAACTGCTGCTGCTCTATTTCTTTGCAGCAACACTACAGTTCCATGTGGGAATTTATGTGTTTCCCGGAAAGTGGACTCTATCTCTGTGTTCTAGCTTCAGTGTTAGAACTTAAGATTGTAACTAGTCATGCCATTTTATTCCACTAGCCTCGGTTCAGATGTGGGCAGGTAACCTAAACTATTATTAGATTGAATTTGTGGGAATGAAGGGAAAATGATACTCTTTTTTGAAATATGAGGAATAAAAAGCATATAACTCTTTCTCTCAAGACTATGAAAGGGGCCAGTGCTGGATGAATGAAACCATACTGAAGGCAGAAGGACAAAATAAGGAGAAATCAGGCTCAAGATGGCAGCAGTGAACTACTGAGTCACGCTTTAGCTGAGAAACTTTTCAGTTACATAAATCAATGAATTGCTGTTTTGTTTAATGGAGTTTGAGTTGCACTCCTATTATTTATAACCTAAGCCATCCTAACTAATGACCACAAAACGCAGGTGAAATGCTCATTTTGTAAAATCCCTGGAAGGTTACACAGAAGAGGATACCTTTAAACTGTGCTTTATCACTCAGTTGTGTCCAGCCCTTTGTGACCCCATGGACTGTAGCCCACCAGGCTCTTCTATCCATGGGGATTCTCCAGGTAAGAATACTGGAGTGGGTTGCCACACCTTCCTCCAGGGGATCTTCCCAACCCAGGAAACAGTCCCAGGTCTCCTGCATTGCAGGAGGATTCTCTACCACCTGAGCCACCAGGGAAGCCCATCACTTTAAAGGATGGTGATAAAGGAGAGGGTGATTATAACCTAGGGGGACATTGCTTGACATTTGCTACCAGCAGCACCTGTGTGAGAAGTGTCTCACAGATGACATTATATGGTGCAGGAAATATCAATAATAAGAAACATCTGGAAATGAAACTATGTCCTCTTATGCTCAGTTGTGGCCAACTCTTTGCGGTCCCATGGACTGTAGCTCACCAGGCTCCTCTGTCCATGGGATTTTCCAGACAGAAATACTTGAGTGGGGTTGCCATTTCCTATTCCAGGAAATCTTCCAAACTGAGGAATTCAAACTGCCCCTCCTGTGTTTCCTGCACTGGCAGGTTGATTCTTTAACCAGAATGATAACGAAGATTTGGGGGACTGGTCTGCCTTGGCATACCTTATACATGCAGAGTCATTTGTGTGAATATTAATTTAGCAGATATTCATTGAGCACCTGTGATGTACCAGATGCTTAGAATATGGTGAATAATAATTATAATCCCTATACTCAAAAATTCAAAACTCAATGAGAAGAAGGTAAGAGAGATTCAGCAAAATAATTTCAACTCAGTACAGCAAATCTGTATGAAGTATTGGGTTGGCCAGAATGTTTATTTGGGTTTCTCATAAGGTGTTATGGAAAAACCTGAAGGAACTTTTTGATCAATCCAATATTAGAAGACAATTAATGAAATACTTCTATCAGCAGTCTCGGGCAGTTCCCAAATACAAGTCCATGGCTTTATTTTTTGGCTTGTTTACCTGTGGCAAATGAGAAAATTAAGAAAAACCTAATGAGTGAAATTTTTATAAAAACAAAATTCATTAACTTGAAAAGGGTGTCATTTATTCTGAGATTATTTGCTTCCTTTTGGTTTCTAACTTGCCCTACATATTATGATGGGTGTGTGTGTGTGTGTGTGTGTGTGTGTGTGTTCTTACTTGACAAAGTAAAACTGAGCAATCCAATATTCAGTTCAGTTCAGTTCAGTCGCTCAGTCGTGTCCGACTCTTTGTGACCCCATGAATTGCAGCACGCCAGGCCTCCCTGTCCATCACCAACTCCTGGAGTTTACCCAAACCCATGCCCATCAAGTCGGTGATGCCATCCAGCCATCTCATCCTCTGTCATCCCCTTCTCCTCCTGCCCCCAATCCCTCCCAGCATCAGGGTCTTTTCCAATGAGTCAACTCTTCGCATCAGGTGGCCAAAGTATTGGAGTTTCAGTTTCA
Source organism: Odocoileus virginianus (assembly GCF_023699985.2). NCBI lineage: Eukaryota > Metazoa > Chordata > Mammalia > Artiodactyla > Cervidae > Odocoileus > Odocoileus virginianus. The sequence continues at coordinate 2,218,550 of NW_027224265.1, forward strand.
GCATCAGTCCTTCCAATGAACACCCAGGACTGATCTCCTTTAGGATGGACTGGTTGGAATATTAGGACTCCCTTAATTATGTTTGTATTTCAAAACTTGGTAATCACTTGTCTAGATTGGAGAAGGCTTTAGTGTATAGATTATTCTGAAATGCACCTTCAATAATAAATACAATTTTGAGGCATAGTGAAGAAGACAGGGGCCTCAGTGGAAGCCCTTGATGTGACAAGGTGAGGCCTGTTTGGGGCATGGCACCTATTTTAATAGGATACATAATGCAGGAAATGGCAAGTAGTGAAGATGAAGTAATTGTCCTGATTCAGATATTAAAAGGCCTTGAATGTCATGTTAGAGAACTTAGATTTGATCTACTAGATGGTTGGAACTACTGAAGCATTTTAAAGTAGGGGAATAACATGACCAGATATGTGATTTTGAAAGATAATAAAAGTAATAGGGAAATGGATCCACTTTTCTCTCTCTCTCTCTCTCTCTCTCTCACACACACACACACACACACACACACACACACACACACACACACACACGACTTCAGAATACAACTCCCCATCCAGCAGTTTGCTTTTCCTCCATTTTATCTTTGAGTGAGGAGCAGTTTTGTCCTCCAGATTTGCAGCACTGAAAGACTATCTCTTGGTATTCCTAGAAGCCAAATTGTGTTTTCAAAGGAGTACCTTGGGATCCTGTGGAAAGCATCTCATTACTATAACAAGGAAATTGGAAAAGACATGCTTGTAGAGTCTGGGTCTCTCCAAGGAGACACTGGATAAGGAGGCAGTTGTTGGTTCATTTTCCCCATTCTAAATGCAAACAAAAGCAAAGAACAGCTAAGCTGCCATTTTACCTGCATCTCAACACTGGATTAAATCGAGGCATAAGCTAGTGGAAAGAAAATGCTTTGTGGTTGGAAAGATTTTGTTGGAGTTCCCAGGCCCTTGCTTATTAACTATGTGATCTTGGCCAAAGATCTTAAATTTTCTGATCCTCCGTTTGTTCATGTATCTGTTTAACCTCATAAAATCACTGGGAGGTTTAAGTAAAATGACAAAAGTAAAACCAGTTTCTGGCCCATGACGGATGCTCGCACACTGGCACTTGACTTCTTACACAGGAGAATGCCTGAGCATTCTCATTTTATATTTTCAGGGTCCAGGCAAGAGTGGAAATGGAGGCCTGTGTACCATATGTCTAAATGCTTATTATTAATATAAATCAGGCCAACAAACTTTCAAATAAATATTCTGGGTTAGCAAATATACCTTCATAGTGGAAAGTTCAAAACTATGTGTAAAGCAACATAGCAAGTAACTGTGAATAGTGCATGATCAAATTCACTAGAACATGGTTCTCTCCATAAATGCTCATTGTCAGTGGCCACTGGGCTGGGCAGGAGGAGACAGTGTCTTTTCTGAAGGCCCTGCCAGGGCTTCGCCATTTTCCTGCCTGAAAAAGTCAGCTTATCTAATTCTATAAGGTGTCAAGAGAAAGTTAGAAATGACTATTAACTTTTTATCTTATCCTTAAATTTTAAGTTTTCTTTATTTTTAACAGAAACCATAATACATTAAGGGACTTCCCAGGTGGCTCAGTAGTAAAGAATCCGCCTGCCAGTGCAGGAGCCATGAGCTGCAGGTTCGATCCCTGGGTCAGAAAAGTCCCCTGGAGGAGGGCGTGGCAACCCACTCCACTATTCTTGTCTGCAAAATCCCATGGACAGAGAAGCTTGGTGGGCTACAGTCCAAAGGGTCACAAAGAGTCAGATACAAATGAGTGACTGAGCATGCACATACACATAGCATATTAACTATGTCAATTAAAGGTACAAGTTTTTTTGAGGTGACCATTGATTTAAGGAGATATTTGTTGGCCTGAACCCTTAGCATCCACTAAGTGGTAATTCAGCATTGGCCTACCACAGAGGAAAATCTTATAGTTTTCCACAAACTTTTTGGAAATAATTGTTACCTATTTGGGAGGTGAGTGGGAAAGAGTTATCTGTTTGTTCCATAACATTTAATGGCTTGCTTGTTATTGTTTAAAATGTAAACCTTTACTCCTGGAACATTTTCTTTTGATTCTGTAATGTTTCTGAACTGAGAGGTACTGGTGGACTGTTTGGGGGAACAGTTCTCCCTGGTGTGGCACTTCCTGGGTATCACAGTGGGGTTAGCACCCCTGACCTCTACCCATTGAAAGGCAAGAGGGCACACCCATTTGGGGGGATAACCCAAGTTCCCCCAAGTATTTTCTCAGGCTCCTGGGGGACCATCATTATCTGCCTTTTTAAGAACAATTTTTCCTGATGCTTTATCTACCCTTTCTGGACATTTTGCAACCACCTGAATTTCCCAAGTCTCCACCCTGATCTTCCCTCCCCCAGCCACCATATTCCAACCCACAAAATCTCTCCCTTCTATGAATGTACAATATCATATTATTTGCCCATATATATTATCTTGTGATATGTATTATATTGTTGTCTTATGTCATTATTTAATATGCATATGCTTTATAAACTTTCATGGTTCTATATATTACTTTCCCAATTAGCTTACAAGCTGGGAGATCTGAAAGTTGGGAGAGGGGGAAATAAATCCTCTGCAATATTCCCTGTGCTGATCAATGCCTCTCTTTAACTGGGTTCCAATAAAAAGCCTGGAATATTGTCCCCAAGCAATTTAGGAATGACAGTAGACATTTCATCATGAATTATGAGCTTTACATTTCTACTGGGGACTTGAGTTTAGCTTTGGGCCATTTTGGTAATATGACCTTCAGTGAATATGCATCAGATAAATGAATTAAAAGTTAGAGTGACCAATGACTTGTGAGAATTTGGTCAGAACAGCTTCCTTCTCTTACTAGGGTAAGAGGAAATTTTCCATTCTCATGACAAGAGAGAAAAGACTGTTCTCTCCTGAAATGGCTGTCTTACCACTGAAAATCACCCAGGATTTTGGTAGCATTTTGCTACCAACAAAAGCTCTTTGTCCTAATTTGATAAGTGAAGAGAAATGCAGTGATAATTCAGATGCACCCTTTCCACCTCCTCTCCCCAAAAAGAGCATCTTGGAGGAACCTGGCCTTGCTTTATATGACCTTTCTACAACTTCAAGCTTGTTACTTTGTCTAACAGCCAATTAAATTTGCACGGGAAAAGAGTCTATGGAGATCTTCTGGTTGAAAGAACAGAAATGCTAGGGAATATTTTAAGTTGTCAGTACGTAAATCATTACAGACCTGGCCTTGAGAGCTTGTTAAGCTTAAAGCAGAATCAGCAAGATTCTGCGGGACTTAGCACCTGTGTGTGTGTGAAAGGCAAGGATCTGAACTGATAAAGGTATAGCAACAAAGTGGTAGGAGTTTGTTTTCCATTCTGTTTGTATAGGAAAGCAGAAATGTGCTACCCTCAAATATGCTATTTGGCATGAAGGTTATTTTGAGCTGGAGGCAAATGAAAATCAACAAACACAGAAAGGCATCCTCCCAGAACTTCCTTTATCTGACTAAAGGCAAAAACTTCTGCAAAATGAGAACTGATGACCGCCCCAATAACACTGCATTTTTGCTGTTTCCATGTCACAGTCATACTGTACCTCAGGGCCTTAGCGCTTTTTGTTTTCTCTGGCTTGATGCTATTTACCCAGATAATCATACGCCTCACCTATTTGCTTCTTTCTGATCTTTACTAAAATGGCACTTGCTTAGTGAGGGCACCTCTGGACACTGCATCTAAAATTGCTATCTTTACTTTTCTACTAAGTACTTTGATTACTTAACAGATTGTAGGATGTGCCCATTATTCTCTTTTTTACCACTCTGCACTCCAGTTCACCATGTTAGCACCCTAAAAGGGAAGATTTTGTCTGCTTTGTTCACTGCGCTTTTCTCCATACCTAGAATGGCACTCTGCACATGGTAGGGTCTCAGTAAATGCTGGGGGAAGGAACCGAGTTACAGGAGCTTCGTGCGGTTCCCACTGGCTCAGTGTTCAGGCTGCAGGCCTGGAGCTCAGCCTCCACCCTCTCTCCATATCCTCCTTGCCCCCTCTGTCATCTGGGTTCTCAGCTCACCACACTGACCTCTGTGACTTAAGATGCATGTTCCCCAGCTCTCCTACCTGTTTGTCCACTTTAAAGACACTTTGCTTCAGGTAATTACATAGAAGCAGACAGGGTTAGCTAAAGTAACAGTGAAGTCACCAGTTACAGCAAATCTCATAAACAAATATTACCCCGGGTTTGCAGCAAAATTTAGAGGATCAAGGCTTGCATCTGTTTTTCTATCTTCCTGTATTTCCTTATTAGAGGAGCCTATAAAAAATCTGGCATCCAGTCCCATCACTTCATGGCAAATAGTTGGGGAAACAATGGAAACAGTGACAGACTTTACTTTCTTGGGCTCCAAAATCACTACAGATGGTGACTTCAGCCATGAAATTTAAAGACGCTTGCTCCTTGGAAGAAAAGTTATGACCAACTTAGACAGCATATTAAAAAGCAGAGACATTACTTTGCCAACAAGTTCCATCTAGTCAAAGCTATGGTTTTTCTAGTAGTCATGTACAGATGTGAGAGCTGGACTGTAAAGAAAGCTGAGCACTGAAGAAATAATGCTTTGAACTGCAGTGTTGGAGAAGACTCTTGAGAGTTCCTTGGACTGTGAGGAGATCCAACCAGTAAATTCTAAAGGCGATAAGTCCTGAATATTCATTGAAGGACTGATGCTGAAGCTGAAGCTTTCAATACTTTGATGTGAAGAACTGACTGATTGGAAAAGACCCTGATGTTGGGAAAGATTTGAAGGCAGGAGGAGAAGGGGATGACAGAAGATGAGATGGTTGAATGGCATCACTGACTCAGTGGACATGAGTTTGAGTAAGCTCCGGGAGTTGGTGATGGACAAGGAAGCCTGGTGTGTTGCAGTCCATGGGGTCGCAAGGAGTCAGACATGACTGAGTGACTGAACTGGACTGATGAAAAATCTCTGTCCTTTCATTCTATTTTGGTTTTATATTATATTACCTGAAATATTCCCAGTTTGGTTTCCCATGCTCCCTTCTACACAATCCCTGATAGATTTCTGATTACCTTGTCAGGTGAGAATACTAGATGAAACAGCTCAGGGAAACGTTCCTAGTAGTCGTCTCTAATGTGAACCCCTGCTTCTTATCCACTTTCTTGGAGCGAGCAATTTGACTTCTTGGAATTTGACCTGAGAAAGAAATAACACAAGGACATGGTTGAATGCACAAGGATGTTTATGGCAGAATTACTTACAGTTGCAAAAACCTAGAAATAATCTAAATGTCCATTAAGAGGAACTGATTAAATAAACGATGCTACACTATAGAATTCTATATGCCTGGCTAAAACAATGAAGCAAATTTTCAAGGAATAGTTAGATATCTAGTCTCATAGACCTGTATCTGCAGAGAATAGGTCTGGAAAGTTGGGTGGGTGGGGGATTGCCTCTGAGGAAGAGTGCTAAGTGGTTGTTAATTCACTGTGCATTTCTTTTATTCATCTTCTTTTATATCCTTTGAGATACTTTTGCAAATTTCTTAATAAAAGTTTGCATGCTTCCCTCGTGGCTCAGGTGATAAAGAGCCTGTCTGCAATGTGGGAGACCTGGGTTCTATCCCTAGGTTGGGAAGATCCCCCGGAGAAGAAAATGGCAACCCATTCCAATATTCTTACCTGGATAATTCCGTGGATGGAGGAAACTGGCGGGCCATAGTCCATGGGGTGGGAAAGAGTTGGCCAGGACTGAGCGACTAACACTAATAAAAGTTTGTACATGGATTCTTAGGTTTATGTTTAAGTTCTAAGATTTTTTTATTCTTTTGTTAATATATATTTTCCTTTTATCTTTTATTATCAGTGGATTGTTATATAAGAATGTTATTGTATAAATTTGGTTGGTCTTTAATTCACCTTTGCTGAACCCGGTTCTTAATTCTAATAGATTAGCTCTAATGATATTCTTGTAGTCAGAGTCTGTTAAATTTTGAATGTAGCCAATCATATTGTGTGTAAGTGATAATTTAACCACTTTTTCCTCAATCCTTCTTTTTCTTTAGTACATTTTTATTTTCTATTTTGGGGCTGAATTAATCAGGTCTTGCATAGTCCCTATACCTTTTCCCTTTGTAGGCCTGGAAGTAGTTATTGCTAAGGTTTTAATCTGTATACTTTATTACAAAATTTCCTTTTTTAAAAAAAGAAACCCAAATGTATTTAATATTTTCTCTACAATGGCTCAATCAGAGATTTAATTTTAAAAACAGAAACAAATAAAAATGGCAGTACACCTTAAGATACAGAATCCTATACAGAAATCAAGGAAAGGACAGACCAAAGAGAAAATGAAAAACAACACAGTGAGAGAGGCTGGACAGCTAGTGCCAGGGCTCTTGGAGAATCTGCTTTAACTGGACTTTGTTGCAGGTACTTAAAAGGTTTTATGGGTGTTTCTAGAACTTAGCAGTGTGTGTCTGTTCAGAGGGCTGTTGCTGGATGTTGATTTCTAGCAGGCAGTTCGTGGAGAGTAGGTGGTCCTGATGTCACACAGGTGAGCCCACTTGCCCTCCAAGATGTCCAGGCTGACAAGCTGCAGTGCCCATGTGCTGCTGGGGAGCCACAGGGACCTGAGACCTCAGGTCTTCACAGGCTGTTCCCACCGCACTGTGGATGAGCTCCACCCATTAGGAACAGTCTGATGCAAGGTATGCAGAAACTCCCTTGTCTCCAGATGTCCTGGGGTCACCACTTGCCCGTGGGCCATCAGCATCCCCTCTAGGTCCCATTCCCTTGAGGGTGGAAGCCAGTCATGGTTGTGGGAAGCCGTGAAGGATGCTGGAAAGAGACAGAAACTTGCAACTCTTTGTTATATATTTTCTAATACAATCTAAAATTATTTTTTTCAAAATAATAGGGATTCAGAGGCAACAGTGAAAGGAAGGGAGCCTCCATTAAAGAAATAGACTTTAAAGAATAAAAAAAAAAAACTGGTTTGTGAACATTGCAGACTCTTAAACATCATTTAGGAGGGTAATGTCTCTCTTTAGGAAAGATGTTACTAAGGAGGAAATAAGTCCATGAGCAAGCTCATCTGGATGGGTAGATGAAAGTGGGGAAACCAAATGAAGTAACTGAGGTAGGACACAGCTCAAACCCCTCTTTTCCACGTCTTCTAGGCAGAAGAATCCCTTTATTCTGATGTCCTATTTTACTCATGGCTCCACAGTTAAATCCTTAGCTGACTTCTCATTGTCTTAAATATATTAGTTTTGTTTTGTTTTGTTTTGTTTTCAGAGCTTATTAAGGTTAGGGAACAAATCCTGAGCCAGTATCTGTTTGGCATACAGAATCAGAATCTGTGGAATCACAAAGTGGGTTCTCTTTTGTTTCAGAAGAAGACTTGGAAATGAAATTGTATATAAATCTCTTCTTAGCCCTGACTAGAAGCCAGAATTGGTATTGAGATTTGCAAAGAAAGCAATGGCCTTGGGCTCCATCACTTTGTGTATTCAGATAGTGGGCTTTAAATTACCTCTCTGTGCACTGATAAGGATGGGGAAGGTTGAAGGGTGTCTTTCACTTAGTAAGCTAAACCCAGAACCATATTAATTGATTAATTAGACTGACTTAGATAAGATTAAATTTGTCTTCTCTGTGGTGTTTTTCCTGACAATCAGTGCAAAGACATAAAGACTCTTAAGGTCAAATTGAGATCCTGTCTCAGCTAGAGAATCTAGCTCTTAATCCCAAGGCTTGTTTTAAAGCTAAAAGTTTGTAGAACATATGAGGTTAACTTAGATTGATAATATATGTTTTTTATAAGAAATAGTATAATGATGGTATAATAATACAGATGCCATATTACATGTAAGCTGTAAACAGCCTGCCTCTCCAGCTTTTCCCCCTTTCCCTTTGTTCTCCTAATATATAACTATACTCCATAAAACTTTGGGAGGAGAGAAATCTGCTTGCTCTTTTCCCCTGCAGCTGCTGGTATTGGAATAAAGATGCCCCTGGCTGTTTCTGATTCAAATCCAGCTCAGTGTTTTGTTTCTTCCAAATTCTCATGTTCGATACAAAGCAGATGTTCAATTCATACCTGTCGACTGACTGCATGGAAATTGATTAACTCTAATAAGAAGCCTGGGGACCTGCAGGCATATTCCTCTGTGTTTTACATTTGGAGTAATCATCTCTGCTGGGCGCAAACTCTGAAGCATGTGGTGAAGATACAGTTTCTTGCCCCCCTCCCCGGCCATAGTATATGCTAGATAAGGTTCCATGGTTCTCATTAAACTTTTTTTCTGAGTTGAAATTAAAGCGAATTAAATTCAGGTGGTTAAAAAAATTAAAAGTGATGACCTTACAGGCTCTTTTTTTAACCTGAAGCCTTAGCCAATAATCTTACGAGAAAGAATGTCATGAAATGGAGGCAGCTGCCACCTTTGCTGTCCTGATTCTTGTTTGTTTCCTTAGGGGTGACACTTGGTGTGGCCCAGAGTCACTCTTGACAGCAGGATCCTTCAGGGCAGCAGGGGATTGTCTGACTTGTTTTGTCCTAAAGCTATTCTATAGCCCTGAAGATTGACAGCAAATAGACTTCTGGCTGAATAACAAGTGGGGGGCGGATGACAGGCTGACATTCTTCAGAATTTCTGCAGTAAGCAGTCAATCTGCTGTACCTTGGGCACTGCTCAGCCTGCAGTGAAACATTTAGGAAAACCGCAGATGCCTCAATCCATGCCCAAATGAACCAGAAAACCTTGCTTTCAGGACTGGCAGACAGTTAAAAATTCTGCCCCAAAGAAGTACTTTTGTGAAGTGTGTATACAAAAGCAGCTAATGTCCATCACTGAAATGAGTGTGTGAAGGAACCAGTTTGTCTCTTGTTTAGAAAACACTTTCTCTTTAGAGTTTTAAATTTAAGCCTGGGAAGTGAAAAGAATTTTTTCTCTCTCTCTTTAAGAGCTAGAGGTGTCAAAGTTTTTGGTTATAAACCCAAGAAGAGGTAATTCATTGATTTGGATGGAGTTAAATAGAATTTATTTGAAATTGCTAAGATGTAAGTTAGTTGAATCAATCATTTATCATATATTTAGTCATACAGTTAAATTAGTGCTAGTGGTAAAGAATCTGCCTTTCAATTCAGGAGATGTAAGAGACGCGGGTTCGATCCCTGGGTGGGCACGGCAGCCCACTCCAGTATTCTTGCATGGAGAATCCCATGAACAGAGGAGCCTGGTGGGCTACAGGCCATAGGGTTGCACAGAGTTGAACACATGACTGAAGTGACTTAGCATGCACGCGTATATATATGAATGAAATCATACATGTAGTTTTGCTGGTGGAGGGGTAGAAAAGAAAGGCACCAGGTGAAGAGAGTGTGTCCCCGGTTTTGCGAAAAAGCGCCTGTTGATGAATATCACCTGGATTACACTGTGCTAGGGAAAACTAGCTCTCGGGAAGGAAGGAGCTGCCTGTGACTCTTTCCATTCCCTGACATTCTTTGTGTATGCTCAAAGAATGGAGAGACTGCAGCAAGAAGGCTCTGAGAGTCAGGCTACAGAAATGCTGATGAATGAATGGAGGAGCCCCAGGGAATGCCCAGCGCAGGACAGGGGAAATCATTAGTAATGTCAGGTATTTCAAAGAACTTCTCCAGAGGTGATAGCATTTTTTTTTCCAGTTTTTGTTTGTTTTTTAGTAGTGAGAATTTATTGTGCATACAAAACAGTTCACAAACTGAGAGCTCTCAAACCAAGAGTTAATGAAGTACAGAGGTATAGTGTTATAAAACAGCTTATATGGTGAAAATGCAGAGGCTATTAATTCTTTACAATGATTGGTTATAACATTAGAGTTCCTGATGATAGAGGATTGGTTACAAGTCATTACTTTATGCCACTTCAGGGGAGCAACTTAAGTTTTGATTATGATTTTCAATGACCAAGTTAAGTTCCACTTGTTTTAAAGAGGAGGCTAAATTGTTTCACCTATTTGCTTTAAATGGTTTTGTCTGCCTAGGGAATTTTGAGATTTGGTCAGTTTGCATTTAACATGAACAGTGTGCATATACTGTATTTTGTTTAGCCATTCATCTGTCAATGGACATGTGAACACTTGGGTTATTTTTCCCTTTTGACTGTTATAAACAATGTTGCTGTTAACATGGGCGTGCAAATATCTTCTTATGACCCTGCTTTCGATTCCTTTGGTTATATACCTAGAAGTCAAACTGTTGGATCATATGGTAATTTTATGTTTATTTTTTTTGAGTAACTGCCATACTATTTCCATAGTGGCTGCACCATTTTATATTCCTTCCAACAGTGCACCAGGGATGCAGTTTCTCCACATCCTTGCCAATACTTATTTTCCATTTTTATTTTTATTTTGATAGTATCCATCCTAATGGATGTAAAGTGTTTCTTGTAAAATGGATTCATTTAAGCAGTTCAGGGCAAAGAAAGCAAAAACTAAAAATTTATTTTAAAAGTTTCATCACCTAGATAAAAGCGCTAATTTGTCATTGTTAGAGATAGGAGATATCAGAGCATATTTATATGCTGGGATTGACCTAGTAGAGGGGGAGAAATTGGGCAGTTCACCTGCAAAGACAGAGGTATAGTAGCCAGCCTATAAGATACTGTAAAATAATCAGCAGTGTATTTCTTGTTCATACGACAGTCCTCTGAGGACAGGCCTCTGTCCTGGGCAGCACTCTTCCAAGTGGTGATTCTGGAATTGGAGCTTCTCCCGTGGTGTGGCTCTGCAGTCCTGGACTCCAGCACTTCCAATCATGCAGGGGTCAGAAAGAGTGTGAGCCAAGAATCTCAAGGAATACTTTAGGGGCCAAATGGAGAAATGGCTTTCATTAATTTCACCCCTATTCCTTTCATTTCCATTCATGTTGTAACCCAGTGAGAAGGAAGGCTGTGAAATGCAGTTTTGTGCTTTTAGGAAGGAAAAAGAATGGATGAACTTCTAGCCAATCTCTGTCATAGAAAGGAAGGCAGAACATTTGGATGATCTTTTATTAGATATAGTTATGTGGACTTGTGGAAGTTCTCTCACTTCTCAGTGAATCAGGAAGTGAGGGAGTAGAGAGGCAGGAGAGTTAAGGGTTTGAGGAAAGAAGGAGTGATGTAGAAGGGTCATCTAAGTGGGTGGGGAGTAAAAGTGCTCAGGGGATAGTCGTAGATACCTCCCAGGGCATTTGGCGCAGTGCTGGGGCTTGGTTCATGGCTGCTGTTGTCTGCAGGTCCAGTAGAGGGGTGACAAGCCAGAAGCTGCAGCCTACATACAGGTACATGTACATGGTACGTGTACAGCCTACATGCAGGTGTATGTACATCTGCCAGTCACTGTGGCAGCCATGGCCTTAGGCAAGTATTGGCTGCTCCTTAATTTCTGCCTCCTAAACATCATTCAGGTTCCCTTTTAGGTCGACTATTAACCAGCGGTCCTAGAGGGAAAGGAATCCTGGGAAATGTAATTCTTAGCCTCAGTCAAGGTAGCAAGAGTGCAATCCAGCATACTTGGCTTTATTTCTCATCAAAGCACCTATTCACCATTATTTGAAATATTTTCTGTGTGCTTCCTTTATTTGTTTTTTGTTTTCTTGTTAGTATAAAATTTAACTACATGAAGATGCTGATTTGGCTTGTCCTCTGTAATTATCCTCAGCACGTAGAACAGTGTCTGGCATAGAAAGTATTTGTTGAACGAGTGAGTTTTTGGACATCTTTCTGGATGCCTTTCTATATATGTGTGTACACACAGCCACATACAAACAAGTGAAATTTTATAAGAATGAGGTCATACTCTCCAATTTCAGCTCTATAACTTTTTTGTTTTTAACATTGGAAAACCATAGGCAATAATACAGTGGCAATAATTGTTGGTCACTATCACACTTTAAAATTGTTATAAAGAATTCCTCCATAACAATCCCAATATAATTAATGAATCACATTAATGTAAGTAATTGGTCACTGATTGGTAGGCATTGTGCTTGCCTGGCTCTGGATTAATAAGGCAGGCTTGATGAAAATCACAGAAGGGATTCTTTTAAATAAAATCAATACAGTATGACTTTTTCAATATAATTTCAGACTCATTTATCCATACTCATTTATCTATAACTTGAACTTTTTCCCAACCATAGAGTGCTCTTCAAGGGGTACCTGTGGGCTAGTGTCTAGGTGGGTAGAATATGGAATATATTTTCCAGAAGGTCCTTTTCAAATGCTAGACTAGGCAGAGAAAGTGAGACAACTTGTGCTTACTTAGCAATATGATCCATGAAACTTAAAACTTGGTGTGCTCAGACTCACAAATCCTCAGAGGTCTGTGTGCTTTATTCTTATACATTTTCTCCATTCCTTTAGTACTGGGATATAAAAGCAGTAGAATAATAAATAAAAAGCAGTAGAACAAAACATGCTTATGGTATGTTTTGGAGTAACCGTTTGGAACCCAACCATACCCAGTCCCCTACTGGGGCTCCAGGCTGGAGGTTTAAACTGGGGAAGTAATGATATATGTAAATTAAAGGAGGGTATATGTGAGATGCTCTGAATCCAGGCCTGGGAAAATGCAGAATGTCTTTGTAACTTATGAAAATATCATGAACATTCTTCAAAATCAAGGAGTTTTTCTTATAACCCTTAACATGTATATGAACCAGCTAGTCCTCACCATAGACCAGTTAGAACAAGTCTTTGGGAAGAGAACCCAGATGTTGGCCTTTGCAGAATCTGAATAAAGTGAGCATGAAATTCACCACAAGGGGATACATTGCTCTGATTTCCATCTGTGCTTATAATCAGGGAGTCCGGTTGCCTGTGACTGTGAGGCAGAGGAGAGCTGTTTAAACACGCAGTCAGAAGTGCTGTAAGTAGCAGCCTGGCCAGAGGGTCTAGCTATTGCCTACCAGTGGGGACCTGCTGTCACTCACAGTGGGCAAAGCATGAGCCCCGCAGAGTGGTGTGGCCTGTGGGCTCGTGACTGTGGTGCCATCCACTTAGGCTCTGAAGAGTTTCATATCTCCACTGTCATAGACGGCAACTGGGACTTAAATTTGCAAACATTTCTAGCAGATAATACACTACATGTATGGTGCTTATTCTCTAGCTGGAAGCCACTGAGAGATTTTGTAAAGCTCATAATGGGTTTACAGGAATATAATTATTTGTATGTTTCTATGCAATTGTTCTAAGGCTTCTTTTTATCATTTTGTTCCCTTAAGTAAGAAAAATACATTGTAGTAAATATATATAGTGAAAGTGAAAGTTGCTCAGTCCTGTCCGACTCTTTGCAACCCATGGACTATACAGTCCATGGAATTCTCCAGGCCAGAATACTGGAGTGGGTGGCCTTTCCCTTCTGCAGGGGATCTTCCCAACTGAGGGATCGAGTCCAGGTCTCCTGCATTGTAGGTGGAATCTTTACCAACTGAGCCACAAGGGAAGACCAATATATATAGTATGATCTTATTTTTTAAAAACTAAGATTACCAATGCTTAGAAAATTACTAACTCCCTGCATTTTCATGGGGAAAAGATGGGATAAAACACATCACTTTTAAACTTTGATGTCTTGAGGTAGGGGTGTGAAGTAAGAGTGAGATTGGAGAAGGATAACATTACTTTTTTTGAATTCTATTATTCACAAAGAGCACATTAATGTTGTAATTTTAGAAAAGGGATTTCAAACCTAGGTGTTTAAATATACAATCAGAGAGATTTTTTTAATCCCTTTGTGCTGAATGCAAAACTTAAATCAGAGAAAGTCTCCTTAAAGAAAAAGATGATGGAATCTTGCTACTGATGTTACTGCAAAACCAGAAGCATTCCATTTGTCCATTCATTCATTCATTCATTGAGTGTTAATTGAGCCACTACCACATCCCAGGTACTGTTCTGGTGTTATTCTAGGTCCATCATTCTATGTCCAGCAGCTAATGGAGCAATTTGTTACCTTCTCTCGGGGAAAAGACATACACAAATGGTACAAAAGTTTACTAGTGAAAGTGGTGGTGACAGCTAATGAGCAATACAGAGGTATGGTGGGATGTGGATGGTGTGTCAGGGAAGATCTTACTGAGAGGTGACACTTCAGTAGAGATGCAAGTCAAGCAAGGAAGCAAGCCATAGAAATATTGGAGTGGGGCAATAAATTTCCAGAAAAAGGGAACAATGTGTTCAAAGAACAGCAAGAAGGTGGGGTGACTCAGGAGAAATGAAGGAGAAAGACAAGGTCAGGAAGCTGATCATGGCCCAGATGATACAGATCTTATTGGCCAGTGGTAAGCACTTGAGGTTTTATTTAGAATGTAATGGGGGACCAGTCATTAGAGACTTGTGAGTGGGGCAGCATGTTCTGATACACACTTGGAAATGATCACTTTGAATGTTGTATGAATAGATTATTGGGGGATGAAAGTAGAAGTCATGGAACAAGTTTCATTAGACTGTTTCATTAGACTAAAGAGAATCTGGGAGAATGTTGACCTCTTTAACTTTCTGGTGCATACTATCATTTGTTTAGGTTCCTTTTGTTGTTGTTGTTGCTCTTGGGTTTAAGGAAAACAAATTCAAAGGGAAGCCCCTTTGAGGTTGTAAGTATGGACTGAGTGAAGCTATTGCAACTGAAATAGATTGCTCAAGGGTTTGAGTCACTCAATCATGTAATGGATCCTTGCCTTCTAGACCCATTTAATTCCAAATGCATCACTTCTTTGGTACTTTGGAATGCTACTGACCTTATGACTTGATGTAGCAGATAACACAAAACATTTAATGAACAGCTCAAGTTGTGTAGTTAGTGATGTCCAGTGCTCAGGACCACAGTCTTTGTCAGGGCCTGTTAGCTCTTCAGGAGCTTTTGTTGAGTGGTGAGGAGTCCTTTGCTGCAAGGGCAAGCCCCTGCTCTAAAATCCCAGGAACTGTACTGTGTGTCTTCTATTGGGGCTTTTTAGAGACTATATAGCAACTTCATCATCCACAGAGAATTCTGATATAGCCATACCTGCTGGGTCAAACAGCCCAAGAAAATAGAGCCCTTCCATTCAGTTTGGATCTGCTGCAGAGCTTTCTTTTGAATTGGACCCTACAAGGAACTGGTAGCCTTTAGTTGCTTACTTGATTGATATGTGGGATCAGTTTTCCAAAATCCAGCATACCTTGCCTGCAAAATCCAAAGAGCCCTACTAAGTGCTGAGCATTGTGCTTAGTGGTAGGAGATATAAGGTACAATAAGTTTTATCTTTTAATTTAGAGGGAGTACCCTAGGCTCTTGGATTCCTGAAAACTTTACAGAAGTGGTAGTTCGCTGTTGTCAGGCTTGTTGACAATCCTCTGGCATACATCTCTTACTAGAGCATCTTGGGTACATGACCTGTCTGCCCATCAAGTTCAGTTAGCATGACGTTGTCAGTACAGTGAACCAGCATGATGACACGCAGGCTGTGAGGATGCTGAAGTTCTTTAGAGACTATACCTTAGAGAGTTAATATAGCCCTGAAGAAAGAAATGCATTCTGGAATACTTGCTTAACAAAGTTGATCTTTATGCCTTCAGAATGTTAGAGAATGGTATCTTTGGGGAAACATTATTCTTCCTTTGACAATCTTAATCCAGAGACTTCTAGCTAAGAGCATTTTACAGATAAGGAATGTCTTCCTCATCAGTTCAGTTCGGTTCAGTCACTCAGTCATGTCTGACTCTGTGAATCTGTGGACTGCAGCACACCAGACTTCCTTGTCCATCAACAACTCCCAGGAGCTTGCTCAAACTCATGTCCATTGAGTTGGTGACGGCGTCCAACCATCTCATCCTCTGTCGTCCCCTTTTCCTCCTGCTTCAATCTTTCCCAGCATCAGGGTCTTTTCTAGTGAGTCAAATCTTCACATCAAGTGGCCAAAATGATGGAGCTTCAGCTTTGGCATCGGTCCTTTAAATGAATAGTCAGGATTGATTTCCTTTAGGAGTGGCAGGTTTGATCTCCTTGCAGTCCAAGCAATTCTCAAGAGTCTTCTCCAGTTCAAAAGCATCAATTCTTCAGGACTCAGCCTTCTTTACAGTCCAACTCTCACATGTCCATGACAACTGGAAAAACCATAGCCTTGACTGTATGGAATTTTGTTTGCAAACTAATGCCTCTGCTTTTTAATATGTTGTCTAGGTTGGTCATAACTTTTCTTCCAAGGAGCAAGTATCTTTTAATTTCATGGCTATAGTCACCATCTGCAGTGATTTTGGAGCCCAAGAAAATCAAGTCTCTCACTGTTTCCATTGTTTCCCCATCTATTTGCCATGAAGTGATGGGACCAGATGCCATGATCTTAGTTTTTGAATGCTGAGTTTTAAGCCAGTTTTTTCACTCTCCTCTTTCACTGTCATCAAGAGACTCTTTAGTTCTTCTTCGCTTTCCACCATAAGGATGGTGTCATCTGCATATCTGAGGTTATTGACATTTTTCCCTGCAATACTGATTCCAGCTTGTCTTTCTTCTAGCCCAGCATTTCTCATGATGTACTCTGCATGTAAGTTAAATAAGCAGGGTGACAATATACAGCCTTGACATACTCCTTTCCCAATTTTGAACCAGTCTGTTGTTCCATGTCTGGTTCTAACTGCTGCTTCTTGACCTGCATACAGGTTTCTCAGGAGGCAGGTAAGGTGGTCTGGTATTCCCATCTCTTGAAGAATTTTCCAGTTTGTTGTGATCCACACAGTCAAAGGCTTTAAAGTAGTCAATGAAGCAGAAGTAGATGTTTTTCTGGAATTCTCTTGCTTTTTCTATGATCCAACTGAGGTTGGCAGTTTTATCTCTGCTTCCTTTTCCTTTTCTAAATCCAGCTTGAACATCTAAAAGTTCACGGTTCAAGTACTGTTGTAGCCTGACTTGGAGAATTTTGAGCATTACTTTGCTAGTGTGTGAGATGAGAGCAATTGTGCAGTAGTTTGAACATTCTTTGGCATTGCCTTTCTTTGGGATTGGATTGAAAGCTGACCTTTTCCAGTCTTGTGGCCACTGCTGAATTTTCCAAATTTGCTGGTATATTGAGTGCAGCACTTTCACTGCATCATCTTTTAGGATTTGAAATAGCTCAACTGAAATTCCATCACCTCCACTAGCTTTGCTTGTAGTGATGCTTCCTAAGGCCCACTTGACTTCACATTCTAGGATGTCTGACTCTAGGTGAGTGATCACACCATCATGGTTATCTGGGTCATGAAGATCTTTTTTGTATAGTTCTTCTGTGTATTCTTGCCACCTCGTTCTTAATATCTTCTGCTTCTGTTAGGTCCATATCATTTCTGTCCTTTATTGTGCCCATCTTTGCATGAAATGTTTCCTTGGTATCTCTAATTTTCTTGAAGAGATCTCTAGTCTTTCCCATTTTATTGTTTTTCTCTATTTCTTTGCATTGATCATTTAGGAAGCCCTTCTTATCTTTCCTTGCTATTCTTTGGAACTCTGCATTCAGATGGGTATATCTTTCATTTTCTCCTTTGCCTTTGGCTTCTCTTCTTTTCTCAGCTGTGTGTAAGGCCTCCTCAGAGAACCATTTTGTCTTTTTGCATTTCTTCTTGAGGATGGTTTTGATCACCACCTCCTATGAAGTTATGAACCTCCTTCCATAGTTCTTTGCACTCTGTCAGTTCTAATCTCTTGAGTCTATTTGTTACTTCCACTTCCACTGTATAATAGTAAGGGATTTGATTTAAGTCATTACTGAATGGTCTAGTGCTTTTCCCTAGTTTCTTCAATTTCAGTCTGAATTTGGCAATAAGGAGTTCATGATCTGAGTCATAGTCCACCTCTGGTCTTGTTTTTGCTGACTGTATAGAGGTTCTCTATCTTTGACTGCAAAGAATATAATCATTCTGATTTCAGTATTGACCATCTGGTGATGTCCATGTGTAGAGTTGTCTCTTGTGTTGTTGGAAGAGGGTGTTTGCTATGACCAGTGCATTCTCTTGGCAAAACTCTGTTAGCCTTTGCCCTGCTTCATTTTGTACTCCAAAGCCAAACTTGCCTGTTACTCCAGGTATCTCTTGACTTCCTACTTTTGCATTCCAGTCTCCTATGATGAAAAGGACATCTTTTTTGTTGTTGTTGTTGTTAATTTTTCAGTGTCACATCTTTTTGCCTTTTCATACTGTTCATGGGGTTCTCAAGGCAAGAATACTGAAGTGGTTTCCTAGTCCCTTCTCTAGTGGACCACATTTTGTCAAACTCCCCACCATGACCCATCCATTTTGGGTGGCCCTACACTAGACATGGCTCATTGAGTTTCATTGAGTTAGACAAGGCTGTGATCCATATAGTCTTCCTCGTAGCAGATAATATTCATCTCTCTACAAGGAAGATGGTCATCAGTATGATAACAGTTATTCTGGGTCACCTGTCTTCTTTCATTTCAGTAACCAGGATAAAGTCAGCTGCTTTAACTCCTTCCTTCCCTAGATTGGTTAGCTGTACTTCAAAGAAACCAGAAACCGGGACTTATCTCTCAGTTGAGGCATCTAACATCTTTCTGTTGCATTTGTTACTTCTCTTCTCTATAAATGTATTAACCTGTCCATCACTCTTCACCCACCCATCCATCCATCCATCCATTCTGTGCTGTGCTTAGTCACTCAGTTGTGTACAACTCTTTGCAACCCCATGGACAGTCATCTGCTGGGTTCCTCTTGTCCATCCATCCATCCATCCATCTACATAAACTTGCACTTGAAAATTACTTATGCAAATGAAAAATATACAAAAAATAGAATTAAAATATACAAAAAGTTTAGCTCAAATATGGCATAAAGTATGTATAAAATTAAGTAAAACCTGTCAAGAGAGGCCAGATGGGGTGCAGAGAAGTTCAAAAGGGATGAGGGAGCGGTGAGGAGCTCCATCCTGGGAGAGATTCTGAGAGCTGGGACTGGTGGGGTCCTGGTGTGTCCTTTATAGTCAGAATGCACCTCATGGAGGGATGACAGCGAGGCTTCTAAGGGGGGTGCTGACCTTACACCTCTGTGACGAGCACCTGTGCTGCTTTGCTGTATCCCTGTGGATGTGAGGAGCTGTTGCCATTTGTGAGTCTCCATCTCCATCTTTCCATCTAAGAACCAGGCAAACTGGGCTTTGCCTTCCTCTTTCTTTCTTCATCTCTTTATCATTTCTGTTGCTTACCAGGTAAACATAGATGTAGGAAGGATGAATAAATCAACCTTGTTAAAGGCCTTTCCTCTGTGTTTATTTTTGTTCTTTTGGCAATTTTATTTGGGAAATTTGTTTATTAAAAAGAAAATAATTGAGAACTTCAATAAGAAAATTTGCAATTAAAACTTTATTTATTGATTCCAGACTCCTTTAAATATTAATTTCAATTATGGAATATTTCAAATATATTCAAGTCAAAAGAAATACAGTACATACAATATGCTTCGTTACTTAGCTGTGTGCAACTCTGCTACCCTTTGGACTATAGCCCACCAGGCTCCTCTGTCCATGGGATTTTTCAGGCAAGAATACTGCAGTGGGTTGCCATTTCCTTCTCCAAGGGATCTTCCTGACCCAGAGATCATATCCACATTTCCCATCTCCTGCACTGCAGACAGATTCTTGACCCACTAAGCCAAAGGAAGCCCATCCATACCATATACCCATCAGTAAAATTAAACAAATATTAAACTTCTGCTATTTTCCTTCAAGTTTCTCTTTCTCTTTTAGTTTTTACTTAGTAGAAAACAAAGCATTATAAATGGATAAAAAATCTACCCTTCACTTTCCATCTTCCTCTTACTCCAGAAGTGTATTTTTATTATTCCTAAGCATGTTTTTGTGCTTTTATTATACCTTATGTATTTATGAATATACTGATTATTTTGTTACTTTTTTGTGTATCTCACATCATACTTTTGAAGTCTGTTCTTGTTGACTCATGAAGTTCTCTTTTAAAAAACTTTTTTAGCTATGTAGAATTTATTGTACCCTTGAATTAGTTTATCTGTTCTTTGGTTTATTGACATTTAGATTTTTCCAGTTTTTTTTTTTTGTTACAAGCAGTACTGTGATGAGTAAAGAGCCTGTTTCTTTGTGAATGTTTGTAAACAGTTTTCTAGGGTAGACAACAGAAGTAGATTTCTGCTCATCATGGATCATAATCTATTTATCTATCATCTACCTATCTAGACATATATCTTCAACTTTGTTAAATACCGTCCAGTTCTTTTTCAAGGCAGTTTAACCAATTTACACTTCATTGATAGCATAAAAGAGATGTTCTTATGAACGTAAGTTTTGTATCAAACCACATAGAATATGTGATAGGCCAAATTTGTCTGCCAGTGGCCACTCTTTGGAGAATTTCCATTTTCTCAGCAATTACACTTTTTGAAGTGTGTAAAACCCTCTGTATGTGCTAAGTTACTTCAGTCGAGTCTGACTCTGTGAGAGCCTATAGACTGCAGCCCTCCAAACTCCTCTGTCTGTGGGATTCTCCAGGCAAGAATCCTGGAGTGGGTTGCCATACCCTCCTCTAGGGGATCTTCCCAATCTAGGGATCGAACCTGCATCTCTTATGTCTAACCTTCATTGGCAGGTGGGTTCTTTAACCCCAGTGCCACCTGGGAAGCCTCTAAGACACTCTGGGAATGACCTTATGAAGTTATACCTCATAAAAACAATTTCCCACCTTCTTACACATCAATCACTAGATTTATTAGACATTTTAATATTTTTCCACTCTGATGCATATAAATTGTATTTCATATTGCCATGTAGTTCATTTTAATAACTATATGGAATTTTCAGTGAATAAACTTTCTCTTATTAGTGAGGTTAGTCACTGTATACACTCACTGGCCATTTGGATGTTGTCTGTGACTTCTCAGCTCTTATCAATCGCACGTCTTTCCCTTGGGCCATGTGTCTTTTCTCATAGATGTCTATTTGGTTCACACGCTATGTGAGTCTTCTCTCAGCCTGTGATTGGCCTTTTCACTCTGCGCCTTTTGTGATCGTTTTTAATTCTAATGTAGCCTAATTAATCATCTCTCTTATAGTTTTTGAGTTTTGTGTCATGTTTCAGAAATTAATTTTTATCCTGAAGTCAGAAATTAATTTTTATACTGAAGTTATAAAAACATTTCCCAAAATTTTAGAGATTTGCCTCTTACACCAAAGACATTAATTTTTTATGCACAGGTTGGAGTCCTGCTTTTGTGTTTTGCTATATGGATTGCCAGAATGTTCAGCACCAATTATTAAAGTGTATTTTTTTCACCATTTGATTTGTCGTATGTGTTCTGTCATATACTAGCTCCCATATGTGTATATGGGCTTGGTGAGCCAATATAGCACTGTTTAGTTATTATAGCCTCACAGTAAGTCTATGCCTATGGAAAGAACTCTTATTTTTAGAATAGCTTTGGCCATTCCTGGTGTACTGAGTTAATGTGAGTATCAACATGACAAGTTGCTTAAGAAGCTGCTGAGTTTTTTATTAAAATTGTACTAAATGAATTAATAGATGGTCTAAGTTAGATGACTTTTTAACTCCTGGGACAGTCCTTATTTCATGATGTTGCATTATCACTTTTCTATATCGTTATATTTGGCTTAGTAATGTTTTATGTAGGATTTTACTTCTGTATTCACAAGTAGCATTGACCTTTTCTTTCTTTCTTTTCCATGTGTTATTTTGGTACTAAGGTAATACTAGTCTCTTAATTGAAGAGATTTTATCTTAATTAAATCTCTTAATTGAAGAGATTTTCCTCTTTTTTTCCTATTGTCTAGAATAGGCATTGGCAAACTATGGTCTGTTTGCTGAATTTGGTCCATTGCCTGTTTTTGTAGGTATGGTTTTGTTGAAACATAGTTTTGCCCATTTGACTGTGTATTGTCTGCTTTTATGCTACAAAATGGAATGTGTCAGAGATCATATGGCCTATATATGAAAATAGAAAAACAGATTAAACCCCAAATAAGTAGGAGGAAGGAAATAAAATTGAAAGCCCAAATCCATGAAATAAGAAAGAGAAAATAGAGAACTCCAGAAGAGACAAGAGCCAATTCTTAAAAATATTAATAAAAAACAAACTTTTAGTAAAATTAACCTTAAAAATGGGGAAATAAACATTTTTAAAGATGGAAAAGGGAACATAAAAATCAATGCTACAGTTCAAGGATATAAAATTAGAATATAAACAATAGAATTCCATTCAAATCTGAAAACTTGAACTAAATATATATTTTATCTAGAGAGTAAAAATTACTGAAAATATTGGTTTTGACTCAAGAAAAAATTTATTATTGTTGTTCAGTCACTCAGTCACTTCCAACTCTGAGACCCCATAGACTGCAACATGCCCGCCCTCTCTGTCCTCAGCATTCCCAGAGCTTGCTCAAACTCGCCTATTGAATCACTGATGCCATCCAACCATCTCATCCTCCATCCCCCTTCTCTCCTTCTGCCTTCAGTCTTTCCCAGCATCAGGGTCTTTTCCAATGAGTCAGCTCTTCACATCAGGTGGCCAAAGTATTGGAGCTTCAGCTTCAGCATCAGTCCTTCCAGTGAATATTCAGGTTGATTTCCTTTAGGATTGACTGGTTTGATCTCCTTGCAGTCCAAAGGACTCTCAAGAGTCTTCTCCAACACCACAGTTCAAAAGTTCCAGTCTTTGGAGCTCAGCCTTCTTCTTTTTCAACTCCCACATCCATACATGACCACTGGAAGAACCATAGCTTTGACTAGATGGACTTTGGAGGCAAAGTGATGTCTCTGCTTTTTAATATGCTGTCTAGATTGGTCATAGCTTTTCTTCCAAGGAGCAAGCATCTTTTAATTTCATGGCTGCAGTCACTATCTGCAGTGATTTTTGGAGCCCAAGAAAATAAAGTCTGTCACTGTTTCCATTGTTTCCCCATCTATTTGCCGTGGTGTGATGAGACCAGATGCCATGATTTTAGTGTTTTGAACGCTGAGTTTTAAGCCAGCCTTTTTCACTTTCCTCTTTCATTTTTGTCAAGAGACTCTTTAGTTCCTCTTCGCTTTCTGCCATTAAGGTGGTGTCATCTGCATATCTGAAGTTATTGATATTTCTCCCTGCAATCTTGATTCCAGTTTGTGCTTCATCCAGCCAGGCATTTCACATGATGTACTCTGAATAGAAACTGAATAAACAGGAGTGACAGTATACAGCTTTGACATATTCCTTTCCCAATTTTGAACCAGTCTATTGTTCCATGTCCTGTTCTAACTGTTGCTTCTTGACCTGCATACAGATTTCTCAGGAGAGACAGGTAAGGTGGTCTGGTATTTCCATCTCTTGAAGAATTTTCCACAGTTTGTTGTGATCCACATAGTCAAAGGCTTTATGTAGTTAATGAAGCAGAAGTAGATGTTTTTCTGGACATCTAATAGATATATAGCCATTAATGAAATTGAAACTGTAAAACCATACCCAACCCATGTGCATACACACACACACACACACACACACACACAAGGACCAGATGATTTTATAAGCAAGATCTTCCAAATTTAAGGAACAATCTTATATAGTGTGTTCTAGACAGTGTGTATTAGTTGCTCAGTCTTCTGACTCTTGTGACCCAATGGACTATGTCCAGGCTTCTCTGTCATGAAATTCTCCAGGCAAGAATACTGGAGTGGGTAACCATTCCCTTTTCCAGGGGATCTTCCCAACCCAGGGACTGAACCCAGGTCTCCTGCATTGCAGGCAGATTCTTTACAGTCTGAGCCACCAGGGAAGACCTGTGTTCTGGATTAGAGATTGACAAATTAAGGGTATTCATTATCCAATCACTTTTCAAACATTCTTGTTAATTTTTAAGTTATCTGCTTTTATGCTACAACACAAACATTAATAGCTTAATTCCTAAGCTCAAAGCTTCTCAGGTCGTACTGACATCAAATTTCTCTCCATGCCAGTCTGAGGTTCTGGATTTCCTTGGCAGCTCAGGTGGTAAAGAACCCACAAGAGATCCGGGTTCAATCCCTGGGTCAGGAAGATGCCCTGGAGAAGGAAATGGCAACCCGCTCCAGTGTCCTTGCCTGGGAAATCCTCCACAGAGGAGCCTGGTGGGCTGCAGTCCATGCCGGTCACACAGAGTCAGACACAACTGGGCACACATGCAGGCATGCACAGTTTGAGGTATAGACTCCTGGTTACATGTCCTTATGAAGCCATCCCTTCCCTTATTCCACCAAAATCCAGGTTGAGCTGAGCTTCCTTGTCACCGAGTGATGGCGAGTGCATCATTTAGAGCCCCTGTTCTCACTGAGGGTGCAGGCGTTTGAAGACCTTGGTTCTAACACTTTGTCTTGCTTAGGCTGAAAACCTATCTCTTGTCTTCAATGGGGGCTCAAGTGCTTTGTTGCTGAGACAGTCATTCCTCCAGCCTGCTCAAGGCATCTACCAAACTCAAACGCACTAACAATTATCAGTTCATCTCTAGTTAGTTTTGGAAACTCATAAATCACTGTTTGGGGCTGCATTTCATCTCCCCCTGTAGCCTGCATACCACGTCCACATCTCACAGTCATGTTGAAGTCCTAGTCCTCTGGTCTTCAGAATGTGATTGTATTTGGGTTCAGGGTCTTCAACAAAGTGATTAGGTTAAAATGATAGGGTCCATTGGGCTGGACCCTATTCACTAGAGCTGGTGTCCTTGTAAGACGAGGAAATTTGGACATGGATACCTACAGGGCAAAGACCATGTGAGGACGTGGTGAATAGGTGGTCATTCATAAACCAAGGAGAAGGGGCCTCAGAAGAAACCAACCCTACCAACACCTTGGTCTTTAACTGCCTTCAGAACTGTGAGAAAATGAATTTCTATTACTTAAGCCACCCAGCCTGTGGTACCTTGTGGCAGCCCTAACAAGCTAAAGATTTCACTGTTTCTTGTCAGCTTAACTTTGCACTTAAAACAATATTTGCTATATCCTACCCAGCATTTCTAATTATAGCTAGAGGGGTGTTTAGGTTAACTAGAAAACATATTATGGGAACTCAATTCCCAGGCTCACTTTAAAGAGCCAGATTGTGCCTTCTGAAGTCTGCCAATCTTCATTAAAGCCGTCACCTGGTGTCTAACAATGATCATTAGACCAGAGGTCAATAGCCCTATGTTCATCACAGCTTTCCATTAACTAGCTGCAAGCCAATTAATTACTCCCTCTCAGCTTTAGGGCTGTCATCTATAGAAGAGTGGTTTCCAAATGGTTCTATATCTCCACCTCCTCAAAGCCCCCTCAGGAGCTCCTGAGGCGTGAACGAGGAGGACAGGTGGGTTCTGTGCTGTCAGCCCATTTACTCTGTGTGTTTTTGCCTTTGCTTTCTGAGAAATACCTCATGAACACAGCATTGTGGGACCAAAACAAGCTTAAACCAACTTTTTAAATGATAAAATCTTCAGTTCCTGTAGCATCCTGGTAGCCTGTTATTTTCCAACAGTGGCCTCACGTCCACTGTCAGTAGATAAAACAAGGAATCAAGCCCCAGAGGTCAAATGATTTTTCTGGGTCTTGCCAGGAGTCAGTGGCAGACTTGACACAAGATGCCGGCCCCTGATTCCTCGGCTTTGCCTCTTGGTTACAGAACAGTGGGAAAGTGTGGCTGAGGGCCTTGTCTGCGAGACAGTGATGGACATAACACTCACGACCTGTTCAGAGCTTCCATGAGAACTGTGGAGAGTATGATATTGATTTTTTTAAAAGTGCTGCATGGTTTTTCATCCATTCACTTTTCTCCCACTTGCCTGCACTTGTGTTAGCTGGCATGGTATTTGTCAATGGCTTAACAGGTCACTGGAAAAAGAAATGGTATCTGGCCACCCACCGGGAAAGGAGGCTGCATGATCACAGTGGATCAGAGTCACAGTGGACATTCATTGTCCATCAGAGAAGTCATGGTGCAGGCATTTCACTGACCACATCTCCAGCTGCGCCCTCTACAAAAGATACCCACCTCCCCGCCCACCCTCTTCCGACCTGCTTCTCAAGCCCAGTCTGCAGCCCTCTGGTGTCCCTGGGTCCTAGGAGCCCCTGGGGATCAGCATCCAGCAGAGGCACAGGCTGAGGACAGCAAATGCTTATCTTACCAATTTCTGCTGAAGCAAAGGTTTTTTGTGTTTGCACAGGATCCAAACGCAAAAAAAAGAAAGAAAGAAAGAAAGAAAGAAAAACTACAAACAGATAAATGAATGCCATGGACCACTTTTGATTTCTGAACATGTAAAAAATATACTGATCTCATTCCTTTAATATTAACACACACCTCAATTCTTTTTTTAATTACCCTTTTTTGCCTCCCCAATAACAATCAGTATCTACTTGCTTTTGACAGCTTTCCTACTAGAAAGTTTCGTGTCATCTTTGCTTTGCTTCAACTGTTTCCACAATAGTAAGAGAGGATATTCCCTTATATCTTTGTACTTCATGGAGTTGGCCTCTCGGTTATCAGAGTAGCACTAAGAATTTTGTCTGATTTGTTTTTCCTAGAGGAATAAATACATTTGCTGTGAAGTTTTCCTGGAATTAGACTATTGGTAACCGTGATTTCATACCTTATCTCTATTCATCAATCACAAAGTATTACTTTAAACTATTTTTCCCATATTTAAGAATCCAAATTTATTTCAATGAATTTATAGTGCTGAATAAAATATTCAGCTTTATTTCTGCTTTTTAAGGAATCTTTCATGGAGCCAAACAAATTTGGAACCAGAGGTAACCCTAGCAG
This sequence comes from Odocoileus virginianus, assembly GCF_023699985.2. Taxonomy (NCBI): domain Eukaryota; kingdom Metazoa; phylum Chordata; class Mammalia; order Artiodactyla; family Cervidae; genus Odocoileus; species Odocoileus virginianus. The sequence goes on from NW_027224265.1 coordinate 2,245,371, forward strand.
TCATAGTCTGTTTGGAGTATTTCTTGTTTGTTTTTGAGTTTCCATTTGGGGACCCATCTTGCCCCAACTCTCAAACCTGGTGATTTGAGTGAAGTTGACTTTCATTCTCCCTTGGTCTGGGGGGATTAAGGGGTGGGGGAAATGACTTGGGCTTGGCTGATTAACATGTTCTATTTCTCTGACCTCATTGATTGGCCCAAGAATAGGTTCAAGAATCATGCTTTCACTGTTTGCTAATAGAGAAAGTTCTTTTTGGCTTTGGACTTAAACCTGGGAGGATGGGATAGGGTTGAAGCTGCTAGCAGTCATCCTGCCCCAAGTTGGAAACTGACAATGAAGCCCCTGTGGAGTAAAAGTGAGCCAAGGAATGGGACAAGACCAGGTCCTGGTAATACAGGGTAAGCTGAGCCTAGACATGGGTGCTCCCGGACGTTTTAGTTACACAGGACAAGAAACTACCCTTCTCTCTCCCCAACACACACACACATATACTGTTATTTTTTTCTGAATCACCTCGATTTGGATTTTCCTCCATCTGCAACTGAATGATTCTAGGAGCCAGGGTCAATTTGGAGTTCTCAAACTCAATGCTGAAAGTTCAGCTTCTCTGTACATCTGTGCCATGTCAAATCTTGGAGACCAAGTTTGGGGTGAGGTTGAAAAAAACAGCTTTATTGTTTTGCCAGGCAAAGTGGGGCACAGCAGGCTAATACCCTCAAAACCATGTGTCCCCACTTGGGGAAGATAGTGACAAGTTTTATAGTAATTGTTCAAAGAGGCATGATCAGCTCATGGACATTCTTCTGATGGGTTGGTGGTGAGCTAAGTGGGAGTCAGCATCATCAACCTTCAGGTCCAACTGGTCTGGGGTCCACATGCTTGCGGGCAGCATGCCACTGTTAGTCATTAATTTCTCCCACTGGGGGGGGGGGGTTCACTGTCTACAAATGGCTCAAAGATATTGTTGTGTGTCTCTGTTGATAGGGAAAGAGGGCCTTGCCCCAAGGCTGCTCTTGACTGTTTCTCCTTGGTCTTTCATGTCCCCCCTTCCGTAATTAACAATTGCTTGAATCTGCCTGTCGGAATTCAGGGAGGGTCATGGAGGCTGAATGAAGGCTGTTCCCATAATCAAGGAAATGGACACAAAGGCCTTGTACCCAGGAGCCCCACAGGGCCCTGCATGGAATCACCCTTGGAAATTCCATGCCAGAATGTGGCATCATGAGGCCTTCATCCATAGCCCCTGGTTCCCCAGGTTTCAGCAACCCCCGGCCAATAGTGCATGCTGGATATCGCCATATCCCCAGTTCTCACACTGGAGGATCTGCTTGCACACATATATGGACACCCAGTCTGTGAATCTAAGCCCTGTCCTGAAAATCCCTGGAGTCACCCTCAGGCTGATGCTTGAGCTGAGAGTTATGCCTTTTGGTGACATGGTTGCTTCTTAGGTGATAGATCTGCAGAAGAGGTCTATATAGTCCCTGTAGGGCTTCCTTGTTGACCCAGATGGTGAAGAATCTGCCCACAACAGTAGAGGAGACCCAGGTTCGATCTCTGGGTCAGGAAGATCCCCTGGAGAAGGGAATGGCTCCCTACTCCAGTATTCCTGCCTGGAGAATCCCATGGATGGAGGAGGTCTCAAAGAGTCTGACACGACTGAGTAACACACACACACTCACTCACTCGCTTCCTGGAAACAGGCTCAGCAAGAAAGATTTCTGGATCCAGGAACATAGTCTTGAAGGAAGAAGGCCCAGAGCCTGGGGCACCCACCTTGACCCACAGTTTCTCAGCCCTGAGGAGACAAGGTTGGCCAGAGTTTGGGGTCCCTCCTGCTTGGGCCTCAGGGTGATGCTGGCTTTGTTTCCTCTTCTCCTTTGCTGTCTAGTTTTATAAGAGCTGGTTCTTAGGGAGATGGGGAACAATTGCTGCTGTGACTTGTGTGGCAATTATGGCAGTGCTGACAGCCTCCTGATGTCACTAAATCTTTTTCCTTTTTCTGAGAGCTGCCAAAGAGGGTGAAAAGGAGTGAGAAAACAGACGGGTGACTTTGATACTTCTGCTGCTTTTTGTTTGCATAATATCTTCTGTTTCTAAAAATAGGTATTTGTAATTAAGGCACAGCACTAGGCAGTATCCTTCTAGGATTTCTTTACCATATTTGTCCCTCACTAATTATCCTGATCATTGACTCCCTGTGGCTGCACCACCCTCACCTTTGGACTCTTCTCTCTTTCCCCACCCTGGTTGTGGTGTCTAGGCATCCACATTTTCTATGACCTTTGAGTGCCTTTTGGTAACCTTGAGATCTGCCTTCGTATTACAGCAGGAACTTGGGTCTTCTTTGAGCTGCTTACTCTTCTACATTGCTCCACCTCCTTATTATATGCAAAGAAGTCCCTGAATACCTTTCTGCACCCCCAGGCGCCTGCCACACCCACCAGCCCTGGACAGCCCCACTTGGCCCATCTATTTTAACTTGTTTTTAGCTCAATTCAGTCTCCTTGCTGAAGAGTAAAATATGGATTTATAGATATAGACACATACATATACTTGTAGAAAAAAACATTAGAAGTCATCTTTAAGATTACACAAACATTCTTTGGCCCACATATTATATTTTATACAACAGGATTCTGCACCCTATTAAGGTCTTGTGAAAGGGTTCAGCTGGGACAGGACCCAGGCCTCTTAACCCTCACTCCATGGCCCTCCCCATTCCCCCATGGTGACTCCCTCAGTCACATAGAAGATTTTTCCTTCTTTCTGCCATGCTGAAATTATTGGAGCTAACAAAATGTAAGAAAATTTATTTTAAGCATTATGTTTCTTGTTTTATTTCTTATTAACTCAGGTTTCTCTTATATCTATCCTTATAATACCTTCTAGTCTATGAATATTAATACAGATCTCCGACTTGGTTTGTATTTGTTTCTCTTTACTCTTTTTTAAAAAATGTATTTATTTTTTAATTGAAGGATAATTGCTTTACAGAATTTTGTGCTTTTTCTGTCAAACCTCAACATGAATCAGCCACAGGTACACACATGTCCCCTCCCTCCTGAACTTCCCTCCCATCTCCCTCCCATCCCACCCCTCTAGGTTGATACAGAGCCCCTGTTTGAGTTTCCTGAGCCATACAGCAAATTCCTGTTGGCTGTCTATTTTACATATGGTAATGTAAGTTTCCATGTTACTCTTTCCATACACCTCACCCTCTCCTCCCCTCTCCCCGTGTCCATAAGTCTGTTCTCTATGTCTGTTTCTCCACTGCTGCCCTGCAAATAAATTCTTCAGTACCATCTTTCTAGATTCCATATATATGCATTAGTATATGATATTTATCTTTCTCTTTCTGACTTACTTCACTCTGTATAATAGGCTCTAGGTTCATTCACCTCATTAGAACTGACTCAAATGTGTTCCTTTTTATGGCTGAGTAATATTCCATTGTGTATATGTACCACAACTTCTTTATCCATTCATCTGTCAATGGACATCTAGGTTGCTTCCATGTTCTATTGTAAACAGTGCTGCAGTGAACAATGGGATACATGTGTCTTTTTCAGTTTTGGTTTCCTCAGGGTATATGCCTAGGAGTGGGATTGCTGGGTCATATGGTGGTTTTATTCCTAGTTTTTAAGGAATCTCCATACTGTCTTCCATGATGACTGTATCAATTTACATTCCCACAAACAGTGCAAGAGTGTCCCCTTTTTTCCACACCCTCTCCAGCATTTATTGTTTGTAGACTTTTTGATGATGGCCATTCTGACAGTGTGAGGTGATATCTCATTGTAGTTTTGATTTGCATTTCTCTAATAATGAGCAGTGTTGAGCATCTTTTCATGTGTTTGTTAGCCATCTGTACATCTTCTTTGGAGAAATGTCTATTTAGGTATTTTTCCCACTCTTTCATTGGGTTGTTTGTTTTTTTGGCATTGAGTTGTATGAACTGCTTATGTCTTTTGGAAATTAATCCTTTGTCAGTTTTTTCATTTGCTATTGATTTTCTCCCATTCTGAGGGTTGTCTTTTCACCTTGCTTATAGTTTCCTTTGCTGTATAAAAGCTTTTAAGTTTAATCAGGGCCCACTTGTTTACTTTTGTTTTTATTTCCATTACTCTAGGAGGTGGGTCATAGAGGATCTTGCTTTGATTTATGTCATCAAGTGTTCTGCCTGTGTTTTCCTCTAAGAGTTTTATAGTTTCTGGTCTTACATTTATGTCTTTAATCCATTTTGAGTTTATCGCTGTGTGTCCTGTTCCATTCAGTTCAGTCACTCAGTCATATCCAACACTTTGCAACCCCAAGGATGGCAGCATGCCAGGCTTCCCTGTCCATCACCAACTCCCAGAGCTTACTCAAACTCATGTCCACCGAGTTAGTGATGCCATCCAACCAATTCATCCTCTGTCATCCCCTTCTCCTCCCACCTTCAATCTTTCCTAGCATCAGGGTCTTTTCCAATGAGTCAGTTCTTTGCATCAGGTGGCCAAAGTATTGGAGGGTTTCAGCTTCAGTATCAGTCCTTCCAATGAATATTCAGGACTGATTTCCTTTAGGATGGACTGGTTGGATCTCCTTGCAGTCCAAGGGACTCTCAAGAGTCTTCTCCTACACCACAGTTCAAAAGCATCAATTCTTTGGCACTCAGCTTTCTTTATGGTCCAACTCTCACATCCATATATGGCTACTGGAAAAACCATAGCTTTAACTAGATCAACTTTTGTCAGCAAAGTAATGTCTCTGCTTTTTAAATGCTGTCTAGGTTGGTCATAACTTTTCTCCCAAGGAGCAAGCGTCTTTCAATTTCATGGCTACAATCACTATCTGCTGTGATTTTGGAGCCCCCCAAAATAAACTCACCCCTGTTTTCACTGTTACCCCATCTATTTGCCATGACATGATGGGACCAGATGCCATAATCTTAGTTTTCTGAATGCTGAGTTTTAAGCTAACTTTTTCACTCTTCTCTTTCACTTTCATCAAGAGGCTCTTTAATTCTTCTTTGCTTTCTGCCATAAGAGTGGTGTCATCTGCATATCTGAGGTTATTTATATTTCTCCCAGTGATCTTGATTCCAGCTTGTGCTTCATCATTTCTCATGATGTACTCTTCATATAAGTTAAATAAGCTGGGTGAAAATACACAACCTAAACATTCTCCTTTTCCTATTTGGAAACAGTCTGTTCTGTGTTTGGTTCTAACTGTTGCTTCTTGACCTGCATACAGATTTCTCAGGAAGCAGGTCAGGTGGTCTGGTATTCCCATCTCTTTAAGAATTTTCCAGTTTGTTGTGATTCAGTTAGGAAGTGTTCTAATTTCATTCTTTAACATGTAGCTGTCCAGTTTTCCCAGCACCATTTATTGAAGAGGCTGTCTTTGCCCCGTTGTATGTATATCTTGCCTCCTTTGTCAAAAATAAGGCACCCATATGTGCATGGGTTTATTTCTGAGCTTTTTATCTTCTTCCATTGGTCTATATTTCTGTTTTTGTCCCAGTACCATACTGTCTTGATGACTGTAGCTCATCAAGTCAGAAAGGTTGTTTCCTCCAGCTCCATTCTTCTTTCTCAAGACTACTTTGGCTATTTGGGGTCTTTTATGTTTCCATATGAATTGTGAAATTTTTTGTTCTAGTTCTGTGAAAAAATGCCATTGGTAATTTGATGGGGACTGCATTGAATCTGTAGGTTGAGTTTGACAGTATGGTCATTTTCGCAATATTGAGTCTTTCTACCCAGGAACATAGAATATCTCTCCATCTGTTTATGTTATCTTTGATTTCTTTCATCAGTGTCTTATAATTTTCTTTGTACAGTTCTTTTGTCTCCTTAGGTAAGTTTATCCCTAGATATTTTATTCTTTTTGTTGCAATGGTAAATGGGATTGATTCCTTAATTTCTCTTTCTGATTTTTCATTGTTAGTATATAGAAATGCAAGTGATTTCTGTGTATTGATTTTGTATCCTGTGACTTTGCTAAATTCATTGATTAGCTCTAGTAATTTTCTGATAGTGTCTTTAGGGTTTTCTATGTACAGTATCATGTCATTGGCAAACAGTGAGAGCTTTACTTCTTTTCTGATCTGGATTCTTTTTATTTGTTTTTCTTTTCTGTTTGATGTAGCTAGGACTTCCACAACTACATTGAATAATATTTGTGAAAGTGGGCACCCTTGTCTTGTTCCTGATTTTAGGGGGAATGCTTTCAGTTTTTCACCATTGAGAATAATGTTTGCTGTAGGCTTATCATATATGGCCTTTACTATGTTGAGGTAGATTCCTTCTATGCCCATTTTTTTAAGAGTTTTAATCATAAATAGGTGCTGAATTTTGTCAAAGGCTTTTTCTGCATCTATTGAGATTATCATATGGCTTTTATCTTTCAATTTGTTAATACAGTGTATCACATTGATTGATTTGTGTATATTGAAGAATCCTTGCATCCCTGGAATAAACCCAACTTGATCATGGTGTATGAGCTTTTTGATGTGTTGTTGAATTGCTGTTTGCTAAAATTTTGTTGAGGATTTTTGCATCTGTGTTCATCAGTGATACTGACCTGTAGTTTTCTTTTTGTGTGTTGCCTTTGTCTGGTTTTGGTATCAGAGTGATGGTGGCCTCATAAAATGAGTTTGGAAGTGTTCCTTCCTCTGCAATTTTTTGAAAGAGTTTTAGAAGGATAGGCATTAGCTCTTCTCTAAATGTTTGATAGAATTCTCCTGTGAAGTCTTCTGGTCCTGGGCTTTTGGTTTTGAGGAGATTTTTGATCACAGCTTCGTTTCAGTGTTTGTAATTGGGTTGTTCATAATTTCTATTTCTTCCTGGTTCAGTCTTGGAAGATTGAACTTTTCTAAGAATCTGTCCATTTCTTCCAGGTTATCCATTTTATTGCCATATAGTTGTTCATAATAGTCTCTTATAATCCTTTGTATTTCTGCATTGTCTGTTGTAACCTCTCCTTTTTCATTTCTAATTTTGTTGATTTGATTCTTCTCTCTTTTTTGCTTGATGAATCTGGCTAAAGGTTTGTCAATTTTGTTTATCTTCTCAAAGAACCACCTTTTAGTTTTATTAATCTTTACTATTGTTTCTTTTATTTCTTTTTCATTTATTTCTGCTCGGATCTTTATGGTTTCTTTCTTTTTGCTAATTTTGGGGTTTTTTGGTTCTTCTTTTTCCAGTTGTTTTAGATGTAAAGTTAGGTTGTCTATTCAATGTTTTTTTTATTTCTTGAGGTAGGATTGTATTGCTTTAAACTTCTCTCTTAGGACTGCTTTTGCTGTATCCCATAGGTTTTGAGTTGTCGTGATCTCATTGCCATTTGTTTCTAGAATTTTTTTATTTCCCTTTTGATATCTTCAGTTAACTGGTTGATTATTTAGAAATGTATTGTTTGTTCTCCATGTGTTTGTGTTCCTTACAATTTTTTTCTGTGATTGATATCTTATTTCATAGCATTGTGGTTGGGAAAGATGCTTGGTATGATTTCATTTTTCTTAAATTTACTGAGGTTTGATTTGTGACCCAAGATGTGGTCTATCCTGGAGAATGTTCCATGTGCACTTGAGAAGAAGTGTATTCTTCTGCATTTGGATGGGATGTCCTGAAGATATCAGTGAGATCCATCTCATCTAATGTATCATTTAAGACTTGTGTTTCCTTATTAATTTTCTGTTTTGATGATCTGTCCATTGGTGTGAGTGGGGTGTTAAAGTCTCCTACTATTATTGTGTTACTGTCAGTTTCTCCTTTTATGTCTGTTAGTGTTTGTCTTATGTATTGAGGTGCTCCTATGTTGGGTGCATAGATATTTACAGTTGTTATGTCTTCCTCTTGGACAGATCCCTTGATCATTATGTAGTGTCCTTCCTTATCTCTTGTAATCATTTTTATTTTAAAGTCTATTTTGTGTGATCTGAGGATTGTCACTCCAGCTTTCTTTGGCTTCCCATTTGCATGGAATATATTTTTCCATCCTGTCACTTTCAGTCTATATGTATCTTGAGGTCTGAAGTGGGTTTTTTTGTAGATAGTATATACATATACATACATACATATGTGTGTGTGTGTGTGTATATATATATATATATATATATATATAGACAGTGTGTGTGTGTATTTTATATACATATATATATATATAAAATTTTTGTATCCATTCAGCCAGTCTATGTCATTTGGTTGGAGCATTTAATCTATTTACAGCTGACTTTGGCTCAGATCATGAACTCCTTATTGCCAAATTCAGACTGAAATTGAAGAAAGTGGAGAAAACCACTAGACCATTCAGGTATGACCTAAATAAAATCCCTTATGACTAATAGTGGAAGTGAGAAATAAATTTAAGGGACTAGATCTGATAGACAGAGTGCCTGATGAACTATGGATGGAGGTTCGTGACATTGTACAGGAGACAGGAATCAAGACCATCCCCAAGAAAAAGAAATGCAAAAAAGCAAAATGGCTGTCTGAGGAGGGCTTACAAATAGCTGTGAAAAGAAAGGGAAGTGAAAAGCAAAGGAGAAAAGGAAAGATATACCCATTTGAATGCAGAGTTCCAAAGAATAGCAAGGAGAGATAAGAAAGCCTTTCTCAGTGATCAGTGCAAAGAAATAGAGGAAAACAATAGAATGGGAAAGACTAGAGGTCTCTTCAAGAAAATTAGAGATACCAAGTGAATATTTCATGCAAAGATGGACTCAATAAAGGACAGAAATGGTATGGACCTAACAGAAGCAGAAGATATTAAGAGGTGGCAAGAATACACAGAAGAACTGTACAAAAAAGATCTTCACAACCCAGATAATCACAATGGTGTGGTCACTCACCTAGAGCCAGACATCCTGGAATGTGAAGTCAAGTGGGCCTTAGAAAGCATCACTACGAACAAAGCTAGTGGAGATGATGGAATTCCAGTTGAGTTATTTCAAATCTTGAAAGATGATGTTGTGAAAGTGCTGCACTCAATATGCCAGTAAATTTGGAAAACTCAGCAGTGGCCACAGGACTGGAAAAGGTCAGTTTTCATTCCAATCCCAAAGAAGGCAATGCCAAAAATGCTCAAACTACTGCACAATTACACTCATCTCACACGCTAGTAAAGTAACGCTCAAAATTCTCCAAGCCAGGTTTCAGCAATACATGAAGCATGAACTTCCAGATGTTCAAGCTGGATTTAGAAAAGGCAGGGGAACCAGAGATCAAATTGCCAACATCCACTGGATCATCAAAAAAGCAAGAGAATTCCAGAAAAACATCTATTTCTGCTTTATTGACTATGTTAAAGCCTTTGACTGTGTGGACCACAATAAACTGTGGAAAATTCTGAAAGAGACCACCTGACCTGCCTCTTGAGAAACCTATATGCAGGTCAAGAAGAAACAGTTAGAACTGGACATGGATCAACAGACTGGTTCCAAATAGGAAAAGGAGTACATCAATGCTGTATATTGTCATCCTGCTTATTTAACTGATATGCAGAGTACATCATGAGAAATGCTGGGCTGGAGGAAGCACAAGCTGGAATCAAGATTACCAGGAGAAATACCAATAACCTCAGATATGCAGATGACACTGCCCTATGGCAGAAAGTGAAGAAGAACTAAAGATCCTCTTGATGAAAGTGAAAGAGGAGAGTGAAAAAGTTGGCTTAAAGCTCAACATTCAGAAAACTAAGATCATGGCATCTGGTCCCATCACTTCATGGGAAATAGATGAGGAAACAGTGGAAACAGTGGCTGACTTTATTTTTCTGGGCTCCAAAATCACTGCAGATGGTGATTGCAGCCATGAAATTAAGACACTTACTCCTTGGAAGGAAAGTTATGACCAACCTAGACAGCATATTAAAAAGCAGAGACATTACTTCACCAACAAAGGTCCATCTAGTCAAGGCTATGGTTTTTCCAGTGGTCATGTATGGATGTGAGAGTTGGACTATAAAGAAAGCTGAGCACTGAAGAATTGATGCTTTTGAACTGGTGTTGGAGAAGACTCTTGAGAGTCCCTTGGACTGCAAGAAGATCCAACCAGGCCATCCTAAAGGAAATCAGTCCTGGGTGTTAATTTATAGGATTGATCTTGAAGCTGAAACTCCCATACTTTGGCCACCTGATGTGAAGAGCTGACTCATTTGAAAAGACCCTGATGCTGGGAAAGATTGAAGGCAAGAGGAGAAGGGGACAATAGAGGGTGAGATGGCTGGATGACATCACCGACTCAATGGACATGGGTTTGGGTGGACTCCAGGAGTTGGTGATGGATAGGGAGGCCTGGTGTGCTGCGGTTCATGGGGTCACAAAGAGTCAGACATGACTGAGCAACTGAACTGAACTGATTGTTATATATGTTCCTATTCCAATTTTCTTAATTTTTTGGTGTTTGATTTTATATGTCTTTTCCTTCTCTTTTATTTCCAGACTATATAAGTCCCTTTAACATTTGTTGTAAAGCTATTTTGGTGGTACTGAATTCTCTTAGTTTTGCTTGTCTGAAAAGCTTTTGACTTCTCCATCAGTTTTGAATGAGATCCTTGCTGGGTATAGTAATCTTGATTGTAGATTTTTCCCTTTCAGTACTTTAAATATATCCTGCCATTCCTTTCTGGCCTGCAGAGTTTCTGCTGAAAGATCAGTTAAGTGTATGGGGTTTCCCTTTTATATTATTTATTGATTTTCCCTTGCTGCTTTTAATATACTTTCTTTGTGTTTTATCTTTGTTAGTTTGATTAGTATGTGTCTTGGCATGTTTCTCCTTGGGTTTATCCTGTATGGGACTCTTTGCACCTCTTGGACTTGATTGACTATTTCCTTTTCCATGTTGGGGAAATTTTCAACTATAATCTCTTCAAAAATTTTCTCATACCCTTTCTTTTTCTCTTCTTCTTCTGGGACCCCTATAATTCAAATGTTGGTGCATTTGATATTGTCCCAGAGGTCTCTGAGACTATCTTCAGTTCTTTTCATTCTTTTTACTTTATTCTGCTCTTCAGAAGTTATTTCCACCATTTTATCTTTCAGCTCACTGATTTGTTCTTCTGCTTCAGATATTCTGCTATTGATTCCTTCTAGAGTATTTTTAATTTCAGTAATGTGTTTCTTGTCTCTGTATATTTATTCTTTAATTCTTCTAGGTCTTTGTTAATTGATTCTTGCATTTTCTCCATTTTGTTTTCAAGGTTTTTCATCATCTTTACTCTCTTTATTCTGAATTCTTTCCTAGGTGGTTTGCCTATTTGTTCTTCATTTATTTGGACTTCGTGTTTCTAGTTTGTTCCTTCATTTGTGCAGTATTTCTCTGCCTTTTCATTATTTTTTTTTTTAGCTTATTGTGTTTGAGGTCCCCCTTTCCAAGGCTTCAAGGTTGAATTCTCTCTCTCTTTTGGTTTCTGCCCTCCTAAGATTGGTGCAGTGGCTTTGGTAAGCTTCGTATTGGGTGAGATTTCTGCTGAGTTTTTGTTTTGTTTTTCCTCTGATGGGCAAGGCTGAGTGAGGTGGTAATCCTGTCTGCTGATGACTGGGTTTGTATTTTTGTTTTGTTTGTTGTTTAGATGAGGCATCCTGCACAGGGTGCTACTGGTTGGGTGATGCTGGGTCTTGTATTCAAGTGGTTTCCTTTGTGTGAGTTCTCACTATTTGATGCTCCCTAGGGTTAGTTCTCTTTATTTAGGGTCATGGAGTCAATGCTCCCACTCCAGAGGCGCAGGGCTTGATCTTGAGTTTTGTGTGGTTCTATATATTCTCTTCTGCTGGTCAGGCACTCCTGTCTGCTCCCAGCTGGTGTTCTGCATGCACGCCTGTGTCTGAAGGTGTATCCTGATGTATCTGTGAAGAGATGTACTCCATGTCCGCCTACTGCTCTGCCATCTCGTCAGCTTCTCTTTCCCTTTTCTCTACATTTCAACATTCTGAGAGAAAAAGGTGACTTAAAAATTTTAAATTTCAGAAACTAGTGTGTCTAGGATGCAGACTTTAGAGTAATCCTAGAAAGTTTAAGCTGTTTACTCCTCATTGGCCTCAGGAATTGGGAACATGGTAAAACAAAAAAAAAAGAAAAGGTGAATATATGTTTTCCTGTAGTTCATCCACTAGCAGGGTAATTAATCACATGCTGAGGCCATCTGAGGTCAAGAATATTTTCCATGTTCCTCTACCCAACAGTGAAAGACACACACACACTAAAAATGCCTAAAATCTTTTTCTGAATGTCACCAATCTTTGCAAAGAATTATGTTTTCTGAGAATGAGAGAAATTCATGACATATAGATAGTGGTTTCTAGCAGAGTTCATTTCCTCATGTGTGTATTGTGCTATTGGGAAAGGTACGCATTTCACATGTGATTTATTCATATCAGCCAATGAGAAAGGAAATTTTTCTTTGCTGCCTATGTGACTCAGTAGTTACCCATATTCTGTGGACTTTATTAGATTTGGTTTTGCTCTCATGGGATTACAGTCCAGTTCATTTATATCTTAGTCTCTTTTTCAGATATATAATATGGATTCAATAAATGAAATCAGTAAATAAACACATGATAAATTCAGTTGATAAACCTAGTAAATGAATAAGATGAAATATTTACAGGCAACGTAGTATATCAGTTGGTAAACTCATTAGTGAGGTAGTCATTGTAAGAATTAATGTGATTTCAAAATTTGGATAATGTAAGAATGGAAGAATTTATACACGGTAATTTTTTCTTTATTATTTGTATAATTCTGGGATAATTGGTTAGAAAAATCTTTACTGTCCTATATCTCATTTCAAAATTTCTTAGCTACATTTGTTCATAATTTGTGTCTTTGTAGAATCTTATTAAATATTAGAGCACAAATGGATATGCAATCTGTTCTTGATTGTAACATCTGTTCAATAGTAAATCTTTGTGTTCTGCTGCCCT